>NC_090441.1:28049857-28387178 GCF_031143425.1 Pleurodeles waltl
AATACATGGGGGTAGGCACTATCAGTGCCAGGGAATTCCTTCACTGGCACTGATAGGGGTCTCCCCGTTCCCCCTCCCCAGAGTCCTCCCCCCACACCCCGACCCCCCTGCCACCCCCCAAAGGTGGCAGGACCCCCCTCCCCACCCCCCAACATTGACACACACACCCCCTACACGCACACATACACTACAACTACACATACCCGCACACATACAAACAGACATTCCAACAGACACACACACAGACATACACGCACACATACTCACAGACATACACGCACACATACTCAGACACACATGCACACATACTCACAGACATACACGCACACATACTCACAGACATACAGACACGCACACATTTACAAAACACACAACACACCCCCTGCATGCATACACACACTCACACACCCCTTCTACACACGCACACCCCCATGCACGCACAAAACACACAACACTCCCCCACCCCCCTCCCCTAACGGACTATCACCTTACCTGGTCCGGTGATCCTCCAGGAGGGAACGGGATCCATGGGGGCTGCTTCGCTGCCAGCTCCCCGTCACCAGAACACCGCCACACCGAATCATGGGACGTGATTCGGTGGACGGTGTTCTGATGACGTGGCGGTCCGAAAAAGGACGGAAGGCTGCCAGCAGTCATAATACGCTGTGCGGAAAACCACCTGCTCTGGTGGTCTTCAGCACGGCGGTACCTCGGCGGTCTTGCAAAAAGACAGCTGAGGTTAAAATAAGGGCCTTTGTGGCTACCCTTAACAGAAATTAGCTCAATTTACACTTCACAGAACATACCGGCAAGTCACAGATTGAGGTGCTCATTATGACTTTGACGGTCTAAGCAGAAGACTGCCATCTGTGCATGGGCCAAAAGACCGCCATTGTCGTACGAGTCACAAACTGCAGATGGCCAAAATCAGCCACAAATCGACTCCGTGAACCTGAACAAGGTCAAGAGAGAGGCGGTACCACTGCCAGCACTGCCACACCGACAACATCCCGCCCTCCAAATTATGACCCACAAATCAGCACAGTGGTCTTTGCACGGCTGTAATCCACTGGCGGTCCCATCCGCTGCGGTATAAAAATCAACTCCACCAGAAGACAACACCACATTGGACAGTACGAATACCCCACACCTGACACACATATACACACACCACACACACATGATCACTGCACTATAAAACACCCCCCCACACATACCCACAACCCCTTGCATCCTGAATTTTTGTACCGAGAAACAGAAGAACGCACAAATAAAAGACCCTGCACCTGGATACCATAGACAGCACCACACCTAACGCGCAGCACACACTACACAACTGCACCCCTGAACACAACAAACGTGTCACCACTACACACATCCACCACATACCACAAGCACAATGAATCACACAACCCCACCACACCAAACAGCACACCCCACACCCCTGCACATTACACACCCCACCACCCACAACACATCCACCATGTCACGACAGAAACACCTATGATTCACTAACAAGGAGTTGAGGGTCATGGTCATGGTCATTGTCAGATTGGAGCCACAACTGTTTGGAGCACAGGTCCAGTATACATCCATAGCCAGGAAAACTGAGTTATGGCAGATCGTCGACAGGGTGAACTCAGTGGGGAACCATCCATGCACAAGTGAGTACTTCAGGAAGAGGTGGAATGACCTACGTGGGAAGGTCCAGTCCATGGTGGCAAGACACCAGATAGCCATCAACAAGACTGCTGGTGGACTCCCACCTCCTCACCGAGAGTTAGCATCATGGGAGGAGAAGGTCCTGGCCATCCTGCACCCAAAGGGCCTGACTGGAATACCGGGAGGACTGAACTCTGGTAAGTCAACAACACTCCCCAGGCACCATGTACTCCTGCACAGCATGCACCCCACCACCCTTACACCCCCTCATAGCACCCTTACCTGTACCAATATACCCTGAACCCAATACCCTCCCTTGCATGCCACACCTCCCCACTACCACTGATCCTACACAGGCCCATCAAGTGCATGGAAATCTCCCACCTTAGCAAGTACTAAAGCTCCCACAAGGCAACTCTCCCCACCCTTGTATACCTGCTAATTCTACTCCACATTAGGACATCTGCATGTATAACCATGTTACCCCCTTCACCTACAGGATACTTGGACTGCTCACTAGTACATGGCAATGACAGCATCGATGACCACAACTTTCTATACTACAGGCACACAACAGCACTATCCAACAGCCCTTAAACACTGCCAGTGGCCAAGCAGCTGTCATTGCCATCACTGGAAAGCATGTCAAGGCTATGGTTGCAAACAACTATGTGAACAACAAGTACATTTCAAAAATATAAAACACTTATTCTCCATCCACAGGTATCCCTACTACTGCCACCCAGCAGAGGATGCCAGACACAGACAGCCAGCCCCTGAAATAAGGCTCAATTGAGGACAACAACTCTGGATGTCTGGAAGGGGAAGCCTCATCTGGCCCATCCGGGATGACTGGTCAGTCCACCACCACCAGCCTCACCCTGCCCAGTCCCCACCTCTGTGGCTAATACAGTACAGGAAACCCCTCCTCCCCAAACCCTTTTCCCAAGGACAGATCAATCTATAGTGTGCTCCACAGTACAGGGACCTAAGTCGACCCCTAACATCCAAGACGATGAAGGTCCTGGTGTCAGTGGGAGTGGGTACACTTTGCCAGGGTCACAGACACAGGGGGCAAGGGGCAGTGGGATGGCAACTGTGGGTCAAGGGATAAACACCAATGGGACACAACTGGCTAGAAGGCCATCCCCAGAGTCTTGAAAGCATACCAGCAATCCCAGGACAGGATGGGTCAAATACTGACAACCTTGCAGGAGAACCAGAGGCTGCAGGGAGAATACCACCAGGAGGCCATGCAGCAGTTGCAGACACACAGTGCCACTATGGCCTCAATTTGTGGGGTGCTCACTGAACTCACCAGCATCCTGCATGCATCCTCCACCCACCAGCAGGCCCCTACCAATAGACAAGCAACACCTGTGTCATCTACATCTGCCACAGCTACTGCAATGGAAGCCCAGCCAGAGGACCCACAGGCTATGAGCACCCCTGACCCTGCAGGTGAGGATCCCTCACGCAAATGAGGCTGTCCATCCAAGCATCCTGTAGGACCTGAGGCCAAGACCAAAAACACCGCCAGGAAGTGATCTCTCTCCTGCACATTCTCCCTTGTGTGCCACTGAGATACCCAGTTGACTGCCCACTGCTAAAACTCCATTCCCCCTTGGCTTTTGGAGACTGGACCTATGAAATCAACAGTTGGGCCATCTACTCTGATGCTATTAAACCCCATTACCCACCTCCTCAGCAAATGCACTGCGAATCACAATAAACGCATTCCAGCACAATAATGGCTGACGTGTCATCATTGTCACCAGTACCATTCAATGTGAAAGAAATCTATTGAAATGCACATATAGGTGTCAACGAGTCTGAGAGAAGGGCAGATGTGGCAGGAATGTCCAGCAGGTTGGTCATGACATCCTTCCTGTACTGTAATCCTATGCCAAGGGTGCCAACAGTCGTGTCAGAAAGCAGAGTGGAATCACACATCTGACCTAAAGATAGAACAAGATAGGTTAAAGCTTCAATGATGTCTCCCATGTTGCACATCCAATACACATACAGGACACAATGCAATCTTCAGGGATCATGTTGCAGTAGGGAGGTCACCACATAGCTGCAAAGTAGGTCTGTAGGTCACACACATGCAGAGTAAGCCATTCCTCGTGGCTAACATCACCAACAGAAAACCTATTTTGCAATGTCTAAAACAGGTAGTTACCTGCCATCAGGTTTGTGAACAGTGTGGATGGATAGCTGAACTGTCATATGATAGGTTTAGGGCAGACCATGCACGTCCAATCTACAGTATTGAAACCATGCAACATGGGGAACCTTATGCTGAAGTCATGTCATTCCAACAGCAAGTACCACATGCCTTTGGCAGTATAGCAGTTACACCTCCCCTGATGGTGACTCGGCATCCCATCAAACTGCATGACACAGATGGATGGATGTAGTACACTCACATCCCCTGATGCAAAACACAAGGAAGGACAATGTCACTAGGCAGACAGGGTTAGAGGTTCCATAAACTTTAGACCACACATACCTAGCATTTATTGGAAGAATTGCTGAATCAACTCAGTCCTAGAGTTAGCTGCATCCTCCTCATCTGCCTTCTCATCAGTTCCAGAGTCATCCACCTGTGCCACTGGCCAGCTGCCACCTCATCCAACAGTGGAATGTGTCTTCTCAAGGCAAGATTGTGTAACATGCAACATGTCACAATGATTTGGCAGACTTTCTGTGGTCTGTACTGTAGGGCACCACCGGACACAAATAGGTATCTGAATCTTGCTTTCAGTAGCCCAAATGTCCTCTCAATTACACACCTCGTTCGGCCGAGAGCCTCATTGTAACTGTCCTCCCCATCTGTTGTAGGGTGCCTCACTTGTGTCAGGAGCCAGGGCAGGTTGGGGTAGCCAGAGTCACCTGTGTGCACAAAGGTATGAATCATTAGGGAGCCATGAGAGGTACTTAGCTGACTGTGAAGTTAAGTAGCATAGACATTAGACATAGACAGTGGTACACTTACCAATGAGCCAGGCCCATTTCCTTTCTAGTCGCAACATAATTTGTGGGATACTGCTGTTCCTCAAGATGTAAGAATCATGTACAGATCCAGAAAACTTTGCAGTCACATGGGATATGTATTGGTCGGCAATACACACCACCTGCACATTGATCGAATAGTGATTCTTCCTGTTCCTGTAGAGTTGCACATTGGCCCTGGGTGGAACCAAAGTAATGTGGGTGCCATCAATGGCCCCTATGACATGTGGAATGTGCGCAATATCATAAAAGGCTGACTTCACAGTGTACAGATCAGCACGTTGTGGGAACCTGATGTAGCTGTTCAAGTGCTTGAGTAAGGCATCCAGTACATCCTGTAACACAAAACTGAACATCGGCTGTAACATTCCTGCTGCCAGTCCCACTGTCACCTGAAAAGATCCAGAGGCGAGGCAATGCAGGGCAGATAACACCTGTACTATTGGTGGAATGGCATGTGGATTACATATGGCGGTTAGGAGATCTGGCTCCAACTGGGTAAACAGTTCCCTGATAGTCTGACGGTTCAGACGACAAGTCTGTATTATGTGTCTTTCTTCCATGGTAGCAAGGTCGACTAGAGGGCGGTAGACGGGTGCATTTCTCAATCTCCCCATTGGACGGTATCTAGGTATAGCACAGAGCACATTTCAGGACATCTGTTACACTGTCGTTACCACAGTACACCATAGAAGTGGCAAACAGGACAAGTCATGGAAGGTATCTGCAACATGACACAGGGAAACAGTTATACACAAACTACACAACTGTGACATCCTGGCTGTCAATTCCATTGATCTACTTGTCACAAGGGGTCTGTACAGAGATGGATGTCAGACATAGTAAACTCGTTCCTAAATCGGATACAGTTATCAAACATCCACACATTGAAAAGACTATACATCAGACATATTGGCAGGTGACACACACTGCACAAGAGTTGACATTATACATCAAACAACTAGTGATTAACTTCATGCTATGACGCACTAGGATGACATAGAAATCTTTAAAATATGTGAAATGGCAGCCGCCTGTCCTGCATGCAGAGGACAGATGGAAGTGACCTCATTCCGCCAGCGTTAGTTGTCATGGCTGTAGGCAGTCAGAACTGCTGTGCAACTCCTCATTGGTTAACATTGATGTCTATGGGAAACTGGGGCAATGATGATCATCGCCGATGGTGACAGTCATGACCACGGCAGCAGTGACCGCCATTTTCAATATTCCATCTCACTTGACTCCTGACATTCAAGCAAACAAGACCTCCACTGCATGAGCTGCTGTGTTCTGTATCTGGAAGCCACAATGGCATGTCCTGCAGGAGATAGGGCCCCTGCCTTCACACCGGAGGAAATAAAAAACCTGGTGGAAGGGGTCCTACCCCCGTATGGACAGTTGTATGGGGCTCCAGATAAACAGGTCAGTACAATGTTGTAAACTTATTAGTTAGGGTGTTGTTTGATGGCGAAAGTGTGTGAATGTTGACATGGCATGATTGACTGCTGGGTTGTGTTGTTTGAATGATAATGGCGTATTGTGGACTCTGTATGAGCATGTGCTGTGCATGCTGTGTGTAGGCCACTGCTGTAGGTGTACTGTAACTCCACATGAATATCTCCTTTTGTGTGTGGCTCCCATGCAGGTCAGCGCCCATCAGAAAAAGGGGTTATGGAGAGCCATTGCCAAGCAAGTGGGACCCCTAGGGATCCATAGCTGGCAGAGAACCCACTGCAGAAATTAGTGGGAGGACCTTAGACGCTGGGCCAAAAAGATCGCAGAGGTGCAGTTGGGGGTGTACTCCCAATGAGGAAGGGGCATCCATCAGACCCTGACCCCTCTAATGGTCCACATATTGGCGGTGGCCTACCTGGAGTTAGATGGGCGCTAGAGGGCAGCACAGTAACCACAAGGGAGTGAGTACTTACTGTTTCATATCAGTTGTATGGGCTTCTATTGTGTCAGTTGGATTAGGTAGGCACTAATGAGGTGTGTGTACATTGGATAAGATCATAGTCCTTGCTATTATTCCCACTGTTTAGAAGTGGTGTGAGTTAGCTTTTAAACGCCATGCAAGCAGTAATATGTTGGTGCTATACCTCCTTGTCCAGTTACATTTAGCCACGCTCCTATGTTGAGTGATTTCCAAACCTTAATTCCCTATCCCTGAGTCTGCTGTAGATAACTAATGTCATCTAGTTAAGGCTGATATTAGGTAATAAGTCCTGTGAGCAGGGAACTTCTACTATGAAATCATTGCATTCTTAATGGACTTCTGTACATCATGAGTCCTTTACCAACCTGTCCAATATTTTGTGTGCAATGAACCTATCCAGGACATATGAAAAACAATGTGTCAAGTGTCAGATTGGTAGGTCTATGTGAGTAGTTGGTAGTGTTCACCATTGTAGTATGACCGATGACAGACTGCAGCATGTCCAAACTACTCATTTTGTTGGAATTAGAAGATAACAGCTTTCATATTGGGTTTTGTCTTCATGACCAATGTTTGAGGACAATATTTCATAGCCATTCCTTGCCACACCAAGGGAGGAATAGATTACTAGATGTTAAATGTACTAGATGGATAGGTATTGACCCTTTCCTCCCTTTCTTCCTCTCCCACCCTCTCTCCCTGTCCTCCTCTATCCTTGTGTGCACCAGCATCATCAGACAAAGGAGAAGGGGCACCGGCAAGAGGTGAAGCTGCAGCCCACGGGACCCAGAAGTCAGAGTCCACCGACACCTAAGGGACCAGTGGGACGGAGGGCCAGGGGAGCACCATGGGGGAGACTGGTACAGCAAAATCATCTTCTGATTCCTCCTCCGATGGAAGCTCCCTGGTGGTGGCGGACCCATCTGAGACCATCCCAGCATCATCCTTGTCCACCACCCCCTTACCAGCATCACCCTCCCTGTAGCTCCCCAACCGCTTGCCCATGCCCGCTCACCCAGGAGGGTGGGCGTCTCCTTTGCCACAGGCACCTCTGCCCCTTCCCCCATCAGCCCTGCTGTCCTCGATGAGGAGGCTATTGACCTCCTGAGGTCCATCTCTGTGGGGCAGTAAACCATTGTCAATGCCATCTAGGGACTGCCATCCCAGATGCAACAAAGTAATGCCTACCTAGAAGAACGGTGTCTTGGCTGGCCTGCAGAGATCGTTTCAGGCTCTGGCCTCCTCTTTGACAGCAGCCAGTGTTCCTTCATCTTCCGATTCCCCTCCAGCAACCTGCGCTCAATCTAACACCCCTCTCCCCTCACCCATCCAGAGCACATATACAGACCAGTATTCACCCACTACAACAGACAAGGTGCGCAAAGACAAACACAGGCACCACAGGACACACCACAAGCATGCACACAGTCAACTCACACCTGCAGTCACGACAACAGCCACTCCCTGCACAGTCTCCCCTCGACCTCCTCCATCACAGTCACATCACCACTCACACCTGCCATCACTACACCAACACTTCCTGATCCTGCCACCAGTCCTGTCATACCCACAGACACCACAAGAGCAGACCCACATACATCCACCCCAGACACCACACCCGCACTCACCACAACAACCATCACGACCACATGCAGCACATCCACCTTACTTGCAGCCAGCACCCCAACATACACTCATACATCTTGCATTACATCTCCCTGCATCTCTTCCCTCCTCCTCCCAAAAAACATAAACACCCTCACTTACCCTCTCAACATACACCCACCACACACAAGCACACATTGCACCCACCTGCATCCACAACCAGCACACCCACACTTCCTACAACCACTCCGTCTACCACCACTATTAAACCTTTTACCCATGACCTCCCCGTGTACCTAAAAAAGTTTTCCTTGCCAGTCTTGACCTGTACCCTGCTCCTGTCCCACCCCGTGATGCCCCTAAGCACCATGTCTCCCTTCCTCAACCCAGACCTTCCACCTCCCAGTCCTTCCATGCCCCTCCCCCTGCTAAGAAATCGACCCCCTCCAAAGCCTAAGATCCCTACTCCTACCCCAAAATCCAAACCCCCTCCCGCACAATCAATCAAAAACCTAAGCCCCCCCTCCCAACTGTAAACCCAAGGACCCTCCTTCCAAGCCCCCACCACCGCCCACCTCACACCTGAGGTGCCTGCCTGCCCCATTGATCCCCCTGCCATGTGGAGGCAAATTTGCATTCAGGACTCAAGTTGGGGCATGTGACTTTGCCCAATATGCCTGGGGCACATTAGACATTTGGACTGACCAGTAGGTCTCATCTGTATATAGTTTTATCTTGTGTTATAGCTGTATACTTTGATATGTGTCTAGTATGTGTATGGGAAGTATCTATGTTGCTGCATGCGCTGGGTTGATGACATGTGCCATGTGCTTGTTGTGATGTGTTGTTAAGGTTGTGTGTGGCATTGTTTGGTAGTGGTGTGTGTGTCTGTGTGTATAGTGATGCCACTGTGATGTTCTTTGTATGTTGGTTGGACATGGCAGGTCACCTGAGGCCTTGTTTGGATGTCTGTACTATTTCTATGATTGTGTGTTGTTGTTACATATTGCTGCCAGTTTGTGTTGTCCGTTGGAGTTGTTCTATGTGCCTTTTTGAGTATGCATTTGTTTGTTTGTGATGTTGTTGTGTGATTGTGGAGTGTTGTGTATGGCTGTGTTTGACCGTGGCGGTGGTGTGTGTGTGCGGTGTGCTGTTTGAATGTCATGTGTCTGTTAGCTGTGGTGTGTGTTGTTTTCGTATGCGTTTGTGTAGTTAATGTGTGCTTGTGTGTCTGTAGATGTGTGTGTTGATACGGGCATTTGTGTGTGTGGCTGTTGCTGTCCGTGCCGTGTGTGTGTGTTGTGTGTAATACTGTTGTTACCTCCAGTGTGTGCTAGGACGAGGTACTTACAGTTGTCGTCTTCGTCGTCGTCGCTGGTCATGGTGGTGTATGGCAAGAGACAGCAGTGGGAAGACTTCCAGTTCGGGTTCCATGGCGGCCGCGTCTGTGTACCTGGAGGTGAGTGTCTCCTTTTATACTACCAGTTTCCGACAGGCTTTTCATGGCGGTCGCACCGCCCCGGAAATCCTGGCGGTCTGCTGACTTGTAATATGGTGGGTGGTGTATAGGTCCCCGCGGCCCGGAGATGACTACCGCTGTCGGCAGAGGTCCAATCACACTGGCAGTACTAGCAGTGAATTGACTGTGTTGCGGTTAGATCACCGCTGTGATCGTAATATGGCTGTCTACACTGCCCGCCTCGCAGCGGTGTGACCGCCACCGCCGGCGTGGCGATCCGGTGACCGCCAACTCGGAATCCTGGCGGGCCTGAGTTTCTGGATGTAGAAATCAGGGTTGAAAATGAACAATTCACCACCAGACTGTTCAGGAAACAGACAGCAGGCAAAAGCCTACTCAATGCCCGTAATACACATCCATCAAGCCTTGACCAACATATCCCATACGGAGAACTGCTATGGGCTAGATGGATCTGTAGCATGTCAGAGAACTTTGAATGTGAGAGTAAGATCATATGTGAGGGTCTACAATACCAAGACAATAACTCAGGCATGAGGCATATGAGAAGGTAAAGAAAGTCTCTAGGGACAGCCTACTTCATCCCATTTGAGGCGTTAAATTCAATCTCTCTTGCATATGGTGTAACTTGCAAATATTTGACTTAATGATGATGACATAATATATTCTTTTTAAAATAAAAATGTTTAAAAATCTTTTTATTCAGATTTGTGATGATTTCAATCAGTGCACAGCATTTGCAGTAAATGAAAGCTAGGGGCGGTGCAACCCAATCATGCATTATTACCAATGTACATAGGCCTGTTAACAACAAGTATGGCATGCAGGGCAGTCAAGACAACATGCCTACATCACGGGTCTACTTGCACCCCACCCAACAGGCATGTAGCAATGTAAAGTGGTAGTCAGACCAAAGTGGTCCCTTAAATGATTGTTCACAGCATTGCAGTTAAAGTGAAAAGATTCAGTATTTTCATAAAACATACAACTTCATTTAATAACAACAGTTGTAACAATTGTAACTGGAGCCCATATTTGTAATTCCCTGCAATTTCCATCCTCCTGTACCCCATTCCGCCCCAACCAATCATACACCCCAGCACTGCAGCAACAAGGCCGGGGTAAGCATGGCCTGCCCACATCATGAGATTGAGTGAGATCTGGCGAAAGGGCCTCAGAAATGACCAGAGGTGCTTGTCCAGGCCACCACAACACCCCTGTTGTGTCTACAGATCTGGGGTGTCTCCATGCATCTCCTGCATCAGTGTTCTAAGCTCAGACAATATCTCACCCCAGCTGGACGCCAGTGGGTACTTGTGCAGTCCCATGTTATCCTCCCTGCGCAGTGTCACCCCTTCTGCCTCTGCCCACACCAGGAGGGACTTCATTGATGCTTTGAGCGAGGGGGGTTCCAGTGCTTTCCACCTTTTGGTGATAAGGCATTTATCTGTCAGAAGGCCTAAGTCTAGAAACCTTGAGGTCGCTTTATGTTTCTTAGCCCTAGGGAATATACCCAGTATGCGTTCTTCCTATGTATGCAGTGCCAGGTGTGTTGTGCACACCTGGCCGATATGCCTTGCTAGTAAGTATACAGTGAGGGACAGGACCACAGCATATGCAGTAGGTCCGTTGTGACCAGTGTTTATTAGGGACAGGCTGCATCGGTGTGGTGGAAGTACTGGTTGATTTTGGCGGGGTGAGGTAGGCCCTATGTAGTATACAGAACTGAATCCAGCGAAATCGCACATTGCGTGTTATGTTCGTGGGGCTCTCCAGGGCCGCTGCCCATTCTTTATCCGTACATGGTTGGGCAAGGTCACCCTCCCAGCGGGCACGCAAGTCAGCATATGGAGGTGTAGTATGAGCTTGCAATGACCTAGCTAGCCAGCGCACCAGGTACCTACCCGTTCCCTTGACCTGCAGGTACTGTACCATCAAGTTAGTTTATGGTTCGGTCAATAGGTCCCCCCAGTGCTGTGTCAGTGACGCTTAAAGGAGTTGTATAAAAGAAACTGTCCTGGCGACAAACTAGTATCGTCTGTCAGTGCGTCAAAAAGGGCCAGCGTGCTATCACTGTATAAATCTCCCAGCGTGTGTAGTCCTGTGGTGTGCCAGGATTCCAGCTCTGCTGTCAATGTGGGCGTGGCATCCCTAGGCATCTCCAGTAACGCTAGCGCTGGTGCATAAGAAACCATCAAGTGTGTGAGATAGAGACTCTGATGATGACAATGATGCACAAAACCCAGGAGCAGGGACTCTGGTGCTCTGGTGCGTGTGAAAGGGTAGAACAGGTAGGACACATTATCTAGCATCCAAAATAGCAGTGTGGTAACCATGTCCGACAGCTGCAGGCCCAAGATCCATCTAGCCACCCACTGTAATTGAGAGGCTCAATAATATTCTTCCAGATTTGGCACTGCAAGACCACCCTGGTTCAGTGGCACGTATAATTTCACGAGTGCCACTCTATAGCAGCTATGTTCCAGATAAATTCCCTGATCCTGGGCTCGAATTTCCTGAAGAACTTGGTCGGGACATATATAGGTAAGTTGGAGAAATAATATAAAAGCCGGGGGAGTACCACCATCTTCAGGAGGGACGCTCATCCCATCACCGACAGTTGCAGTGTCTGTCAGAAGGTCATCTGGGCTTTAATAGATGTGACCACATGCTTGAGATTTCTGTCATAGATCTTCCATAGAGTGGTATATGTGGACACCCAGGTATCGAAACGTTCTCGGCTGCCAAGGGACGGTGACCCCATAGAGTGCGAGGCCCAGATCTTGCAATTCCGGTGTAAAGGGGAACAAGCATGACTTTGCACATTTCACACATAGACTGGACAGGGAGGTGAAACGCTGCAGTATTTCATCGATTTCATCAGGGATATTGGCGATGTTTCTGAGATATAAGAGTAGGTTGTCCGCATAAAGGGACACAGTATGTGGCCTGTCACCCAGTGGGGTGCCCCAAGCTTCCCCTCGAAACCGCGTTCCGCTGCCAGTGGTTCCAGTGCCAGTGAAAAGAGTAGTGGGGAGAGGGGACAGCCCTGGTGGGTCCCCCTGCCGATTGGGATTGGTCTGGAAATGGCGGAGCCAGTTTTGACTCTGATCATGGGCTGGGCATATAACAGCTGCACTAAGCACAGAAAGCGGGAGCTGAGGCCACAACGGTGCAGTACTTGGAACAGGAAAGGCCACTCCAATGAATCAAAGGTCTTTTCAGGATCCGGTACAAGGCATCCAGCTTCAGGCCAGGTTTGTGTTGAATATTGCATGACAAGGAAAAAGCGGCTGAGATTCAGCGAAGTGTTGCATGCTGGTACGAACTCATTTTGATCAGAATGGACCAAATTTGGGACCAGGAGTGCTAAACGGGTCACCAGGGTTTTAGCCAAGATATTGTAAATTTTGTTGAGCATTGCTAGTGGCCTGTAGGAGCCCATTTCCACTGGGTCTCTGCCAAGCTTGGGGAGGAAGATCAGCAAGGCCTCATGCTGGGAAGCAGAAAGAGATGCAGCAGACAGCACCTCCTCGTAAATGCACAGCAGGCAAGGAGCAATCTTGGGGGCATAGGCTTTACAAAATTCTGCTGAGAGGCCATCAGGGCCTGGAGTTCTGCCAGTGGCCAGAGCGCGTAGGCTCTCCTGTATCTCAAACAGCATTATAGGCTCGTCCAGCTCTGTTCATTGCTCAGTCATAAGGCAGGCCAGGAAGAGCGGAGAGATAAATGTGTCAAAGTCTGCTGCCAGTCGATTGGTACAAGAGTGTATAGTGTCGCGTAACCTCATTGTGTATCTTGCATTGGGTGTGAAATAAGGGTCTCACGGCAAAGCCCAATGTCAGGGTAGGGTTGTTAGATTGCACCTGACGTAACAGCCAGGCCAACAACCGACCCAAACTGTCTGCCACAGCATGCGTGCGAGCAGAGGGCGCTGCATAGTTGAGGCAGCGCAGCTTATCCAGCAAGGACACATGTTCCCTGTGCCTCTTTGCGAGCTTGCACCACTCCACAGGGTCCTGTATTGCGTGTGTTTCATGCTGTGGAAGCGCATCTTGCACACAAGTTGTCACTTTTGATATGACATAATATATTCATATTGTTGTAATTATTTTTTTTGTGTGTGCCTTGACGCGTTAAATCAACTACTAACTTTTACTTTTATTCTATCACTGTATACATTACTCCGATGCGGTCCTGATATTCGCTCTAAATGTTAGAATTGACAAACATGGGGTGTAATTGGTCTAAGCATGCAGCAGGCATACACTACGCAACTCTTGTCAACTTGGCACAGGATATACTATTCAATATATTTGATAAATTACTGTGAGTACATCCACTACATTTATCAACATCATCCTGGAACACTTGTTTTTGGACATTGTTTTTTTAATTTAATGGAATTGTGTTTTTTCCATTTATTGAGGCTACTGTTCAATTCCAGGATATCTGTCTATGTCTATACATTCTTGCATCTAATGGCATCACATTCAAAGACGGCTGCTACTTATATTCACTATGGAACACTATTTGGTGTGTTTTGTCGTTTATATCTCACACTATTTGGGAGTATGTCTGGTTCTTATACTCCATCTGTGACCAGGGCTATGGCCAAAACACGTTGGACGTGAAGCCTTATTTTCCTAATAAACAACTCCATGTTCAGAAATTCAAAGGTGTCTGAGTTTTCCTGGGACAAGAGGATTTTGTGAGAATAATGAGGGGCTACTGGAGCCCAACTTGGACCGCCACGCTCAAGCCTCCGCACTCCGGGATTGTGGACTTATGCAAATATATATATAACAAAGAATCCAAACTGAACATTTCAAAAATAGTAAATATAAATATCATCATTCTGAAATACCAACTAAACAAACATAACTAACTAAATATAACGTATTTAAATAAATAAAAAAACACACTCTATATATTAAATATTAAACAACTAAAGTAAAATAAAATAAGCCCTAAAATATTTTACAAACATAAATAAAAAATTAATGTCACTTTTTCAGCAGAAACAATCAAGTACCTGGACCATATTTTGTGACAAAAATGGAAACCTCAATTAACATCTCTGAGTACAATTACATCAAATCTGTAAGCATGAATGTAAAAATTATGTAATGCATGTTAAAATAATATCGATGCTTAAAAAGTACTATTTAAAAACAGGTATTCTATTATTAAAAAACCCACAGATAAAATGTCTAAAAGAGCCACATATATCAAATTTCAGAAAGCCAAATTTATTATTACGTCACATGGGATATATTTATCAAGCAATTAGATGGTGTTTATATAGCGCGGCTTATCACCCAAGAGGGTATCCAGGCACTTGCCGCAGGTGTTATTCTAAGAGCCAGGTTTTTAGTCCCTTTCTGAAGTGGATCAGCGATGGTGCTGTGCGGAGGTGGACAAGGAGAGAGTTCCAGGCCTTGGCGGCGAGGTGGGAGAGGGAGCTCCCTCCTGTGCGGCAGTGGCACATGTGTGGTATTGCTGCAAGAGCTAGGTGTGAGGAGTGGAGGTTTCTAGGCAGTTGGCGAGGCAGAAGGCAGTGGTTGAGGTAGGCAGGTCCTAGCATGTGGAGGGCTTTGTAGGCATGGGTGAGGATACTGAAGTGGCACCTTTTGTGGATTGGTAGCCAGTGGAGGTCTTTCAGATGCTGGGTAATGTGGGTTCTCTTAGATAGGTTTAGAATGAGTCTGGCAGCTGCATTCTGGACTGCTTGGAGTCAGTGAATGAGTTCCAAGGTGTTGCCTGCAAAGAGTGCAGTGCCATAGTTTAATCGGCTGGTGAGAAGGGTCTGTGTCACTGTCTTTTTTGTTTCGAGGGAAAGCCATGTGAAAATCTTGCAGAGCGTGTGGAAACAGGCTGAGGAGATGGTATTGACCTGTCTTCTCATGGAGAGCTCAGTGTCGAGGATTTACAGCCAAGAGAGTACAATCATTGAGAAAACACACTGGAAATGTAAAAAGTATTACTCAAATGCATGTTCTGGGACGGTTAAGACAAAAATCTAAATTGTTATAATAATATTTCCAAGCAGTGGAACAGTGGCTCAATTTCTTTCAGAGGGCATTAAGATAAAGGTACCCTACAATCTACTATTTCCTACAAATATTAAAAAGGGACAAAGCTACCAACAACTATGAATAGAAAAATCTATAATTCACCTAAGACCTAAACTGTCAAAATAAACTAAAGAAATGCACAAAATATAATAATGCAAAGGCCAGCTATGTGCTAGTAATCAAGGCCTACTGTGTACAAATTATTGCTATGAACAGTAAAGACATATTAAATAATATATGTATTTATTAGTATTATTAACACAATTTTTACTGCCATTAAAAATATATACTTAACTTTCAACAAAACCCAGACAGAAAAGTGAAACGGTTGCCTACATAAAAAGTAATAAATACATAAACAGTAAATCACAGATTACTTAATTCAGAGTTTGAAAAATATAAATGCAACACATAACATTTTAAAAAACAATATAGTTACACAAAGAACTTTAAAAAATATGTATTTATCACCCATAAAATATGTAGTCAAATATAAGTTATTTTTTGTAGTTGAAGTCCATTAACTCAAAATAATCCCCAAAGTACCAATCAACAAAAATAAATAAAAACGAATCACAAAAAAATGCAAACCATAAAGTAAAATATCCAAAAGGAAAAATAATAATCTATGGGAATCATCCAAAAAGCAAGACAAAATAGCAAACAAAAAACAGTCAAGGAAAACCGTAAAATAAAGGAAATTAAGAACAATATTAGTTAATGTATAACCAAAGTTTCCTTTTAAAAAACAGTGGCCAAAAAAAGAAAAATCCAGAAACCAAACGAAACACCTGTAAAACATACAAAACACCCCCACACACAACATAAATAACCCCATTAAAATCACAAACTAAATAATAACAACTCTAAAGACACATACATGTGATACATTAAAAATAAACATTAGATTAAAACATACAAACTACAAGAAGACTTATCACACTAGACTACCACAATTATAAAAACAAACTAAAATGTAAGTAATAAGTAACTACTAGACAGTAATCCATACTAACTGAACTAACCGTAAACACATCTTCTCAAGGATTGACCCCCCGCCAAACATTAACTTAAAATAAGACTTATCTGATCCAGAGATCAGGAATGGGGCCGCGATCACATTGAATCTTGAACAACCCAGAATGAAGTAGATATACCAAAAAAATAAAGAAAGGAGGATAAAAAATGGCGGGTAAATACATAGAAAAATGATTAAGGGCCTCATTACGAGTTTAGCGGTACCGTGACTGACATGTTGGCGGTCCGACCGCCAACAGGCTGGCAGAGTGGACTGCCAAATTATGAGTTTGGCGGTGGTGCACACAGAAGACTGCCAGCGGTATGCCGGCACTGCCAGTCGGCACAGACCGTGGTGGTCGTCTGGAGGCAGAAACAGTCTGGCAGAGAACATGTTTCCGTCGGACCTATTAGGAGGTTGCACACCACCAATGTGACCGTCGCGGTCTAACCACCACGGAGTACTAGGCGGAAACGAACAGTATAAAAGGTGACTCACCTCCAGGAAACCATACACATCCAGAGCCGCCATGGAACCACAACTAGACATCATCCTGCTGCTCCTACACACCGAAAGACAACAGAATCATCACCGACGAGGACAACAACAACCGTAAGTACACACACTCACCTGTTACATATGTGAAATGTATACATTAGTGCAGTTACATAACATAACAGAAGGAGGGGGTGTGAAGCGTTGCACACACTTGTAACAGCATAATGTCACACACTCACATATTGCCTCAAGGACACCCACACATACACATCATGCACACTTCAGCCAGCACACACACACCGCACGTCAACACCACACATTTACACATGGCAACACCACACATTTACACACAGCGACACAGCACGGGTCCAGCCGCACAGATTCCCATACAACAAACAAACTTGTAACAACACAATTGCACAACTACAAAAACATTTCATATACTCACACCCAACACTGGCCAGGGATTGGAGGCACATACAATACACATGTACATCCATGTGTAATGGAACACACACCACAACGCCACTATACAAACCAGCAGTCGACACACACATCATACACAGCACATCGAACCTATCATGCCATGCACAGTACACGCAGACACAAACAAAACACACAAAGTAACACATCACAACAGGACCGGCACAGCAGTGAGGGGAGCAGAAAATCCATAAATAGAAGGAGGCCGTGCTGGGACACATCTCATGTTGAACAAGGCCCAAAATAAAAAAGGCCACATGAACAGGCTCCACTCAGTTTTGATGGACAAGCAATTCCAACAACAAATGTAATACACAGTCACACAAATAGGTGAAGCATAAGGCTACAAAACATACACTACTCCAAACACCATACAAGATACCAGCCAGCTCTGAGGGACACACACCTAAATAGTCACACGCACTCAAAAGCAAAGCACACTTGCACGACTCAACACACTGCATGTCTGCTATAACCAAACTCCACAACACACACCACATGTACACAATAGCCACATCAGAGAACAAGGCATACACCATATAGGAGCATATTGCACATCAGTACAACAAACACATATCACTACAAACACAACACATTACCTTGACACCATCATTTCAACTACATACACATACCTTTAACACAACACACACCCTAACCCTGGGGGACAACAGCACTGCACACAACCTCATATACTGCTCAAACAATACATGAAGCAGCAAGCAGCACACACAACAAAACGCTGGCACACAACCAATGTCAGCCAGGAACAACTCAAACCTAGGAAAGGAAATGCAGGACAAAGATGTAACAAAAAAACAACAACTGGCTGGCTTTAATAATGGAAAAGTGAAAAACAATCTGAAAGTGCAAGGCCATTGGCCAGTCCATAATTATCAAAATGTGTGCACCAAAGGCACAAAATGGTACCCCAACTTGACTCCTAACTGCCATGTAACCTCCATAAATAGGGGCATCAAGGGGGCAGGCAGGCACCTAGGGAAATATTGGGGTGGTAGGTTATGGGAAGAGGGTTTTGGGCTTGGGTTGGGTGGTTTTTAGCTTAGGTTTAGGAGGGAGAAACCTTCTTGGGAGGGGTGGACCTCTTCTTGGTGGGGTAGGGGCATGGGTGCTGGCAGGAGGGTAGGGGAGGCCTTAGAGGTGGAAGGGATGGCCTTGGGGACGGAAGCAGATCTTTTGGGGATGTCATGGGGTGGGAAACAGCAGGGAAAAGGTCAAGGTTACAAAGTAACACCTTTCTAGACCCACGGGGACGATCATCAGAAAGGGGTTTGGGTGTGGACGGTGAGGGAGTGGTTGTCTGACGTTTAGGTGTAGATGTCTTGGGTGCGTGTTTGTGGGAAGTGTGCTTGTGTGTGGTGGGTGTCTGTTGGGTAGGTGAGTGAGGACATTTATGTGTCGGGTTGAGGGGAGCTGGAGATGCTGGAGGATGCTGAGGTGAGTGGGTGGTTGGCTGTCTGTTGGGGTGCTAATAGCAGGTATGGTGGATGTGCTGCATGTATGTCAGTGGTTTTACTGTCTGCAGGTATGGTGACTTGGGTGGATGTCTGAGGATCTGCTAGGATGCTGTCTGTGGGTAGGATAGACGTGGTTGCTTGCTCGGTGATTGTTGGTATGATGTCTGCAGGTGTGCCAGGTATTGTAGCAACACAAAAGGATGATGGATGGATGTAGGAAGTTGGCTCTGTATATACTATTTCAAAGAAAGAAATAGTGTGCACAGAGTCCAAGGGTTCCCCTTAGGGGTAAGATAGTGACAAAATTAGATAATTCTAATGCTCTATTTTGTGCTAGTGTGGTCGAGCAGTAGGCTTACCAGAGGGTAGTGTTAAGCATTTGTTGTACACACACAGCTAATGAATGAGGAACACACACTCAAAGACTTACTCCAGGCCAATAGGTTTTTATATAGAAAAATATATTTTCTTAGTTTATTTTAAGAATCACAAGTTCAAGATTTGAAGTAAATACATAAAATGCAAGGTACTCCACACAGGTAAGTTAGGAACTTTGAATTAGAGCAATATCATATACAGTCTTTGTTAAAATGGAAATAAGCTATTTTTAAAGTGGACACAGTGCAAAAATCAGTAGTTTCTGGGGGAGGTAAGTAATGATTAGTTTGTGAGGTAAGTAAGACACTTACAAGTCTCAGTTCCTGGGCATAGGCAGCCCACCGTTGGGGGTTCAAGACAACCTCAAAGTTACCACACCAGCAGCTCAGGGCCGGTCAGGTGCAGAGGTCAAAGAGGTGCCCAAAACACATAGGCGCCTATGGACAACAGGGGTGCTCTGGTTCCAGTCTGCCAGCAGGTAAGTACCCGTATCCTCAGGGGGCAGACCAGGGGGGTCTTGTAGAGCACTGGGGGACACAAGTAGGCACACAAAACACACCCTCAGCGGCAAAGGGGCATCCGGGTGGAGTGTGCAAAGCAGGCATCAGGTTTTAGATAGGATTCAATGGGGGACCCGGGGTCACTCTAGCGGTGCAGGCAGGCACGGGGGGGCTTCTCGGGACAGCCACCACCTGGGCTAGGCAGAGGGTCACCTGGGGTCACTCCTGCACTGAGGTTCGGTTCCTTCAGGTCCTGGGGGCTGCGGGTGCAGTGCTTGGTCCAGGCGTCGGGTCCCTTGTTACAGGCAGTCGCGGTCAGGGGGAGCCTCTGGATTTTCTCTGCAGGCATCGCTGTGGGAGTCCAGGGGGGTCGTCTCGGGCTACTCACGGGGTCACCGGGGCGTCCTCCCTGTGGTGTTGGTTCTCTGGATCTTGAGCCGGGGGCGTCGGGTGCAGAGTGTGAAGTCTCACGCTTCCGGCGGGAGAAGTGAGTTCTCTGGAAGTTGCTTCTTTGTTGCAAAGATGTTGCTGTTTTAGAGCAGAGCCGCTGCTCACAGGAGTTTCGTGGTCCTGGGGGTCAGGGCAGTCCTCTGAGGCTTCAGAGGTCGCTGGTCCCAGTTGGATGCGTCGCTGGTTGCATGTTTTCGACTCTGGAGACAGGCCGGCAGGGCTGGGGCCAAAGCAGTTGTCATCGTCCCTCGTCTCTGCAGGCTTGTAGTTCAGCAGTCCTTCTTTGTAGTTCAGGTTGCAGGAATCTGATTTCCTGGGTTCTGGGGTGCCCCTAAATACTAGATTTAGGGGTGTGTTAAGGTCTGGGAGGGCAGTAGCCAATGGCTACTGTCCTGGAGGGTGGATACATCCTCTTTGTGCCTCCTCCCTGTGGGGAGGGGGGCACATCTCTAATCCTATTGGGAGAATCCTCTAAAACTAAGATGGAGGATTTCTAAAGGCAGGGGTCACCTCAGCTCAGGGCACCTTAGGGGCTGTCCTGACTGGTGGGTGACTCCTCCTTGTTTTCCTAATTATCTCCTCCAGCCTTGCCGCCAAAAATGGGGGCAGTGGCCGGAGGGGCAGGCATCTCCACTAGCTGGGATGGCCTGGGGCGTTGTAACAAAGGGGGTGAGCCTTTGAGGCTCTCCGTCAGGTGTTACAGTTCCTGCAGGGGGAGGTGTGAAGCACCTCCACCCAGTGCAGGCCTTGTTCCTGGCCACAGAGTGACGAAGGCACTCTCCCCATGTGGCCAGCAACTCGTCTGGTTGTGGCAGGCTGGCAGAAACTGGTCAGCCCCACACTAGAAGTTGGATTGGTATTCAGGGGGCATCTCTAAGATGCCCTCTGGCTGCATGTTACAATAAATTGCACACTGGCATCAGTGTGCATTTATTGTGCTGAGCAGTTTGATACCAAAGTTCCCAGATTTCAGTGTAGCGGTTATGGAACTGTGGAGTTCGTGTTTGACAAACTCCCAGACCATATACTCTTATGGCTACTCTGCACTTACAATGTCTAAGGTTTTGCTTAGACACTGTAGGGGCATAGTGCTCATACACATATGCCCTCACCTGTGGTATAGTGCACCCTGCATTAGGGCTGTAATGCCTGCTAGAGGGGTGACTTACCTATGCCAAAGGCAGTGTGAGGTTGGAATGGCACTCTGAGGGGAGTGCCATGTCGACTTAGTCGTTTTCCCCCCACCAGCACATGCAAGCTGTGAGGCAGTGTGCATGTGCTGAGTGAGGGGGCCCCAGGGTGGCATAAGACATACTGCAACCCTTTAGAGACCTTCCCTGGCATCAGTGCCAGGGGTACCAGTTACAAGGGACTTATCTGAGTGCCAGGGCTGTGCCAATTGTGAAAGCAAAGGTACAGTTTAGGGAAAGAACACTGGTGCTGGGGCCTGGTTAGCAGGGTCCCAGCACACTTTCAATCAAAACTTAGCATCAGCAAAGGCAAAACGTCAGGGGGGTAACCATGCCAAGGAGCCATTTCCTTACAACGGAGTGCTGAACAATGCAAACACTCACCCCCAGTCACCCATTCACAGATCTGGGCTTAATCCATCGTTCTTTTGCTCACCATGCCACCCCAGTTTGGACCCAGCCATATGCAAATCAGCCTTGACCCTGTTCCTCATGGGAACAGTGCAGCCCGAAATGCCAAACAAGGTCCTCTCTGGACCGGAAACAAGCATCCTGGGACCGGTTTAAGGGTATCAACCTAGTTTGAATCCAGTGGCACAGTGAGCAAGGTACACACATCTGGGCATACCCTTCCCACTTAGGGCAACTTTAGCAACACAAAAGGATGATGGACGGAGTGCTGAACAATGCAAACACTCACCCCCAGTCACCCAGTCACAGATCTGGGTTTAATCCATTGTTCTTTTGCTCACCATGCCACCCCAGTTTGGACCTAGCCCTATGCAAATCAGTCTTGACCCTGTTCCTCATGGGAACAGCCCAGCCTGAACTGCCAAGCCATGTCCTCCCTGCACTGGAAACAAGCATCCTGGGACCAGTTTCAGGGTATTACCCTTAATCAGCCAGACTAGCTTGAATCCAGTGGCACAGTGAGCAAGGGACCCACGTCTGGGCATACCCTTCCCACTTAGGGCAACTTTAGCAACACATATGGATGATGGACGGAGTGCTGAACAATGCAAACACTCACCCCCAGTCACCCAGTCACAGATCTGGGTTTAATCCATTGTTCTTTTGCTCACCATGCCACCCCAGTTTGGACCCAGCCATATGCAAATCAGTCTTGACCCTGTTCCTCATGGGAACAGTCCAGCCTGAACTGCCAAGCCAGGTCCTACCTGGACTGGAAACAAGCATCCTGGGACCGGTTTCAGGGTATCACTCTTCATCAGCCAGGCTAGCTTGAATCCAGTGGCACAGTGAGCAAGGGACCCACGTCTGGGCATACCCTTCCCACTTAGGGCAACTTTAGCAACACAAAAGGATGATGAACGGAGTGCTGAACAATGCAATCAAGGTATTGTGTCTGTGATGCTAGGGGTTGTGGGGGTGTCAGGGCAAGTCATGACTGTTGCTGTGTCTGCAGGTGTATGTTGTTTGTGTGCATGACGGTGGCATTTTGAGGTGGATTGATGCCTGCCTGTCTGTTTGTGTGCTTTGGCTCGGTAAGGGAAGGGGTATTTGGACTGGGAAGAGGAAGGTGCAGGGGACAGTAGACAAGGGATGACTGGCTGCCGTCAGTGTGGAGGCCAGAGCCTGAAATGATCTCTGTAGGCCAGTAAGAGATTGCACTGTGAATGCCCTCCAGGAATGCATTGCTCTGTTGGATCTGGCTTGCCAGTCCCTGGATGGCATTCCGGATGGCCGTCTGACTCACAGAGATAGACCTTAGGAGGTCAGTAGCCTCCTCACTGAGGGCAGCAGTGCTAACATGGTCAGGGGCAGAGATGCTTGTGGCAAAGGCCGGGCTCACCCTCTTGGGTGAGCGGGCACAGCCAACTGGGTGGAGAGCAACAGAGAGGGTGGTAATAGAATAAGGGGTGGCAGACAAAGGTGGTACAGGGGTAGTCCCCGATGGGTCCACCACCACTAGGGAGTGGCCACTGGAGGAAGAATCCGTGGATGAAGATGTTGATCTGGTCTCCCCTGTGGCACCCCCCTCAACCCTGGGGCACTGGGTCCCTCGCTGTTAGTAGTCTGGTGACCTGAGATCCCGTGGCCAGATGCTTCCCCGCTTGGCGCGGCCCCGTCTCCGTCACCTGCCGGTGCTGATACTGCCAGAAAAAGTGAAAAGTAAGGTTATGACCTCAACATGAAGACAGTCCAATTACAATTCAGAGTGGCAAAAACATACCATCATGTCACCTGACCACCTGCATGAAGTGACAGCAAAGTGCCACCATCATTTGCCAATACTAAAATGTGCATGCCATATGGAATTCCATCCTCAAGTGGACACTTCTGGGTTGTCAGTGGCAGATGGAAGTGGCCAGTCTGACATGTGAATGGGCCATGAAATGGATTCAGATACTGTGAGAAAGTAGCCTCTTTCTAGCATGGTTACCCTAACTTTTGGCCTGTTTGTGAGTGTGTGTCAGCGTGTTTTTACTGTGTCACTGTGATCCTGCTAGCCAGGACCCCAGTGCTCATAGATAAAAACCTATATGTCAGTATGTTTTGCCTGTCTCACTGGGATACTGCTAGCCAGGACCCCAGTGCTCATAGTTTGTGGCCTAATGTGTATGCTTGTTTAGTGCCTAACTGTGCCACTGAGGCTCTGCCAATCGCAGTGCTTATGCTCTCTCTGCTTTTAAATTTGGCACTGTAAGCCAGTGACTTCACTTACCAATTTCAATTGGCACACTGGACCCCTCTTATACGTCCTAGTATATGGTACCTAGGTACCCAGGGCATTGGTTTTCCAGGAGATCCATATGGGCTGCAGCATTTCTTTTGCCACCCATAGGGAGCTCAGACAAACCCTTACACAGGACTGCCATTGCAGCTTGCGTGAAATAGTGCACACACTATTTCACAGCCATTTTCACTGCACTTAAGTAACTTATAAGTCACGTATATGTCTAACCTTCACTTGCTGAAAGTTAGGTGCAAAGTTACTAAGTGTGAGGGCACCCTTGCACTAGCAAAGGTGCCCCCACATAGTTCAGGGCCATTTCCCCAGACTTTGTGAGTGCGGGGACACCATTACACACGTGCACTACATATAGGTCAATACCTATATGTAGCTTCACAATGGTAACTCCGAATATGGCCATGTAACATGTCTAAGATCATGGAATTGTCCCCCCATTCCAAATCTGGTATTGGGGTGCCCATTACATGCATCCTGGGAGCTCCACCATGGACCCCAGTACTGCCAAATCAGCTCTCTGAGGCTTGCACTGCAGCTACAGCTGCTGCCACCTCACAGACAGGGTTCTGCCCTCCTGAGGTCTGGGCAGCCCAGTCCCAGGAAGGCAGAACAAAGCATTTCATATGAGAGCAGGGTGTTACACCGTCTCCCTTTGGAAATAGGTGTTACAGGCTGGGGAGGGGTAGCCTCCCCCAGCCTCTGGAAATGCTTTGAAGGGCACAGATGGTGCCCTCCTTGCATAAACCAGTCTACACCGGTTCAGGGACCCCTTCTCCCCTGCTCTGGCAGGAAACTGGACAAAGACTCCCCTGTCCATCACCACCCCCAGGGGTGGTGCCCAGGGCTCCTCCAGTGTGTCCCAGACTTCATCCATCTTGCTTTGCAAGGTGTGGGGGCACTCTGGAGGGCTCTGAGTGGCCGGTGCCAGCAGGTGACATCAGAGACCCCTCCCGATAGGTCCATAACTGATATGGTAGCCAATCCCCCTCTCAGGGCTATTTAGGGTCTCTCCTGTGGGTTCTCTTCAGATTCTGCTTGCAAGTTCCCCTCCGGAATCCTCTGCAACAACTTCAGACTCTTCTGACCTTGGATCAACCGCAGCCTGCCCCAAGAAACGCTGTAACTGCAACAAAGTGTCTAAAAGAGACACTTTTCTTCAGCAACCTCAGCTCTAAATCAGCAACTGCAACAGTTTCCACGGTGTGCACGCTCTGGGGACTCCCTGTCTTCCTGCACCAGAAGGACCGAAGAAATCTCCCATGGAGTGACGGAGTCACTCCCCTGCTCCAAGCAGGCATCTTCCAAGACACCGACCGGTACCCTGGGACTCCTCTCACAGCAACGAGCGTGCTCCTAAGGACACAGAGTTTGGACATCATCAACATAGACTGTCCTGAGGTCCTGCTGATGCAATTTGGAGGAGGTAAGACCTTGCCTTCCCCGAGAGCAATGGTACCCCTGTGTACTGCGTCTTCTTCGCCTCCTGAGGCCTCTGTGCACCCTTTGCAAATTTCCTTCATGCACAGCCTGGCCCAGGTCCGCAGCACTCCATCCTGCGATGCTCAACTCGCTGAGTTGTTCTCCGGCGGCATGGGACCTTCTTTTCTTGTGCTGCATCAACTGCATTTTGCACCTCCTTTGAACCCAGATCCTGTGGCTTCTGGGGGTGCTGGCTGGCATCCTGAGAGCTTTCTAAAGTTCTGAGAGTCCCCTCTTCCTCCTCGCACAGAGTTGAGGCCCGCAGGTCCCTCCTGGGTCCATCCAGCACCATTTTGATGCAAAACACACTTTTGTTGTAGCCAAGGCTTGTTTGCACCTTCCAACACGAAATCTCGTCTGCAACAATCTTCATGCCATGGGGCATCTTTTGCATCATGCAGATACCCACTGGCATCTTCCTAGCGTGCATTCCTGCAGTCTTCAACTAACTTAGTCTTCTTTTGCACCCTCTTCTGGGTTGGCAGGGGCTCCTGTCCTTCCTGGAACTTCTTTCGACTTCTGGGCTTGGTCCCCTTCCTTTGCAGGCCTTCAGGTCCAATAATCCAGCAGTTTTTCTTTGCAGACTTCGTTGGCTGCTGCAAAATCCCAAAAACGAGGTGTAGTGTGTCCTAAGGAAACTTGCAGTACTTTACTCCTGCTTTTCTGGGCTCTGGGGTGGGGTAATTTACTTACCTTTACTGCATTCTTACTCTCCCAGCGATTCTGCACACACTATACTTGTCTAGGGGGGAATTTGTGATTCACATTCCACTTTCTTAGTATATGGTTTGTGTTGCCCCTAGACCTATTTTCTCCCATTGCATTCTATAGGATGTCCTACTGTTTGCATTGTTCTATGACTATTTACTTGTCTAATTTTGATGTCTAGTGTATATATTGTGTATAATATTTACCTCCAGAAGGAGTATTGTCTCTAAGATATTTTTGGTACTGTGTCACCCAAATAAATACCTTTATATTTGGTAACACTGAGTATTGTCTTTACTTGTGTATAAGTACTGTGTAACTATAAGTGGTATTGCAGGAGCTCTACATGTCTCCTAGTTCAGCCTAAGCTTCTCTGCTACAGCTTCCTTTATCAGCCTAAGCTGCTAGAACACAACTACTTCACTAATAAGGGATAACTGGACCTGGTATAAGGTGTAAGTACCCAAGTTATCCACTACAAACCAGGCCACCCTTCTACAGGTACTGTTGAGTACAAATCTGGTTTGTGTGGGTACCATGCCCAGGCTGCCTGGACGGTGGGAGGGGAGATTCCTGAGCTTGAGAATGGACCTATTTGGCCTGGTATGTTTATCCAGTGGTCTCTTGTGTGTGGTGATGTGCCCATGTGACATGTCCTTGTGGCCAGTCCTTGCATTTCCCCTTCACATTGTGTTGACAATATTACTATAGGCCCTGTATGTAGCTGTCGATGTGTTTCCTTGTTACAGGTCACAGTGGCTGTGCCATCACGCTGACATAGGTGTGTGACATTGCAATGGATGACTAAACATTGTAATAGGAGAGGCCTCAGACTAGGGACTGACTACTGACATCTGCCTGTGTCATGGGGTATGTCAATTTGGATAGACATGGTTTTGGTATGGGAAAGGATCAAGCTAGGGACAATATCTACCTATCTATTTGCCTATCCTATGGTACTGGGTCTGTCATGGCCCTTTTTCCTATGGTCAGTGGACTGTACTTTGGGATATCTATACAAGTGTTCAGTCATTCTTGGCTATTACAGTCCAGACATGTTTGCTGCCTATAGGCTATACATTGCAAATACATAGTTTTTGGGTGACAGGCCACTTGTGTCTTGGTGTTGGTGGTGATACTCAGCCTGACCCAGACAGTGATCTGCCCCTCCTTAGATTGACATTCTCACATGTACCTTATGAACATCACATGCTTTTAACATTGTACATACCAAAACATTCCAAAACACAATCACAATTGGACATAGTTAGAGTGCTCAATGTGCTTATTTGCAGGTGTCATTGAGTCAAAGAAGTAATGAGAAATATCAAACACAAACAGTAAAGGGATCAGCCATGGTGGATGTAGTCATTAAAGTAGCTGCCACAACATTTTAAGTCTAAAGTCCAGTGTCCTACTATCCTGGGAAATGGAAAGTGTTTGTAAAACAGTCAACAGAGTGATTCTGTGGCACTTAAAATAGTTCCATCAGAAAAAGGTTACTTCCTGGTAGCGGCTGAGGTCTTGGCATCTGCACCTCCTGGATGCTTGGGTGGACATCCTGCTTGCAGGGGGGTTCTTCAGCTACAGAGGCAGGGGTGTCAGAGGCAGGTTCTCCCCCTGGCAGGGCCTCACTTTCATTGGCTGTCCCAGATGTTAAAGAGGCTGATGTTAGGGGGCCGGTGGAATGGGTGTGTTGTTGTCCCTTATCCCTGCTCAGGGTGATGTTCATTTTCCACAGCACCCCTGTTAGGAAGAACAAGGTGGCATTGTGGGCCTCCCACTGTTGTAAACATTAATGATGGTAATCCCTCTGCAGCTGCTTAATCTCCCTGAGTTCGACAAGTACCTAGCCCATCACGTCTTGGGACTGTTGGTATGCTCCCAAGACCTGGGTGATGTTGTCCTGGCCAGACCCAACCCCAGCAGCCTCATGCTGCTGGCCCACACCATCCCTCCAACGCACCCTACCTCCATGTGCCCTTGGCACAGTTTGCACCCTATCACTGGGCCCAGGTCCATCATTGTCCGAGGAGTCCAGATGACACACAGGTACCTGGACTGAGGGGCACACAATGGTGGCCTCTGCCCTCGGGACACAGGCTTGGGGCTGAATGGTGCCCTGAGATGTTGATGCAACAGGGCTGGGAGGAGTCGCTGTGGTCATGGTGAGGCTGACCGGTGTCATCTGAGCAAGTTCCCCAGATGGGCCAGCGCCATCCTCAACGTCCACACATCCAGGAGTTTTATCCTCACTGAGGGCTTCATCAAGCAGGAGGGGGGGGGGCAGTCTCTAGATGGATCTCCATGTTCCCAATCTCAGCTAGACCTGTTGAAGTGATGGACAATATGTTACAGGTTGTACTGTGACATGTACCTCCATCAGTTTACAGTGATATTTGTTATATGGCAAATACACATTGGCTTTGCTTTTCTCCTTTTATGTGAGAGGCACACCTGCTATCAACTGTCTGGACTTGACATTTGAGGTGATGATACATTTGATTTAAAGCCAACTTGCTACAGATTGTGTGAGTATCTTTGTACTTGGGTAACTGTCTGTGGACTCCTATTATTCCAGTAGTGACGTGAGATCAGAGGCTGGGCATGATGTGGCTTATCACATCTTTGGACCTAGTAGAGTGTCATACTTGCAGACCCAGTACCATGTTGTTGATCATGTTACTTGTTAACAAGTGCTCAGTGCATTGTGTTTTTGTAAACTGCCATGTGCATTTCGATTAGGCATCTTGGTACCTCTGTTTGACTGTAAGTAATTCTGCACACTAATTTCATCTTGGCTTATCTATTCAAGATGGGTCTACTTTATTTACCCCATCACAGAGTGTACCATGATCTGTAAGTTGATCCCACCCAGGTATGTAAACTTCATGAGTGAATTGACAGACATCAACACAATGCCATTCTGGACACTGGCCTTGTGTATGGTATTTCAGGAACTGACCCTTCTAAGCTTTCAATTGATGTTACACCAATTACTGCAATTACAATTACAATTACTACAAACATCATACATAAGTCAATCTCTCAGGTGCGTTAATTTTAATTGTGAGTGGATATGGAAGGATATTCCTACAGATGTACATTGGGCAGGTATTTTACTTTGGGTAGACAGTGCCTTCTGGCCTTAGCATTGCTGTCTTTGCCTGTCCTCCCCACATAGCATACAGATGGGATATCCTCAGATGAGTACAGTTCAGTAGCTGAGGGTCATAGTAGGTGAGTACATAGTTGTGGCTGAGTGGCGTGACATTCCCAGTACCTTCTGGCCTTAGCATTTCTGTCTTAGTCTGGCCTCCCCACACAGTATACAGATGGGATCCTGTTAGAAATTGGGTCTTTGGTTGACAGTCAGGTTAACCCCTGTTCAAGCAAGGACCCTCACTCTAGTCAGGGTAAAAGAGAATCACCCTCGGCTAACCCCTGCTTACCCCCTTGGTTGCTTGGCAGAGCAGTAGGCTTAACTTTAGAGTGTTAGGTATAAAGTATTTGTACCAACACACACAGTAACTTAATGAAAACACTACAAAATGACACAACACAGGTTTAGAAAAATAGGAAATATCTAAACAAAACAAGACCAAAAAGACAAAAATCCACAATACACAAGTCAAGTTATCAAAAAATGCAAAAATAGTCTTTAAGTAGTTTTAAACACACACTAACGCTGTTAGCGTGAAAAAGTACCTTGGGTGCATCAAAAATAACCCGCATGGGCTAGTGTGCATCAAAAAGGGCTTGCGATGCGTTGATTCCACTCACGAGCGGGACCTCGCTTCATTTCTTCAGCCTGCAGATCTGAGTTGCGTTGATCTTTTCCCCGCATGGCACTCTGAGCATGGATTTCCTTGTCTTTAGGCTGCCAGCTTCTCCTTTCAGGGTCCCAGGAACTGAATGGGCACCACAGGGCAGAGTAGGAGTCTCTCCAGAGACTCCAGGTGCTGGCAGAGAGAAGTCTTTGCTGTCCCGGAGACTTCAAACAAAAGGAGGAAAGCTCTAAATCAAGACATTGGAGATTTCTTCTCAAGATGGAAGGCACACATAGTCCAGTCTTTGCCCTCTTACTCTGGCAGAAGCAGCAACTGCAGGATAGCTCCACAAAGCACAGTCACATGCAGGGCAGCTCTTCTTCCTCAGCTCTTCATCTCTTCTCCAGGCAGAGGTTCCTCTTTTTTCCAGGAGTGTTTCTTAAGTCTGTAGTTTTGGGTGCCCTTCTTATACCCAATTTGTCCTTTGAAGTAGGGCTACTTCAAAGTAAAGTCTCTTTTGAATGTGAAATCCTTCCTTGCCCAGGCCAGGCCCCAGACACACACCAGGGGATTGGAGCCTGCATTGTGTGAGGGCAGGCACAGCCCTTTCAGGTGTGAGTGACCACTCCTCCCCTCCCTCCTAGCACAGATGGCTCATCAGGAAATGCAGACTACACCCCAGCTCCCTTTGTGTCACTGTCTAGTGTGAGGTGCAACCAGCCCAACTGTCAAACTGACCCAGACAGGGAATCCACAAACAGGCAGAGTCACAAAAATGGTATAAGCAAGAAAATGCTCACTTTCTAAAAGTGGCATTTTCAAACACACAATTTCAAAATCAACTTTACTAAAAGATGCATTTTTCAATTGTGAGCTCAGAGACCCCAAACTCCACATGTCCATCCGCTCCCAAAGGGAATCTACACTTTAATCAGATTTAAAGGTAGTCCCCATGCTAACCTATGAGAGGGACAGGCCTTGCAACAGTGAAAAACGGATTTAGCAATATTTCACTGTCAGGACATATAAAACACATTACTATATGTCCTACCTTAACCATACACTACACCCTGCCCTTGGGGCTACCTAGGGCCTACCTTAGGGGTGCCTGACATGTAAGAAAAGGGAAGTTTTAGGCCTGGCAAGTGAATTTACAGTTAAAACTGCACACACAGACACTGCAGTGGCAGGTCTGAGACATGATTACAGAGCTACTTATGTGGGTGGCACAACCAGTGCTGCAGGCCCACTAGTAGCATTTGATTTACAGGCCCTGGGCACCTCTAGTGAACTGTACTAGAAACTTACTAATAAATCAGATATGCCAATCATGGATAAACCAATTACACATTTTGTAAAGGAGCACTTGCACTTTAGCTCTGGTTAGCAGTGGTAAAGTGCCCAGAGTAACAAAAACAGCAAAATCAGAGTCCAGCACACATCAACAACCTGGGGAACAGAGGCAAAATGTTAAGGGAGACCACACCAAGGATGAAAAGTCTAACAGATCCCCTCAGGTGAGTACAGTTCAGTAGCTGAGTAGAGGGAGGAGGGTCATAGTAGGTGAGTACACAGATGTGGCTGAGTGGAGTGACATTCCCAGTGCCTTCTGGCCTTAGCATTGCTGGCATGGCCTTTTTTCCCCACACAGTATCCAATGTAGAGTTGTTAAATGTGTGAATATTTTAAAGGGTACTGTGTTCTGGTATTGGTGACGGTAGCACGGTGCCTGCTGGTATTTAGGGTGTTGTCAATCCCTGAGGTACACCCGGTTTATTGGTATGTTACCCCCCCAGGTGGATCTCATTGAAATGTTGGAGGCCAGACAGACTTAAAAGCCTTGTCTACCTATCTATGGATAGGTGGACACTGGGCTTTTAAGTAGGGTGTCATTGTAGGTGGGTAAAGGTGAGCAGTGGGCATGAATGACAATACATTTGGGGGACACATTTTGTAGTTGTCACTTACCCGCCTCAACTCCCCCAGGTATTCCGGTCAAGCCTTCAGGATGCAGAATGGCCAAGACCTTCTCCTCCCATGATGCAAACTGTGGGGCTGGGGGTCTCCAAATATATATGGCTCTACTCTAATGATTTCATCCACCATGACCCTTAACTCCCCATCGGTAACTCGAGGGTGTTTTTGAGGTGACATGGCAGTGTATATAAAGTGAGGGAATGGGTAAAAATACATTCTGTGATGAGTGGGTGGCATGCAGTGAAGAGTGTGATAGTGTGCAGATATGTATTAGGTGGATGCAGTGCGGATGTGGGATGTGTTGCTTATGTGAGGTGGAGTGATGCCTATCCTATTGCTTGCACTACCGTTGTTGTGTTCTGCGTTGTGGAGGCAAAGGATTTTGGTGTGTGAAGGGGTGTGTTTTTTGTGTGGTTGGTAGGGGTGTCAAGTGTTTGTTTGTGTGTCAGCTGTGCTGTTTTCAAATCTATCCAATGTGGTGTTTTGTATTACTGTGGGGACCGCCGAACACTACGGTTCTCACCACCATTGGAAGACCGCCATGGTGATTTGTGAGTTGTGATAGGTTTGGTGGTCGGCTGTACAGCTGGCGGGCCCACCATGGTCCTGGCGGAGTTGGGATTTTGGCAGTTTTTTGACGGGCTTGGCTGTGTAATTCGTAATACGGCGGTCTGTATGACCACCAATATGGCGGTCTTTTGGCGGCCACCACCGCGGTCTTGCAGTCAGACCACCAGACTCGTAATGAGTCCCTGACACTCCTTAGAAAAGAGTAGAAAACAAGACATTATTTGTTATATTAATGTTGTATCAACTAAAAAAACTGTACGGGGAGTTGCCAAGAGGCCGACTGTAAAGGCCATGCGACTTTGAAGCTCCGGCATAGGATCCCCAATATCGGTGGTTGAAGACGCCTGGGACCTGAAATTGGGCACGTGGCATTGGCTATGTGGTGAGGAGTGGGAGGGTACTCGGTGGAGGGGGGCGCGACAGCAAATACAAGGGGTGCAGCCGCAGTGTTTGTTTTGGCCCGCGCCCACCGGACTACGCACCTTGGAAGCCCGAGGCGACAGGGGCCTCAGGTGAGCCTGAGGGGCTGGATCGCCTGGTGAGGCCCCTCTCCCCTGCCCCCATACAACGCAGCACTGGTGGAGAGATTTTAGCTTTTCAGACCCTCAGTTGAGAGGATCGGCATGATGGTGCGGCCTGTTGCGGCTCTCCCATGGTGGATTAATTTTCTCTCCTCTACAAAGGAGAGCTGACCTATTTACCGGGGCCAGTTTCCCCCTCCTCTCCACCAACACTTTGCTGGCCTTATGTAGGGGTTGTGCCCTGTTCTGCACTGGGGCTTACTGGATATATTTGCTGACTGGATGGAAGACACACTTAACAAAGATTCCAGAGGACCAGATGGCCTCTGCCGTGCACCCCCTTCGCATTGTGCTTCTGAGTTGCCTCCATGTAGGCGGCTTCACTGAGTCATTTATCTGTTGATCTGGAAGTGACCTGTTGCTTGTGAGACCGTTGCTTCAATTGCCTATTAGAGATTCCACCAGATACTACTTGGCGCACTATTGGAGCCGGTAAGCGCTGCGGGGTGGCCATGGGTAGCCATGTGCCATGGTGACCCAAAGCAACGGAAACTCCCATTTGGGAAAAGACAGCAAACAGACATGGCCACAGCTACGATGAGGGACTTGAAGGAGGCCCAGAGTGCTCAGATGCACGACCAATCATTAGAAGCGGACCATATTGAGAGTTTAGGGCTGGGTTTAGTGCCATTGATAATAGATTTAGCTCACTGACCAACAGAATTGACAGCATGAACAGTCGTTTGGATAAACAACAATCGCGTCTGGAGGGTGCAGAGTGACGAATATCAGCCATTAAGGTTGATACAGCAACACAGCATAAGTGCCAAACTGTGGTTATAAAGAACGAAGATTTGGAAGCCAGGAGGCGCCGCAATAATGTGCTAATTTTTGGAATTGCAGATTCTGCCAACACTGGCCGGCTTGACCTGTTTGTAGAGAAATTGTTTACAGACCTACTAGGGCGCCAAGACTTCACCTCAGCCTTTGTGGTGGAAAGAGCACATCGTACCTTGGGCCCTAGACCCCCGAATCCCTCCCAGCCCCCGGGGCACCTGCCCGCTTGAATTATGGGGACCAAGACACCACCCTCCGCCTTGCCAGAGAGAAAGCTCCTCTGCAATATCAGGGAGCTGATGTGTCCCCTTTTCCTGATTTTACCCCAGCTGTGCAGGAAGCCAGGCACAAATGCACTGATGTCAAAGCTATGCTTCATACTGCTGGTGTTCGTTATGGCATGTTCTATCCAGCTCGGTTGAGGTAAATGGCAAAACGCGGTACTTTGACAATCCCAAAAAGCCATGACATTTTGTAAACAACGTCCCCGGTTGATTGGCTCACCCCATGGATCTCCACGCGGCAATAATGATCTGGATGTTGGACCCACCTCGAGTATGGAGCTTTTCCCTCCGGATTAGATGAGATTATTTGAGCTCTCACTGCCGCTAGTTTAGAGTACATAAAGTCTATCTATTGACTGTCTCACAACCCACTCCTTATGACTTCACTTTGGTTCATTACCATGTTCTGATTGGGCCGTTTTCACCCACATTGCAGGGTCAATTCTATTTTCGTTGTGGAAGATCCCTGTGGTTGCGTTGCCATGCTCCCATGGTTAATACAATGATCCTTGTTCTTAGTCCTAATGTTCTTTGTTTAGAGTTCTGTGGGTTTCGCCTGGTATTTGTAGCCCGGGTGTGAGAGGCAGGAGGGGTGTTTTATGTTCTCAAGTTGCGCAATTATCCATGTAACAGGGTCGATGGCCAAGGCGGTAACAAAACCGCCTTAAGGAGAGACAAACGTAAAGCAGTTACCAATGAAAACAAAGGTTTTTGAAAGGCAAGCCCATGAATGAGTGATAGTGATGGGCGTGCAGTGGGTGTGGTTAAAAGTCCAGATACATACCAACACGTCGGAAAAGCAGCACTTGCGCGCTGCTATGCACGACTTAAAAATAAAATGAGCATGGAGCCTCAAAGCCGGACATTAGGCAAAAGAAAGGAGTGAGACACTATGGCGTACAGGAGATGAGGGGCAGGACAAAGAAAAGCATAGAGAGAGAGAGAGATATTTATATATATAAAAAAATGGTTAGCCATAGAGAGGGAAATAGAAGAAGAGAAAATACAGGATAAGGAGAAAAAAGCGGCATGGAGGAAGAGTCTAGGGAGGAAGGCGAGGCAATGGGGTTATTCTGATCTCCTATCCTAAAAGCACATGCCATATTTTTATTAAAAGGCAAATGGTGTCAGAGGAGGGATAGGAACAAGGAAGGGCGTGGCTTGATCAGTAAACTTGGGGAGTGTGAACTTCAGGTTTTCCAACAATCACGCTGGCATATAATGTAAAAATACATTATATGGAAGCAGGGCGCATGAATGGGTCTTAAAGGCAGTGAAAAGGGAGAGGAATACAATAAATTGGGATACCAAGTGGGGAATAACAGTATTTTGTAAACTTACCAACATTTTGAAGACTTTCAAAGGAGAGAAAGGGAGAGTGTGTACGTTTTTGTCTGTGTGTATGTAAAAATACCTGTTGAAATCTGACAGACACCGCACAAAATCCGGCTAAAAGTACCTGCAAAAATAACCCCACCCCCGAAACTACACCCCTGGTACAGGGATATGGGTGGATAGTTTGTGAAGGTGCAAAACTCCTAATAATCAACTCTGTTACAAAAGCAGCGAGAGGAGGTGTAGTAACGGTGGGTGGTGGGTGAAAAAGCAATGGTGAATTGAAGGGGCCTGTGAGTAGAAGATGGGCATTCACCAAGATGGAATTGATATTTTAAATAAAAGTAGTTCAGGTAGAAAATATGAAATAATGGTTATACAGAGTTGCAGCAGAACTGGTTTCATCATCTGTGTACTTTCCTTTGCATCACATAGGACGGTCAGTGCAATTTCAAGATTTACTTGACATAGTGAAACATCTTTGCACACCAGAATCTCTGGGAGGTTCCTGACATCTGGAGACACGCTCTAGTGGAGATCCTAGTGAACAAGGAGGGCCTCATTTGTGCTGGTGGTTTACTTGGTGGGTTCTAGGACTGGGTCTTATTTTTCATCATCACGGCAAAGGAGTGGGGTGACCAACTGTGCGGAAATTTCACGGACCGCCCGTTATTTGGAAGTCTTGTCCGTTGTTTGTGATGGTCTCATGGACGCCTTTTCTCCATAATTCTGGACATGAGCGAGCTGCGCTGCCCTGTGCATGAAGCCTCAGTCCTGTAACTCTCACTGTAGGGGCCTGCATCAGCCACTTCCTTGACCTGGCAGAGAGAGGCCCATTATCATTGCATTCTGCTTTTGTTCAGGGGTTGTGTCACCTCACCAGGGGCCAAGCTCTGGGGAGATTGTGGGGTTATTTTGACACTTTGTACAGGGTTAAATGCACAGACTTCAGAGTCCTTGTGTGCCAGCAATTTAGAGGCTAAAACACAGGTTTAACTCTGGTGATTATCTGTATGAGAGATCTAAGTTTTGTTTTGTCTGAGTATTGACTTTATGTATACAGCTCAGTGGGTTACTGTTTTTGTCACAGGGACCCTTTTGTTAATTGCATTTATAAAATACAATCCTAATAGAGCACAGTGAGCTATGAAACAAAATCAAATAGCACCATGGAAACTGCAAGGCACAGGTTTACAGCCTTATTTTTCTCTAATCATTCATTATTCTGAGGTTGATAAATAGGCTTCCTTTGAATAATTATAAAGACTTGTTAGTAAACACAACTCCAACCACTATGATATGTTTTAAATCCTGAGTTTGTACTTCTCCAGACTAAGCAGTCGTAACATATAATACCTACCAGTATGCATGACATGAGACTCCTACATGTTGTGATCCTCATTGTCCTAAGTAGGGCCACTAGAGGTATGCGTCCAGGGAAGGCCAAATTATGAGGCAGGGTTAAGTAAATTATGCAGCAAGAAAATGCTAATTATGTGGCATAATGTAGCACATTTTGTAATACTATTACCTAATTTGTTTGCCATTTTTAAACTTGTTAACACTGTTTGGGGATAGGTTTCACCTCATCAGTACAAGTTTAACACCCAAATATAGCAAAAAGCAACAGAAAAGTGACCAGTCCAGCTTTTCAGAGGGCCTTCCACTACATGACAATATGTGTTGCTGTATTTTTAGTATCTTTCGAATCCTTTGAGCTAAAATCTGCAGAATATGCAGCAGATGATGGATTATGTGGCAAATGCAGTGTTAGAAATGGGGTCTTTGGTTGGCAGTCAGGTTACACCCTGTCCAAGCAAGGACCATCATTCTAGTCAGGGTAAGTCACACACAATCCAAATTATCCTGTGCCCACCCTCTGGTAGCTTGGCACTGAGCAGCCAGGCTTAACTTAGAAGGCAATGTGTAAGTATTTGTGCAATAAATCATACAATAACCCCATATTGCACCATAAAAATACACCACACAGTGTTTAGAAAAATATATAATATTTATCTGGATAAATGTAGGTCAAAACGATCAAAGATGCAATAAGTAAATGTAGAGATATCACTGAAAAGTGCTATAAAGTGTCTTAAGTCTTTTAAAAGCAAACCAGGTCTCTTTCAAGCACAAAGTACCTGGTTCGCGTGAAAAATCTCCACAGAGGAGGAGAAACAAAGGGGTGTGCGTCAATTTCTCGGGCCGCACACGGCGATGCGTTGTTTAGTGTCCATGCAGGGACAGCTGTGCGTCAATTTCTGGCGCTCGGTCGAGGATCCTCTTTGGGTTGAGGGGTTTTCAGACGCCCCGATGACGGAGCGTGAATTTCCTGCACTGGCAAGACGAAGTCACAGGAGCTGCGTCGATCCAGTGGGCGTTACGTCACATTTTCTACTGCACGGCAGGCGCTGCGTCGATTCCTCTCTGGAAGTCGGGCTGCGTCTTTCGGGCTCAGCTATGCATCCATCCAGTGGGCCGTGCATCGAATTTACGGTCGCTACGCTGGCGCTGCATCGATCTTCTTGTTGCAAAGTCGGGCTGCATCGTTCCGGTTCAGCGTGCAGTGAAATTTCCACCACGGTGCAGACTGTGCATCGTTTCTCGCAGGCTGGGCGTCGAATTTCACCGCACAAGGAGACCTTCTTGAAGAGATGAAGTCTTTTTGGTCCTGAGACTTCAGGGAACAGGAGGCAAGCTCTATCCAAGCCCTTGGAGAGTACATCTTCACCCCAGCCAGAGAGCAGCAAGGCAGCAGGGCAACAGCAAGGCAGCAGTCCTTAACAGAAAACAGTCAGGTGAGTCCTTTGGGCAGCCAGGCAGTTCTTCTTGGCAGGATGCAGGTTCTGGTTACAAGTTTCTTCTACAGGAAGTGTCTGAGGTGGTACGGGCAGAGGCCCAGTTTAAATACCCAAATGTGCCTTTGAAGTGGGGGAGACTTCAAAGACTGGCTTAGAAGTGCACCGGGTTCCCTTTCAGTTCAATCCTGTCTGCCAGGGTCCCAGTAGGGGGTATGGCATTCCTTTGTGTGAGAGCAGGCCCTCCACCTTCCCAGCCCAGGTAGACCCATTCAAAATGAAGATGTATGCAAGTGAGGCTGAGAATCCTGTGTTTGGGGTGTGTCTGAGTGAATGCACAAAGAGCTGCCAACTAAACCTAGCCAGACATGGACAGTAAGGCTCAGAAAGATTTAAGTGCAGAGAAATGCTCACTTTTTAAAAGTGGCATTTCTAAAATAGTACTATTAAATCCAACTTCACCAGTCAGCAGGATTTTATATCACCATTCTGGCGACTCAAACAATGTATGAGGGCAGCCGCAATGTTAGCCTATGAAGGGAGCAGGCCTCACAGCAGTGTAAAACCGAATTTAGGAGTTTTAAACTACCAGGATTTGTAACCTACATAGGTACATGTCCTGCCTTTTGCCTCCACAGCACCCTGCCCTATGGGTTACCTAGGGCATACCTTAGGGGCATCTCATATGTAGAAAAAGGGGAGTTTTAGGCTTGGCAAGTACTTTTAAATGCCAAGTCGAATTGGCAGTGAAACTGCACACACAGGCCTTGCAATGGCAAGCCTGAGACAAGGTTAGGGGCTACCTAAGTGGGTGGCACAATCAGTGCTGCAGGCCCACTAGCAGCATTTCATCTACAAGCCCTGGGCACACATAGTGCACTCTACTAGGGACTTATAGGTAAATTAAATAGTCCAATTGGGTATGATCCAATGTTACCATGTTTAAAGGGAGAGCGCGTATGCACTTTAGCACTGGTTATCAGTGGTAAAGTGCGCAGAGTCTTAAAACCAGCAAAAACAGTATCTAAAAATCGAGGGAGGCAGACAAAAAGTTAGGGGTGACCACCCTAAGGCTGTCAGGTCTAACATGTGTGACCCCGCTGAAAGTGGGGAGAGCTACCCAACCTCCTGGGAGCTCTCATCGCTAAGGCGGAAGTATCTAGAGAGACCATCAGCGTTGGCGTGGTCAATCCCCAGGCGATGCTCCACTGTAAAGTCCATCCCCTGTAGGGAAATGGACCACCGCAAGAGTTTAGGATTCTCGCCTCTCATCTGCATGAGCCATCTAAGGGGCGTGTGGTCTGTCTGAACCCGGAAGTGAGTCCCAAACAGGGATGGTCTCAGGTTCTTCAGTGCCTAGACCACAGCAAATGCTTCTCTTTCAATAGCACTCCACCTCTGTTCCCGTGGTAATAGTCTTCTGCTAATAAAGGCTACTCGTTGGTCTGAGCCCTCCTCATTTAGCTGTGCTCGAAAAGCACCTATGCCATGCTCTGAAGTGTCTGTCTGCACAATAAATTCCTGGGAGTAGTCAGGGGCCTTGAGCACAGGGGCCGTGCACATGGCTTCCTTCAGAGAATCAAAGGCTTTCTGACAAGCCTCTGTCCAATTCACCAACCTAGGTTGCTTTTTGAATGTAAGTTCTGTCAAGGGTGACACAATGGTACCATAGCCCTTGACAAATCTGCGGTAGTATCCAGTGAGGCCTAAAAAGGCTCTCACTTCAGTCTGTGTTCTAGGTGGTTGCCAGACTTTGATAGTTTCAATCTTGGCCTGGAGTGAATGTACCTTGCCACCACCTACTAGGTGTCCCAAGTACACCACGGAACCCTGCCCAATCTGGCACTTACTAGCCTTGATGTTCAGGCCTGCCTGTTGCAGAGCCTGAAGCACCTCCTTGAGGTGGAGCAGGTGCTGCTCCCAGCTTGAACTATAGACAGCTATGTCATCTAGGTAGGTTGCGCAGTAGGCATCCTTATCAGCCAGGACCCCGTTAACCAACCGTTGGAAGGTAGCAGGGGCATTTTTCAACCCAAAGGACATCACCTGGAACTGATAATGGCCATCCGGTGTGAAAATGCAGATCTCTCTTTGGCCCCCTCAGTCAGGGTGATCTGCCAGTACCCTGATGTAAGATCAAACTTACTCAGGAACTTGGCAGTGCCAAGACTGTAAATGAGCTCATCAGCTCGGGGGATGGGGTGAGCGTCAGTCCGTGTGACTGAGTTGAGACCCCGGTAGTCCACACAGAAGCAGAGTTCTGGCTTCCCTCTGGGGGCAGCAGCCTTAGGAACCAGCATCACAGGGCTGGCCCAGGGACTACTGGATTTCTCAATAACCCCTAAGGTCAACATCTTCGAGACCTCCTCCTTGATGCTGGCGTTTACCTTATCCAACAACCTGTAAATTGTATTCTTCACAGGGGGACTGTCTCCTGTGTCAACATCATGGACACATAGATGATTAAGTCCAGGAGTAAGGGAAAACAGGGAAGAGAACTGCTCTAACAACTCATAGCAGTCTGCTCTCTGGTCTAGAGTCAGGGAGTCAGAGAGAATGACACCCTCTACTGACCCATCACCTTCTTTGGCAGAGAGGAGGTCGGGGAGAGGTTCACTCTCCTCTTCCATGTCCTCATCTGTGACCAGGAGCATACTGACCTCAGACCTCTCAAAGTGAGGTTTGAGTCTGTTGTGATGGAGGACCCTTAGGGGGTGCAGCGGTCCTGGAGAGCCTTAGGCTCTACTGGCTCCATCACCCAAACCTTGTGTCCAGGTAAAAACTCAACCAGAGCGGTCTTCGGCTCGTAGCACTACTTCATCACCTCTTGACTGGCCTCAAGGTTACTTTTGGCCTTCTTCCAGAAGCGTTGGGTTTGGTTGCGGAGGGCCAGCATCATCCTGGGGAGGTGTCTTGGGAGCTTTCTCCCAGCCCTCTTTAACTATGCTCAGTGGTCCCCTTACAGGGGGACCATAGAGGAGTTCAAAGGGGCTGAACCCCACCCATTTCTGGGGCACCTCCCTGTAAGCAAACAGCAGGCATGGTAAGAGGACATCCCACTTACGCCTCATGGGTTCCGTCAGGCCACTAATCATGCCTTTAAGGGTCTTGTTGAATCTCTCAACAAGCCCATTGGATTGAGGATGAGAAGGGGTGGTAAACCGGTAGGTAACCCTACACTCATCCCACATGGACTTCATGTACCCAGACATGAAGTTTGTGCCCCTGTTAGACACAACTTCCTTAGGGAATCCCACACGAGTAAATATTCCCAGCAGGGCTCTGGTCACCACCGGTGCAGTCACTGTTCTCAGAGGGATTGCCTCCGGATAGTGGGTGGCATGGTCCACCAAAACCAGGATAAACCTGTTGCCCAAGGCAGCTTTGGGGTCCAAGGGACCAACAATGTTGATGCCCACTCTTTCAAAGGGGGTGCCAATGACGGGGAGTGGGACCAGGGGAGCTTTAAGCTTTTTTCCTGTCTTCCCACTAGCCTGGCAGGTGGAGCAAGCGCTGCAGAAATTATCTTAGGCTACCCTCATTCTGGGCCAATGGAAGTGGGTGACAAGCCTGTTAAAGGTCTTGCCTTGGCCCAGATGTCCTGCCAGGGGAATGTCATGAGCCAGAACCAGTAGGAAGGCTCGGTAACACCGGGGGACCACCAGCACACGTGCTGCCCCGGGGCCCGGAACCTTAGGCTCACTGAAAAGGAGATCATTCTCCCAGTAAATATGGTGAGTGCCAGAGGTGTCACCTGCTGCTTGGGCTGTGGCCTGTTGCCTCAGACCCTCAAGGGTGGGGCATTCTTTCTGCGCCTTGCTGAATTCTGCCCTTGTTGGCCCATCCTCTACTTGCCAGCCTGCAAGTTCAGGTAGGTTGCCCAGATCATCTATGTCCCCCCCAGTTGGCTCAGGGGCCTCCTCCTCAGGGACCCCGTCCACCACCGTGGGAACTTCTGAGGTGGGTTTCCCGCGCCTCTTGCCCTTCCTCTTTGCAGCTGTCTGGGCCATTGTTCCAGGCTCCAGATGCCATTGACTCCCTTCCAGGGAAACCATGGACCTTGTGGTCATGCAGACCCACTCAGGCAAACCTAACATCTCCAGGTGGGATCTGAGCTCTACCTCCTTCCAGGCAGTATGCTCAAGATCATTGCTTAACAGACTCTCTACAGGCATGGCAGGACTCACAGCTACTTTCAGAGTACCAGAGACCTTCCCCCCCACTCAAAGGGAACAAAGCCACAGGTAGGTGACTCTCACGATTGTCAGTGACTATGACCTGGTGGAATGTACTAGGGACTATCTGCTGTGCTGACACCATTTGACTCTTGACAGTAGTAATGCTGGCTCCTGTGTCACGCAGAGCCTTCACCCTTTGCCCATCAATGGTGACCCACTGCCTATACGTGAAAGTATTTTCTGGCATGTGGGCTTTAGGCACCATCTCTCTTTCTCCCAGGGACACTAGGGAAGCCTCAGGCTGCCCCCTAATGCTAACTGGGACTGTCTCCCCCCGAGCGCTACACTAGCCAACCCAGGTGTCTGTCCAGTGGTGGACTGTGCTCTCTTGGAACACTGGGAGTCGCCCTTAGAGTGTCCATGCTGGTAGCACTCTAAGCATTTGTGGATGAATTTCCCTAACGTTCTATCAAAGTACCCTGGCTTCTTCCCAAATCTAGAAGAGGAATGGTTAGCACCCCACCCCCTTTGGGAATTCTTTTGGGGGCCTTTTGAGAACTCCTTATCTTTAAGCTTTTCTCTGCCCTCTTTCTTCTGTTGGGAACACTGACCACCTTTGTGGGTGTCCCCCCAGATGCCTTCTTGGACACTCTGGTGCTAACCCAGAGGTCCGCCTCCTCAGCAAGCTTCCTGGGATCAGTCAGCTTGCTATCTACTTAGTGCTGGCACAACTCTGTAAAAGAAATACTGAGCATATGCTCTCTCAGAATCAAGTCATATAACCCTTTGTAATCATCTACTTTGCTGCCCTGCACCCATCCATTCAGTGCCTTATTGGAGAAATCAAAACAATCTACCCAAGTTTATGTGGAAAGTTTGGTGCTGTCCCTAAACCTCTGATGGTATTTCTCAGGGGTCAGCCCAAACTTGGCCAGTAAAGTGGCTTTCATGAGTGCATTGACATTCTGATCACGTGGAGCTAGTGTAAGAAGTATGTCCCTCCCCACTCCTGGTACATGAAACCACAAGGTCGCCCCCCATTGCTCCTCAGAGGTTCCATGGGCCCTTAGTGCAACTTCATAGGCAGCCAACCACTTGTCAATGTCATCTCCCACCACATAACTTGGCGCCACATTCTTGGGTATACAAACCTTTTTCTCCCCAACATGCATGTATGTATGCTGCCACCATCACTGCTGGACTCAGACTGCCTCGCCTTGAGACTCAGTTCATGAGCCAGAAGAATTGTCAGCAAGACCGGATCCTCGGGTTTGCGCCTGTTCCCAATACATCCACCTCTTGGCAGCTCCAAACTCTACTAGCTATCATAGCACAGAGTTAAAGAATGGCCAAGTGGGGGATGGGGTTTTAGGTTGGGAACAGCGGGGAAGGAGACCTGTGGAAGCAAGAGTTAAAGACACAATAGCAAGGTTATTCACGTTAATCTTCATGAACTTTGTTTTAATTATCTATACTCTAATAACATGAGAGATCAAGAACTTTTCAATAACGTGACCTTTTTAACTCTGGATACCTGGAAATAAAAGAAGGATTACGCAGACCTTCATATGAGCGTTTTCAAAATAATATCTTCTTAATATCGTATACTCTGAACATTGAACTCTCTCAAGTTAGTCCTTAGAATAGCATTTACGTCATAACAAGAATCAATGAGTACATTCGTTCTCAAGGAATTAACTGCTATAGGATTCATGAATGATACTGTAGAAGAGGTAAACTGACTAAACTTGTTTTGTCTAGAAAGATCACACTCTGTTTGGTCTGAGTTTCAAGATTCAATTGCCCAGAAATTATTGTGCACCTTATTGCCAGACTACGCATCAAGACTCAAATACCTGAAATGATCGCATACTCTGTCGATCTGAACTGCTGGGTTAATTGCCAAGAATGAATCGCGCACACTGTTGCTGATTCAACCATCACGATTCAAATGCCTCAAAATGATCGCGCCCTCTGCCGACTTGAACTGCAACGGTTAATTGCCAAGAATGAATCGCTCACACTGTTGCTGATTCAACCATCAAGATTCAAATGCCTCGAAATGATCGGGTACTCTGCCGATCTGAACTGCAAGGGTTAATTGCCAAGAATGAATCGCGCACACTGTTGCCAATTCAACCATCAAGATTCAAATGCCTCGAAACGATTGCGCACTCTGTAAATCACAAGGCCAAAACTCAAATGCTTCTAGAAACGGAGTCGGGGACCTACCCTGACCTGCCTTACCGCCCTGCTTGAAGATCAGGAAAATAATGAGGACAGGGCCAGGCAAATGCCTAAGTAGGCCTCCGGAACAGGAGTTCGGGGAAATGCTGCTGCTCTGCACCGGGACCTCTGAATAGTGAGCACATGGAGCTGGGCTGGGTCCCTTAAATAGACCCAACCCCCGCCCACCTGCCACACCCAGCCAGGCTGCAGGAAAGGCGTCTAGAAAGGCTCAGAATAGGGACCACACCCTAACCACACCCTGTATTCCTGCAGCAAAGCCTTGAAAATGAACAATACATTACAAACAGCATTAATAACATTTCAAGATATATACCTGCAATGCAAAAGATTAATATACAATATCAACACATAATGCATGAATTATTACATTGCATAAGGTCTGTCATTTTGCATTATGCTGCCTGTAGAGTGCGCACTGTCCTGGTGTTGACAAGAATCTTCTTCTCAGCCAAAGCCCTTTCAGCCTCAGCTTGTTTGGTTTCTCTCTCTGCTTTCCTTTCCTCTGCTTCCATGTTTAACTTTGCCATTTGCAGTTGAAATTCTCTCTCCTCCCTCCTTTCCTCTGCGGTCAGGCCATGGCTAGAGACATTGCTCCCTGGTTTACTAGGGGGCACAAAATCCTCTGGGGAGCCATCTTCTGGCTCCTCCTCCTCAGCATCCTCCTCTGAATGAGCTTCTGCCCAGGCCCTCAGCGCCATTTGAAATTCCTCCTTTCTGGAGGCACCTTGGGTGGGTACTCCCATATCCCTGCAGAACCCTTTCAGTTGTTTGACAGTATATGTCTCCAACAGGGCTAGGTCAAAATCTACTGGGTCAAGACTGATCTGCAAATGGCTGGGTCCAAACTAGAATGACATGGCAAGCAAAAAAAAAATGATGGATTAAACCCAGATCTGTGGGTGAATGATTGATTTGTTCTGCATTGCATTCATCATCTGTTTTTTTTACTTACCATGCCATTCCACTTTGGACCCAGCAATATGCGAATCAGTCTTGACCCTGTTCCTCGTGGGAACAGTCAAGCCTGAACCGCCAGGCCCCTGTTGTCGGTCTAGGGAGGGCCTGATTTGCATATGGCTGGATCCAAACTGGGGTGGCATGGTGAGCAAAATAATTTATGGATTAAACCTAGATCTGTGACTGGGGGTGAATGTTTGATTGGTTCTGCATGCTGTCCATCATTTGTGTTTGTTCACTTTTATGGGTAGCCTGCTGCTTGATGTTCCACATGTTCCAGGTTTTGGTTGAGTTATGCCATGATATGTTTTGAGCTAGCCCAGCACATAGGGGCGTATTTATATGCCCCTAGCGCCACCTTGCGCCACATTAACGTCATTTATTTTGACGTTAATGTGGCCCAATGAGGACAAAATCATATTTACAGAGTGGCGCAATGCATGCGTTGTGCCACTCTGTAACCCTTTGCGCTACTTTATACCTGCGCCAGGCATAATGTATGCAAAGGGTGCGTTCCTCCGTTAGGTGAGATTTCCTTACGCCATTTTTTACGGCACTTTTAACGCCTATTTTAAATACGGCGCACACATGATGGCCGTAGCGATGTGCTGAGGGGCGCAGGGAAAGTGGCGCTGCACTCGGAGCTGCGTCACTTTCCATAACTCTGCCCCATAGTATCTTTAAATTGTACTTTAGTAAAGTTTGGAGAGTGCTTGGGGGCTATTTTGGAGGCTGTTTGGTGCATATTTGCACTAACATGGAGTGCACTTGCAGAAGCAGTATTTAAATTGGTCTAGATTTCCTTGAAGATTAATAGTTAAAGCTAAAATAATTGTATTAGGACAGCCTCTGGATAGCTTGGAGTACAATAATAGGCTTAGTAAAAACTATAGATACTGAAGGGAGGTCTTTAAGAACATCAGTGTTTGGGAGAGTCTTACGAAGGAGCATGTGAATTAACAGTTTATAGCTAAGTAGACTGGCGTTACAAGAGTAAAATACGATCTGGGTACTGCAATACAACAACAAAATAAAATAGTTACTGTTGTGTAAGGAGTTAACTGTCTCCCTAATCTGAGGACATCCAACCTTCATGAGTATGCATAAAGTATCATTGATGAAGGCCTCTTAAACTCATTGTGATCTGAACACATAGCCTAGGCCACAGATGACTTAACAATCTTTCATATCCAAATAACTTGCAGTGTCTGTGCTATTCTCCCAAGGTTTACACCACTATACCTTCCCATTCACACATGACTGTATAATAGGAGGAACTTTATACAATTTGGAAATAAGGTGTCTGAATGTTTAAACTGGACATATGGGGCATCTAAAAAATTTACCTCTCACTATCTAGCCTGTGGTGGGCAATGCCATCTTTAGCCTTCACCCTTTCTACATAAAATAATTGGGTACTGATAATGGCAAAATGTTCCTCTTTAACTGAATTAATAAAATAATTAGCAACAGAACACCATGTATCTCTTCTACATCATCACCCACAAGAACACCCTAAATGTACGAACTTCACGCCCTTGCACAACCAGCCTAGGACCAAGTGCACAAAGTCTAGCAAACTTTCATACATACTAGCCAGCAGTAGGAGTCTGAGTTGAGAAGGTGAATGGGCAATAAAGATGACTTTAAAATTTATTTTCAGCTTGTCACAAGTGCTGTTTTCAAGAATAGAGGGCAAATGTCAGGCTGTATTGTCTGCCAAATTTCTGCTCATTCCTTTAACATGTGGATGGTGTTTACAGAATTCTCTAACTTTAGAGTAAAAGACAGAATAATAAAGTGGACTACTTGACAGTCTTCTTGTGGTGGTAAAGGGCATGTGAAAACAAAGGCTGTAAACTGTGAGTTTTTAGGGACACACAACAACTTTTAAATACCTGTAAATGAACTGTGCAAATGTTTCAAAACACATCAGCAGTTAGGAAACCACAAATGGAGCACTTGTTGGTAATTCAGAAGTGTGCTGGAAACAGAGTTTTAATAGGATCAAAACACTGAAGACACTTTACTTGATGTTCAAATGATACATTTTTGCTGAAATCACATTTCCACACATTAATATGTGTGTGCTGTATTGTATTATTAGTAAAACTGCATGTTGGCATTTTCCTTCCATTTCAATGGAAAATGTTTTGTATGGTAAAGACAGTACCTCCTTCTAGCCTACAATAATCTCTCACCAATGTATATAGTTTCTACTCTGTAGCTTACTTCTGTGCATCAATGAGAATCTGCAGTTTCCAGCTCACAGAAATGAAACATCCCAATCAGCATACTATTTCCCATATACAGGAGGGCTGATATATGGCTAGCCAGGGCATTAGATAGTAATGTCAACTCCTATCTAACCGTTCTCGTCCTCAATACCATAACACTCAGCAGTGTGCGCCCAATTATACCTCATGAAGGCTGGTAAATAACTCACTTTTGCTGCTTAATGCTCTTACCCTCACACAAGACCTGTCCCCTATGGGTCTTATCCACCACTCAGTACTGTACCAGCCCCTAAACCAGTCATCACCAGCAGAACAGTTATGGAATACCTGAAGCGATCTGACACCTAAAGCTGGCCACTCAGAGGACTAAACTTTAGTCCAGTACTGCAAGTCCCAATTAGCTGCATTCTAAGCATGCTGCTTTACATCTCACAATGGAACTCAGAAATAAGATGCTAGTAATAAAGTCCATCCGAGCAGATGTTCTCTAACCAAGCATTCCTGCTCAGGACCATGAACTGTAAACAAAATATCAGACTGGACAACCCAGTGCAGTAACCATATAAATAGATTATAATCATATGAAATATCAGAAAAAGACGTACACAGTTCCTCAAAGCTGCACGAATACCGAAAAAACGTGAGGTGCATGATTGTCTCAATATAATACAAGCATGTTTAGACTTGTACTTATGCTGCTTGTCTATTTACTTACTTATATACTATTGCGCGACCTCTTCTGATGTGTCTGCAAAACATACCTTTTGTCCCAAATTTTTGTCCTGAATTTTTACCTTCTGCCCCGAATTTTGACGCATTGTTCCAAATTTTTACACTCATTTTCCTGAATTTGAACCCATGCCAGTTGGTCACCCTACAAAAGAGAGAAATGCAGAAAAGAGAGAATTAGAAAGAGGAAGAGAAAGCTAGGAAAGCAGAAGGCAGGGATAAAGACAGGATGCAAGAGAGAGTTGATGCGATAGGAGGTGTAAGGTAGTGAAAGAAAGAGGCATAAGGTGGATTCAAGACTAGACTGTCTTGGCATTCTCAAATCCAGCATTCAAAAAGATCAGTGACAAACTCACAAGAAAAACACTGGCGCCCTTCACTTACGTTTTTGCGAATGAAGAACTGACAAGAAAGGGGGTGTGATGGGCGTTATTTACTTAGGGGTGCGCGGGCGCATAATTTTGTGCTGCGCTGCGACTGCGCGCTTTTATAATGGAACACAACACGACGCAGTGATTTGCATCTCTCTGCGTCACATGAGTGACTAAATAAAAGAAATAACGCCCTATTTCCAATCCCAAACTTTCAGTTGATAATCTAATGCATTCGTGCTTGCTTCTTGGAATCAACTAGTCTAACACACGAGTAAAACAATGAGTTGCAAATTGAGAGCCGACAAACGGAGACGGTGGGCGGGAGAACACGCAGGGCGCGGATGATGCCGTCTCCCTGGTGCTGTGAGTGGAATCAAGCCCACGCTGCCCTGGCGACCTGGGATGACGTGGCAACCCTACATGATACGTCTTCTAAAATGAGGTGTCTGCGCAGAGACTGCAGTTCTCCGTGAGTTTCTATTTCTGATAAGCATTGATGACGCTGAAGGAGAAATCTTATCTCCTGAAATGACCTTGTCTCCTCCCTGTCTGTAAACAGTTTTCCGATGGACTGCACCAGATTACCAACTCAGCCAGCTTCTAATGATTCACTGACAAGGGAAAACAGAAATGGGCGACTTGGAACTCGAGTTTGTTGTTCTGGATTCAACACGGATACTTTCTGTGAGGTGCGAGTCCACGCACACCTGTACAGCAGTGCAGGGAACACTCATAGTGGGAACAGGACTAAGTCGCTTGCATAGAGGCCTAGTCTCTTTCTATGGAAAACGGCAGGACACTTAACCTAGTCAACCGTATACCAAGCGTTTCCACTCCAACAGAACAAGGAAAAGGGTTCTTTCAATAAAGGGCCGACTGCAAGAGAGCAGTGATGATGCAACCACAGTTTAAAGGTACAGCTCAGCGTGTTAGCCTCTTACCTGCAGCACATTGAAGATTAGGGACAGGTGTATTATTAACTAAAGTGCACAGAAGAGCTGTGTTTGAGCAGCATATGTGATGCCGAGCTAGCGTGCTGAGCTGGAAGTATCATTACACCACAACACAAAGGGTTGCAGAAATCCTGCCTTAAGGCCATTCTTCCTTCTCTGAATGCTGGTGAATGACTACAAATGGTGAGACAGCACGCCTTCACCTCTTCGCTAGTTTTCGCAATCTCTATAATTTGAGCACACAAAGATTTGGAAGCCAAAATAATGCCAGATTGTGGAACGGACATCAGGGGGCTGTGGGATGTCCGTGGGGGCGCTGTCTGCTCCACCAGATGACTGCAGCTGTCATTTGCCACCGACGAACACCTTCCACCCTGTCAATGGCTCCTGGCTAAGAGGCCTAGTAGCTCTTCAGTGTTTTTAGACTGCAGGAGCAGCCAGGGAGCATTGCTAAATATCCTGGTGTGTAAGGTAGGGGGGACCTTTTGTTGTCATCCCAGTTCCTTATGATTCGCGAGCACTTGCATATCCTGATGACATTAATGACTTGAGACGTGCTTTGGTATTTTGCATTTTGTGGGGGGGGGGTTTCCTGGTGTGAAGTTTACCACTTTTTGCAGCACAGGCTATGATAGAGAAAAATACCTTTTACATTTCAGACTCTTGATCTTTTGCTTAAAACTGGGCCACTACACCAGTGTCCCCCAACAACTTCCTGTTTGATGCTAACGAGTTACAGAAAGGGCAGGTAAGTTAGGGTATTAGAGCCCTGCCCACTTATGCCTGCTGAAACAAGGCCTAGTAAGTGCTAGGAGTACCAAAGAGCAAGCCCGGAGCATCAGCTACTAACACTGCTACCCTGAACTGACCTCCATGGCCGATCTATTAAAATACAGTGCAGCTTCGGAGAGACGTAACAAGTTTCGAACGATGTGGCAATCCTGTCGCATTACTTGAAAGTGAATAGTCGGACAGTGAGGGTGCTGTCCCATTAAAGGCACACGCGCCTTCTGAGAGTCTGTTGAATGTAGAAAGCGTCCTGTCCCCTTAAGCATGTAACCGACCTCCGGAGAGCGCTGGAGGAAGAGATCAAGCGGAGCGGAAGTAAGTTGAGGAAGCAATCCCTGCTATTTTTAGAGACGCCACAAAGCCCACCCCGCCCAGCAGAGCATTGAAGCCACTGAGATGCAATCCACTCCGTTTAAAATACGACTTTGAGTGTGTGAGCAAAGAGGCCGCGAGACACATTTTGCCTTGCCCGTCTCTTTCCAGCATCATGTTAGAAGTGCCTGACGTAAAATGATGATATGACCCAATACAGAGTATTTTGTTAAATGTATTCACATAGTGCTCATTGTGTCTTGTATGCCCTCAAAGCGCTATCGAAGTATTTTCCCATCCAGCCCTTATTTCAAGTATTTGGACCGACTTAAAATCTGTTTGGGTTCATGAGGTGCAATTAGAGTTTGTAGTGGTGTTGGGGTACCATGATGTTCATCGACTGACCTATCTGGGCCGTGTTGTTTGGATTGAAAGAGTACTGTTTATCACGCTCTATGGATAGTTGTGACCCATCTTGCGCCTGATATGCCACCCCATGTAGTTGAGATGCAGAGAACAGAATATATGTACCAACCCCATTTTGTGATCCAGTAACATGTTAAATCGTAAAATGGGTTTAGAAAAGCATAATTAATTACTTTTTGGAAGGATGGTGTTTAGGGTGTCCCTTCTAAATAGTGTTTCATTATGTACGAATGTTCGGAACTGGTTTTCAGTTGCAAAACATTAAAAAGTTTGCGACTCCGTGTTGGGGTGGTAGCACATTTTCAAATGGGAACGGGCCTAGGTTGTCCAAGGAACCACTGCCAAATCTTAAACATTTTTTCAAAAAAGGCTTTTTAAAAGCAGCCACGTTTCCATTATTCTACTAGAATGGAAACAAGCTGCATTTCATAAAAAAGTTCACTTCACTTAAAATTGATCACAAATACAAAAGTCTGCTGACCACAACAGGTCACCATCCATGTGATGGCAGCCAATAATAGTGAGTCACAGTTTACAAAAATACATCATAAATATTGCCGAAGTAGGTCGGAGTGCAACCCCTTACAATTCAGATTTTTTTGAAAAAAAATATTAGTTCATAGGTTGGGTCACAAAATAATTTTCCATTTGCAGAAAGTCAGTGCGCAATTTGCTTCCACTTTTTGTGAATGGAAATTTCATACATACAGCCCCATATTTCTAAACCTCTGAAAACGTTTAAAGTCAGTTCCTGTCTTCCTAGTGATGGACTGACTCTGCCAGCCATGGGTAATGCCTTTTCATAGGCTCTGGTTTCTCTGAAAATATAGTATCGCACCTAAGGTACTTGAGTATAATAGGAAACAAGTCACTCTTGTCCTGTATGTGAAAGTAATAGCCCACTGGGTCACAAAGAGGTTTGAGAGGTTGCCTCGTCCATCATATATCGTGGCATGCTTCCACATAGGCAGGGGCGTGGCTAACATGGCGACCGGAGCAACAGCATAATATGTAGCTCTGCTCCCGGCCGTAGCAATTATCCTAGTAGCGTCACCTCCCGTCTCCTCTGGCACAGGCGCCGACCTCCCTGCTGCCCGGGACCCCCTTGGAGAAGCTGGCGAGCTCTGGTCCAGTTGACTGAGATGTCCCTCGGCGACAGCAGCGGCTCACCTGGAGGAGAGGCGGGGCCCATAGCCCGCAGTCGGGTTGCGCGCCACCTGGGGGGCCGGGGCCCGGCACAGCCACTGAGAAGGCGCCAAGACGTTGAGTCCCACTCCTGCGGGACTGCAAGTAAGCGTGCTCGGGACGGGTATTTCGGCCCGAGTGGACCCAGGTGCTCATACGGGAACCAGCGCCGGCCGGCGGGGGCCTGGCCTGGGGTTCTTCGGTGGCGCAAATCAAGCTGCGGCGCGCACAACGAGGCCCAGTTCCCGATTCAGGACGGAGGGAACTATTGTGGGCGAGGACCGGCAGCAAACACCGCAGCGGCTACCATAGACCCCAGGTGCCCCACCCGTGGGGGATTGACTCCTATCAGCCCTTGAAGTTGGGCGTGAACGGGGCCTTCCGCTTCCTTCTCCCTGTGGCCTTCCCGCACCCTGGTGGATTGGTGGGCCCGGAGGGGATCGAGGTGCGAAGGCCGGGGGCCCCTGCTGTCTACCCATACGACAGGTCCTGTGGCCAAGCGGCGCTCAACCCATGTAACCAAGTTGCGCCGCGGATCACTGCTCAGCACAAAGCAAGGAGAGGAGCCTGGCCCTACCCCTAACCGAACCCGGGCACGACTGCGGTGGGGAGCGCGCGTGGGCAACCTACTGAGAAAGATCGAGAGGAGGAGTGGATCGAATTGCAGCACAAACCACGCGCTCTTCACCACGATTGGCAAAAAGCTACCTCCAATACCACTAGGAACAGTGGTCGTGCCCGAATTGCAGCAGGGGCCCGCACTCATTCCCCATCACTACATGGCAGACGACTAACCAGCATAGGACCATGGCATCCTAGTTGCGTCGTCTAAGCTGGGAAGCAAACGACTAGGTGCACAATACCTTTAGCCTTTCACTGCCGAAGGCGTCAAATGGGCAAGCCAAAGACCCCACGGGCACCCCCAGGGACCATGGAATCAAATGCTCCTCCCCCCGGTGACCACGACGCGACATGTCAATCGCTACAGATTGGCCTGGGGCCCGGCACAGCCACTGAGAAGGCGCCAAGACGTTGAGTCCCGCTCCTGCGGGACTGCAAGTAAGGGGGCTCGGGACGGGTATTTCAGCCCGAGTGGACCCAGGCGCTCATATGGGAACCGGTGCCGGCCGGCGTGGTCTGGCCTGGGGTTCTTCGGCGGCGCGAATCGAACCACGGTGCGCACAACGAGGCCCAGTTCCCGATCCAGGATGGAGGGAACTATTGTGGGGGAGGACCGGCAGCAAACACCGCACCGGCTACCATACGAACGTTTGATACCCCAGGTGCCCCACCCGTGGGGGATTGACTCCTATCCACCCTTGAAGTTGGGCGAGAACGGGGCCTTCCGCTTCCTTCTCCCCGTGGCCTTCTCGCACCCTGGTTGATTGGTGGGCCTGGAGGGGATTGGGGTGCGAGGGCCGGGGGCCCCTGCTGTGGATCCTATACGACAGGTCCTGTGGCCAAGCGGCGCTCAACCCATGTAACCGGGTTTCGCCGCGGATAACTGCTCAGCACAAAGCAAGGAGGGGAGCCAGGCCCTACCCCTAACCGAACCCGGACACGACTGCGGTTGGGAGAGCGCGTGGACAACCCACTGAGAATGATCGTGAGGAGGAGTGGATAGAATTGCAGCGCGAACCACACACTCTTCACCACGATTGGCAAAAAGCTACCTCCAATACCACTAGGAACAGTGGTCGTGCCCGAATCGCAGCAGGGGCCCGCACTTATTCCCCATCGCTACATGGCAGACGACTAACCAGCATAGGACCATGGCATCCTAGTCGCGTCCTCTAACCTGGGAAGCAAACGACTAGGCGCACAATATCTTTAGCCTTTCACTGCCGAAGGCGTCAAATGGGCAAGCCAAAGACCCCACGGGCACCCCCGGGGACCATGGAATCAAATGCTCCTCCCCCCGGTGACCACGACGCAACATGTCAATCGCTACAGAAAATGGAACTCACCCTACACGCCCATACAGCACAGTTCAAAAAGATACTACAAGCCATCTCAGACACCAGGATTACTCTAGAAGCAAAAATAGGATCTGTCGCAGCGGACGTCAGCATACTACGGGCAGACCAACATGCACTGTCTGATCGTGTGATAGAACTGGAAAAAGACATTGCAACCCTTCCCCCGACAGTGAAAGAATTACAAGCACAGATGAGCCATTTGGCAGCGGAAGTAGACGACCTAAAATGCAGAGCTGAGGATGCAGAGGGAAGGTCACAGCGGAACAACATCCGATTAGTGGGGTTCCCAGAACGTGTCGAAGGCCCCAGCACAGAACTATTCGTGGAACAATGGCTCACGGAGACGATTCTAAAAGACAAAATCCTGAAGTTCTTCTCAATAGAACGCGCCCACAGAGTGCCTGGCAGACCTTCACCACCTGGAGCGCAGCCCCGCCCCTTGATAGCAAGGGTATTTAGCTATCGAGACAGAGACCTCATATTGCAGTTATTCCGCAAAACAGGACCTGTACGCTTTGAAAACGTAACAATCACAGCCTACCCACACTTCACTATGGAGCTACAAAGGAAAGGCAGCTCTTTCTACCGAGTCAATGGACGCCTCCGCGAGCACAACATCAAATACGCGCTGTTATACCCAGCCAGGCTCCGTGTACAAGATAACTCCTGAGTCCATTTCTTCACCACTCTGAAAGACGCCTGGACCTGGCTACACGCCAAGGGCCTGGCCGGCTCGGTGGATGCTGAAAATACCGAGGCAAGTTGGTCCCCCCCAAATGCAAAACGCAGGCAGCGCAAAAAACAGGGAACTAAACCCACACCAGAACAATCAGTCGAAGAGCGCTCCCGACTGCTGCAGGCTACATCGCGATTTGTAAATGAATCCCCAACAACTGTGTCCAGTCATACGTATGTCGAACCGGACCGAGACGCCCACTCGGACCCCACAGACTCTCCCCGGGGCCTGTCCCTTACACCACACTTGGTCGACGATATTTGACACACACCTAATGCCCGGCCATTCACAAAACTTATGATGTAGCAGGCCTGCAGACCTTAGAGTTTACTCAAGCAGATACCCAAGCGCCCGACTGGCTGGCGCAGAGGGCCCACGGTGCTACACTCCACTGCAGGGCCAGTGACAGGGGTGCCGGGCGACAGCTGCATAAGGGACCGGGAACTCTGACGACCAGACCCCATTAACTCTATGCACACCCCGCTCCATATGGACCAGTCTCTCCAGTCGTTAATCAGCGGAATTCTACCCACTGCGCCACAGCTAATGTTAATGTTTTATATAGTTATTTGTCCTTTTATCACCCAATGGGTTTTCCCATGATGTTTACATTGGTACATATCATCAGCATTGTACGTCACATTTGCTTCACAAGCCGTAGCGTGATCAACAGAACTAAGGGTACAAACATGTCAGTGTCGGGTGGTAGAGGGCATCTCTCAATCACGAAAGAGGTGGGGGTCTCGCTCGATCCTCAACCAGATAAACCCACAACCTCACATGGCTGCCCAAGGTAAAAAATACATCCCACGATATAATGTGCTCACATGGAACATAAGGGGAATGGCGTTACCGCGTAAGCAGGTACACACCTATCTCAGGAGACACCAGATCCATCTAGCTATGCTGCAAGAGACACACCTCTCAATTGCCACACTAGAAAGCACATGTGTAAAATGGAAAGGGCAATTATACGGGAACACATCCTATTCGTTCGCTCGTGGAGTGGCGATTTGGATCGCCCCGGAGTCCCATTCGTTATGGCTCGCAAGCAGATAGACCTTAACAGCAGATATGTGGTCCTGGAGGGCGCACTGGACGGCTTGCCCCTATCACTAGTAGCGCTGTACGCCCCCAACATCAACCAACACGACTTCTTATGCACACTATCAACTGGAATTTTTGGCGACCCGGCTGCAGACAGTATATGGGGTGGTGATTTCAATTGCCTCTTAAATATCCACATGGATCGCTCCTTTACCCCGCTCGGGACCGCCCGACCAACCGCGCCTCACACGACCTGGTAACTTGGGTCTCAAAAAATGGCTTGAGAGATGTTTGGAGATCTGGGCATCCAACTCATTGCGAATACTCCTACTATTCCCCAGTGCACAGCCTGCACACCAGGATAGATATGCTCCTTGCGTCAGCGGCAGTAATCCACAAGATATGCACATCAGACTACCTGGCCTGCACCATATCAGACCATAGCCTGTTATGCTCAACATTAGACTGGGGTCGCACACACAAACGCACACCCACATGGCGCCTACAAACAGAGACACTCGCAGATCCCCCCTTCCATGCCGAACTAGCCAAGTGCTTGTCCACTTATTTCTCCCTGAATAATAACACAACTGCATCATGCGCAACTGAATGGGACGCCCATAAAGTTGTGGTGTGTGGGCACTGCCTAGCAGCTTCAGTTGGGGTAAGGCGTACACTAACCAAAGAGCTGAAAGGATTAGAGACTAAGGTGGTCATTACAACCCTGGTGGTCTGTGTTAAAGCGGCGGTAAGACTGCCAACAGGCCGGCGGTAAAAAATTTGGAATCGCGACCGTGGCGGAAACCGCCAACAAAGACTGCCACTTTGACACTCCGACCGCCACGGTGGTACAAACAAACAGCGCGGCGGTCACCGCCAACAGACAGGCGGGAGACAATGTACAGCCCACACTATTATGACAGGCCAATCCGCCACCTTTTCCGGGGCGGATTCACTGCGGATAAAAACACGGCAGAAACAGGAATCCCGAAGGAAAAACGCTCACCTCTACACACTCCACGAGGACGCCATGGAACCAGAGCTTCACATTTTCCCAGCCTTCATCTTCTTGCTCCTCTACCAGGAGAATGAAAGCCAGCGGTGAAGACCACGGTGAGTACTGCACCTACGACACAGGGGAGGGAAAAACAGGGACACACACACGCAACACCCCCACCCACACCCTCACCCACTACAACACACACACACACTAATGCGTGTCAGTACATCACAGTTACACCCCCCGAAACCCCTGGAAGAATGCAAAGACAATAGAAAATGAGTGAATGAGTGTAACCATTGTAATATATTAAAAGCAAGTAGGCAGAAATAAATATATACACCATGTACATAATATATACCAAGCATAGTAGTCCAGGTAGTGTTCTAAGAAAGTCTGTGGAACACCGAGACCACACGGTATGGGCGAGGCCCACACAAGATCCCCGACCATGACGGAGAGAACACTGCAGGGGCATCAGACAGCAACTAAACAGGCATCTCAGGGGGAGGGAAAGGGGGGCACCTCAGCCGCTTGAGTGCACGACGACAAATCCACGAGGGGGCCACATGCCCACTGTTCAATCCTGGGGAGTGCAAAGCCACAGTCTCTCAAGTCTCTACAGTGGGTGGGCTGCCCACTGTTCAATCCTGGGGAGTGCAAAGCCACAGTCTCTCAAGTCTCACAAGTGGGTGGTTTGCCCACTGTTCAATCCTGGGGAGTGCAAAGCCACAGTCTCTCAAGTCTCTACAGTGGATGGTTTGCCCACTGTTCAATCCTGGGGAGTGCAAAGCAACAGTCTCTCACGTCTCTACAGTGGGTGGTTTGCCCACTGTTCAATCTTGGGGAGTGTAAAGCCACAGTCTCTCAAGTCTACAGTGGGTGGGTTGCCCACTGTTCAATCCTGGGGAGTGCAAAGCCACAGTCTCTCAGGTCTCTACAGTGGGTGGGCTGCCCACTGTTCAATCCTGGGGAGTGCAAAGCCACAGTCTCTCAAGTGGATGCCTTCTCCACTGGTTCTGGAGGGGGCATGGTGCCCAGAGTGCTTCATCCTGCTAAGGACAGAGGGAGTGGATGTATCTCTCCACTGGTTCTGGAGGGGGCATGGTGCCCACAGTGCATCATTCACCCCGTGACGGACTCAGTTGCGCCAGTGCCCTTGCCGCTCATGGGCCAGCGGTGCTTGAGACGGCGGTGCCCTGTTCAGCGGTGCTTGAGACGGCGGTGCCCTGTTCAGCGGTGCTTGAGATGGCGGTGCCCTGTGCAGCAGTGCTTGAGACGGCGGTACCCTGTGCAGCGGTGCCTGAGTTGGCGGTGCCCTGTGCAGCGATGCTTGAGACGGTGGTGCCCTGTGCAGTGGTGCTTGAGATGGCGGTGCCCTGTTCAGCGGTGCTTGAGATGGCGGTGCCCTGTGCAGCGGTGCTTGAGACGGGAGAGGACACAGGGGACGTGTGAATGATAGTGGGGGTGGTGACTGCACGTGAGCGGGGTGTGGTGGTGGGTGTGCTGGAGAGGGACGTAGTGGCTGTAGAGGTAGTGCATGCAGGTTTGAGTGTAGACGTCACTGGGAGGGAGGAGGGAGACGAGCAGGAGGGGGACACAGTGGAGGCAGTGGATGTTGGTGTGTCTGCATGTATGTGATGCTTGCGTGAATGCCTGTGGGATGTGGGGTGCTTATGTTTGCCTGAACTACCCTTGGGTTTTGACGGGTGTGCATGTTGGTCTGTATGCGTGCTTGGGATGGGCTGAGGTAGAGGGGATTGGGTCTGGGTGGAGTAAGTTGGAGGGAGGCTAGAGACGGGGACAATGGCTGCCATCAGTGCTGAGGCCAGAGTCTGAAAAGCTTGGTGAAGGGCCGCCTGACCAGAATGAATGCCCTCCAGGAATGCATTAGTTTGTTGCAACTGCCTCTCTACACCCTGGATGGCATTCAAAATGGTAGACTGCCCAACAGTGAGGGACCTGAGGAGGTCAATGGCCTCTTCACTGAGGGCAGCAGGGGTGACTGGGGCAGGGCCTGAGGTGCCTGGGGCGAAGGTGATGCCCACCCTCTTGGGTGAGCGGGCACGGGACAAAGCCTGAGGGGCTGCTGGGAGGGCGGTGCTGGTAGGGGGGGTGGCAGCTGTACCTGTAGATGCGGGGGGCACAGATGTTGCCGTCACCACAAGGGAGCTCCCATTAGATGACGAGTCTGTGTCGCTGGTGTCAGCTCCTGTCCCCGTCGTGGAGCTCCCCTCGCCCTCCGTCCCACTGGTGAATTCAGACTCCGTAGTGTCGCCCTCCAGGGCCAGGTGGGATGCAGCTCCCTCGTGCTCCGGTGCCACTGCTCCTCTGCCTGATGATGCTAATGCACACAAGAACAGGGAGACCACAAAAAGGGGGGGAAGACAGAAGAGAGACATGTTGAGTACATGCATTACCGCTACTGTTGGCGGACACGACAGACACAGAAGCCCCCTGCACTCTGCCGCGCTCTTGGGCTCCACTGTTCAATTCCTGGGAAATGGCCTACAAGGCTATGGACGACATCTGCACACATAAACGACACAGGGGCATGACTAGGTGTACTTGGCACTCTACAGAGGTGGGCTGGGGTGCCACATGGCCTGCCTTACGGAGGGGCCTTGCCTACGGAACTTGCCCTGGCCTAGGAAAACCCACAGCCCACCTCCCCCACCCACACAACTCCACTGCGCGCAAAGTCAGCAGAATGAGAGTGTACTCACCCCCTTGTGTCTGCTGTGATGCCCTCAAGCGCCCATCCAACTCCGGGTATGCCACCGCCAGGATCCGGAACATCAGGGGGGTCATGGTGCAACAGGCACCCCTCCCATGTTGGGAGGCCATCCCCAGCTGAGCCTCCGCCGTCTTCTTGCTCCAGCGGCGAATGTCCTCCCATCTTTTACGGCAGTGGGTGCTTCGTCTGTGGTAGACCCCCAGGGTCCGTACGTCCTTGGCGATGGCACAGCAAATATCTTTTTTCTGGTGGGCGCTGACCTACATGAAATGTACAGGGGAAAAGAGTAGTTATTGCCAACTACACCGTCAAAGTGATTGGCCCCCATCCCTACCCTCACCATGATGCACATGCACTCACCGTTGTTTCATGCACGCCTCAATCTCCCCCCCATCTTTCATCCACCCCACTCCACACAGTCAAAGCCCATACAGCATGCTCACAGTGTATTTACCTGTTTGTCTGGAGGACCGTAGAGTAGCGTGTAGTGGGGGAGGACCCCATCCACAAGCTTCTCCAACTCCTCCGATTGTGAAGGCAGGGGCCCTTTCCCCAGACACTCGAGCCATTGTCTCTTCCAGACCGAGGTCACAGCAGCACTTGCAGTGTAGGTCCTCTCCTGTCGAAGATCAGGTATCGAGTGATTGAACAGATAGAAAATGGCGGTCACATCCGCGGCGGTGCGTACCGTCACCGCCGGCGCACATCGTCATTGGCTTCTGGGACCCATAGGGTCCAATGTTAACCAATGCAGTATTGCGCCGCGGTCTTCAACCGCCTACTGCGACGGTGTACAACGCCAGCGCAGTTACCTCACATCCCATTGTCCCACTTTAGAGGTCAGGCAGCCGCCATTTCAGGGGCCCACATGGCTTCATTTCCAACTGCATCACACATATCTAGGCCTAGACTCAACACACATACAGGCCACCTTTTGTGTATGATTGGTGTTCTGTGTAAACTGTGGGTACGTACCTCTGAGTTGATTGACTCTGTGCTCGCTGTTGTCCTTCATAGGCACCGTCCGCTGGGACATGTGAGGAGATGGCGGCATCCTCCGGTGTACCGACCGTTGGTGGACCTGTCGACAATGGAGGAGCGACATGTCAAAATCACATACAGGCTTGACCGTGCCACAATCCAGGAACTGCGTACCCAGTTGGAGCCAGACCTGATGTCAGCAATCCGCCATCCCACAGGAATCCCCCTTCAACTGCAGGTGCTGTCAGTGCTCCATTTCCTAGCAAGTGGGTCATTTCAAACAACAGTGGCCATAGCATCAGGGATGTCCCAGTCTATGTTTTCCAACGTATTGTCCATAGTCTTGTCTGCCTTTCGGAAACACATGCGGAGCTACATCGTGTTCCCTCAGGTGGAGGATTTGCCTACAGTGAAAGGTGATTTCTATGCCCTGGGACATATCCTCAACATTATAGGTGCCATTGATGGGACACGTGGCTTTGGCCCCCCCACCCCACAGGAGTGAACAGGTGTACAGAAACCAGAAGAGTTATCATTCTATGAATGTACAGATGGTATGTTTGGAAGACCAGTACATCTCCCATGTGAATGCCAAGTTCACTGGCTCAGTGCATGACGCCTACATCCTGCGTAATAGCAGCATCCCTTATGTGATGGGTCAACTCCAGAGGCACCGTGTGTGGCTATTAGGTGAGCACCTGGAAGCAAGACAGTGGGAATGGTTGTCCGGGTCCGGGGTTACCATTCAGGTTAGTGTGTGTCTAATACTTGTCCCTCGCCATTTGCAGGTGACTCTGGTTACCCCAACCTGTCATGGCTACTGACCCCAGTGAGGAATCCCAGGACAAGGGCAGAGGAACGCTACAATGAGGCCCATGGGCGAACTAGGAGGGTGATCGAGCGGACCTTCGGCCTCCTGAAGGCGAGGTTCCGGTGCCTCCATATGACAGGTGGATCCCTATTCTACTCACTAAAGATGGTGTGCCAGATCATCGTGGCCTGCTGTATGCTTCATAACTTGGCATTGCGACGACAGGTGCCTTTTCTGCAGGAGGATGGTCCAGATGGCGGCGGTGTTGCAGCTGTGGAGCCTGTGGATAGTGAAGACGAGGAAGCAGAGAAAGAAGACATGAACAACAGGGACTCAGTGATCCAGCAATATTTCCAGTGAGACACAGGTAAGAGTACAGACCTGCCTACTAGATGTACTTAAACACTACTACCTCTCTACTGTCTGTCGTTTTCACCCAGTGTATGGTCGCTGAGTTGTCACTTTCCCTTACGATTTCACAGATGTGGATCCCACTGTGTGACATCTGCTTTGTTTCCTCATGGACTAGAGCTGTGTGACATAAGTATGTTGACATTACATTTGAAAGAGCATTTTGGCACTGTAATTGCTAATACACTATTTTTAAATCACAGACAGACTCCAGATTGTTTTGTGCTGTAAGGGTGTTTATTTAAGTGCTCAGTATTGGAGGGGGTTGTAAAATGGTGAGGGGTGATGGTGGAGGAATGTTCATGGCAGAGTCCTGTGTATAAGTCTCACAGGTGCATTGTCCAAAGGGGCATAAGAAGTGGAGCTGGGGCAGTTTAAGGATGGACAGGGTGACAATGTGGGACAAAAAGATGACAATCAGGGTAGTCTCATTTCTTGGCGGGGGTCTTGGCATCGTTCTCTGTCTTTGTCCTGGATCTCAGGGACCGTTTGCGGGTTGGTTCTCCCTCTGCAGGGGGTGGGGTGCTGGTGTGGTGGTCCTGTGACCACCTATATGCTAAACCCACAGCCCGTGTCAAAACAGGACAAGTTATCTCTGAATCATTTCCAATAGGTAGAGGTGTCCGCTATCCCCCTTATTGTTCGCGATAGCCATGGAACCACTAGCGATCAAGCTCCGCAGCCACGCCAAAATATGGGGCATCCCAGAATTTAACATGGTGGTCATTACAACATTGGCGGTAAAAGCCGCTTACCGCCGTGCAGAAGACCGCCAACACACCGCCGCGGCTGCGGAATCCCACCACAGCTATTATGACCCACATCTCCAAATCCGACAAAATTCAGACACCCACACAAGTCCGCCACACCAAAGGTCAGTGATAAACTGGCGAAAACAAAACCTCCACCGTCACGCCAACAGAAATATGCCCACACTATCACGACACACGAATCCACGCGGCGGTCTTTCAACCGCGGTATTCCATTGGCGGTACACACCGCCGCGCTCAAAATACACACACATCTCCAAAACACAGCCACATTGGACAATTCAAAATACACACACCTGATACACATACACACACCACTCCCACACACCCATTACAATATAAAACACACACCCACATCACCCACAAACCCCCACGACAAAAAATTCAGAAAGAAGGCCAGAGAGAGACACCACCATCCACAAACTAGCATCCACAGGCACTCACCACCATCACCCACACAACTTCCACGCACAAAACACCACATACCACTACATATCACCACACAATCCACCCCACACATCACCTACACCACCCCATGGCACGGCAAAGACACCCCAGGTTTTTGGAGGAGGAGCTCAGGGTCATGGTGGAGGAAATCGTCCGGGTAGAGCCACAGCTATTTGGAGCACAGGTGCAGCACACCTCAATTGCAAGGAAGATGGAGCTATGGCAAAGAATAATCGACAGGGTCAACGAAGTGGGCAACACCCAAGAAATCGGGACGACATCAGGAAGAGGTGGAACGACCTACGGGGGAAGGTGCGTTCCGTGGTCTCAAGACACCACCAGGCGGTTCAGCGGACTGGCGGCGGACCCCCACCTCCTCACCCACAACTAACAACATGGGAGGAGCAGGTCTTGGCAAATCTGCATCCTGAGGGCCTCGCAGGAGTCGGTGGAGGAATGGACTTCGGTAAGTAAAACCTTTAACTACCATATCCCCCACCCTACCTGCATGCTATCACATACCCCCACCCTCGCCCCCTCCCCTATCACTCCTCACAAATGTACCAATATCACAACCCACACATCCCAACACCAAGCCCTGCATGCAATACCAACGCATGGACACCCATCACTAAAGCATGCCCACTGCACATACCCATACACACCCCTAAACCATCATCACACAAGCCCCCACACAGGAATGCAAGTACTGGGGTACTCGGTCACCCACCCATTGCACACCATGACACACACAGATGCAATAATCATGCTTTTCCACCCCTGAAGGACCACTACCCAACGTCACCAGACAGGAGGGTCCAGACATCTCCACCCCACCCACAGAAGAGGCCCACAGTGATGACAGCAGCTCTGTCCAACTGGATCTAGATGACCAGCCCGGACCATCGTGGGCCTCTGGACAGTCGGTTCCCCTCACACAGGCCACCACAGACCTACCCCCCTCTGGTAACACCAGCACAGCACCCACCCAGCGGGCCCATACCTCCGTCCCCAGGACACGTCAATCAGCTGTGTGTCCACCACTACAGGGAACCCAGGATAACCCACCACCCCAACAACAACAGGGACCTGGGGGCAGTGGTAGTGGGTACACGGTCCAGGAACACAGGGGAACTGGGAGGGCTGCTGTGCGACAGGGGGCGGACAGGCCAAGGGAACCCACTCTCCACGAGGCCCTCTCCTCCATCATGGGAGCATACCACCACTCCCAAGAGACAATGGCAATGATCCTGGCCAAGTTTCAGGAGACCCAGCGCATGCAGGAGGAACAGTATTTGGGGCTCAGAACCATCGCAAAATCCTGGACATACACAACAGCTTCACACCCCCCACATCCTCCACACGCACCCCCCACCCACCCAACACAAATCCATCACACACACCCCCAACTTACTCACCACCTGGGCCCCCACCACCGATGAAGAAACTGAAATCACTATGAACTCTATTCACTCTGGCTCCCCCTCCGACCCATGCCCCCACCGAATATACAACAGAGCCAGCCCCGCCGTCGCCCCCATACTCCGAGCCACAATCAACAGCTCATTCGAAACCGCCACCTTCCCAGACCTCTGGAAACACGCGGAAGTCACTGCGCTCCTAAAAAAAACCAAAGCCGACCCAGACAACCTCTCCAACTACCGCCCCATCTCCCTCCTCCCTTTCCCAGCCAAGGTCACGGAAAAAATAGTCAACTCTCGCCTATCCCACTTCCTCGAGACAAACCACACACTCGACCCTTCCCAATCTGGGTTCTGCAAGAACCACAGCACAGAAACCGCTCTCATAGCATGCACAGACAAAATCAGATCCAGAGTCGACATGGGCGAGACCGTAGCACTCATACTCCTGGACCTCTCCGCAGCCTTTGACACTGTCTACCACCACACACTCAGCACACAACGCCGGGATAAGACACAAAGCCCTGGACTGGCTCACCTCCTTCCTCACCGACAGAACCCAAAAAGTCTGTCTCTCCCCCTTCCAGTCCTCCGCCACCAAAATCACCTGCGGAGTCCCCCAAGGATCCTCCCTCAGCCCCACACTCCTTAACATCTACATGACCCCACTAGCCAACATCAAACCCCACGGAATCACCATCCTCTCATACGCTGATGACACTCAACTCATCTTCTCCCTCACCCGCGACCCCAACACCGCCAAATCCAACCTACACACTGCACTCCTCGACACCGCCACCTGGATGACAGCCAACCACCTTAAACTCAACTCCAACGAAACTGAAATAATCCTCTTTGGCCCACACAAAAACACTTGGGACCCCTCGTGGTGGCCCACCATGCTAGGCCCCGCACCCACCCCCGCAAACCACGCATGCAACCTCGGCATCATCCTGGACTCCTCCCTCTCGATGACCCAACAAATCACCTCCTCATGTTTCAACACACTCCGCATACTGAAAAAAACATTCAAGTGGATCCCCACAGAGACCAGAAAGACTGTCACTCACGCACTCATCAGCAGCAGGCTTGACTACGGCAACGCCCTCTACGCCGGCACCACACTAAAACTCAAGCGCAAACTACAGCGAATCCAGAACTCAGCAGCACGACTCATCCTAGACCTCCCCCGACACAAACACATCTCACCACACCTCAGATCCCTCCACTGGCTCCCCATAGACAGAAGGATCATCTATGAGATCCTCATACTCGCACACAAATCGCTCCACAACACCGGCCCTGCCTACCTTAACGAAAGAGTGACCGCCCACACGCCACATCCGCTCCGCCGACCTCTCTCTCGCCACTGTCCCTCGCATCAAGCACACCACCACTGGAGGCAGATCCTTCTCCTACCTAGCCCCCAGGGCCTGGAACTCCCTTCCTACCCACCTCCGCAAGACTCAGGACCTCCTACACTTCAGGAAGAGCCTTAAGACCTGGCTTTTCGAACAGTGATCTCCCATCCCCCTACCCCTTTCCCACCCCCCGCGCCTTGAGACCCTCACGGGTGAGTAGCGCGCTCTATAAATCTCTTTGATTGATTGATTGATCAGCTCTGCCCTGGGCACCATCGTAGGGGTGCTGAAGGAAATACTCAATACCAGGAGGGACACTGTAGCACTCCAAGGGGCCCCTGACATTAGCATGGACGATGAACTGCCCACCACCTCCACCGGCGCTAGTGGACAGGAGGCACCGCCACAGGACCACCACACCAGCACCCCACCCCCTGCAGACGGAGAACCACCCCGCAAACGGTCCCTGAGATCTAGGAACAAGACTGAGCACGATGCCAAGACCCCGCCAAGAAATGAGACCATCCTGATTGTCAACCCACTGTCCCACTTTGTCACCCTGTCCATATTGAAACTTCCCAGCTCCACTTCCTATGCCCATATGGGCAATGCACCTATGAGACAAATAAACTGGACTCTGCCATGGACACTCCTCCGCCATCACCCCTCACCATTTAACTTCACCCTCCAATATTTTGTTTGTAAATAAACACACCTAAAGCACCAAAAGATCTGGAGTCTGTCTGTGATTTTGAAATAGTGTATTTGCAATTACAGTGACAAAATTTCCAGGAAATAGGAATGTCAACATACCTATGTCACACAGCTCTAGTCCTTGAGGAATCTGAGCAGATGACACACGTTGGGACCCACACCTGTGAAACTGTAAGGGAAAGTGACAACTCAGTGACCATACACTGGGTGAAATCGACAGACATGATAGAGGTAGAAGTGTAAAAGTACTTGTCGTAGGCAGGAATGTATTCTCACCTGTGTTTCACTGGAAATATTGCTGGGTGACTGAGTCCCTGTTGTCAATGTCTTCTTCCTCTGCTTCCTCTTCATCACTGTCCACAGGCTCCACAGCTGCCACAACACCGCCATCTGGACCATCCTCCTGCAGAAAAGGCACCTGTCGTCGCAAAGCCAAGTTATGAAGCATACAGCAGGCCACGATGATCGGGCACACCTTCTTTGGTGAGTAGAATAGGGATCCACCTGTCATGTGGAGGCAGCGGAACCTGGCCTTCAGGAGGCCGAAGGTCCGCTCGATCACTAGTACGCCCATGGGCCTCATTGTAGCGTTCCTCTGCCCTTGTCCTGGGATTCCTCACTGGGGTCAGTAGCCATGACAGGTTGCGGTAACCAGAGTCACCTAATAGCCACACACGGGGCCTCTGGAGTTGACCCATCACATAAGGGATGCTGCTATTCCGCACGATGTAGGCGTCATGCACTGAGCCAGGGAACATGGCATTCACATGGGAAACGTACTGGTCTGCCAAACATACCATCTGTACATTCATGGAATGATAACTCTTCCGGTTCCTATGCACCTGTTCACTCCTGTGGGGGGGGATCAAAGCCACATGGGTCCCATCAATGGCACCTATGATGTTGGGGATATGTCCAAGGGCATAGAAGTCACCTTTCACTGTAGGCAAGTCCTCCACCTGAGGGAAAACGATGTAGCTCCGCGTGTGTTTCAGCAGGGCAGACAACACTCTGGACAATACGTTGGAAAACATAGGCTGGGACATCCCTGATGCCATGGCCACAGTTGTTTGAAAAGACCCACTTGCAAGGAAATGGAGCACTGATAGCACCTGAACTTGAGGGGGGATTCCTGTGGGATGGCGGATTGCTGACATCAGGTCAGGCTCCAACTGGGTACACAGTTCATGGATTGTGGCACGGTCAAACCTGTAGGTGATTATCAGATTTCTTTCCTCCATTGTCGACAGGTCCACCAGCGGTCGGTACACCGGAGGATTCCGCCATCTCCTCACATGTCCCAGCGGACGGTGCCTATGAAGGACAACAGCGACCAGAGAGTCAAACAAGTCTGTATGTACCCACAGTCTACACAGAACACGATTCATACACAAAATGTGGCCTGTATGTGTGTTGAGAGTAGGCCTAGGTATGTGTGACCCAGTTGGTAATTAGGCCATGTGGGCCCCCGAAATGGCGGCTGCCTGACCTCTAAAGAGGGACAATGGGATGTGAGGTAACTGCGCTGGCGTTGTACACCGTCGCGGTAGGCGGTCGAAGACCACGGCGCAACGCTGCATTGGTTAACATTGGACCCTAGGGGTCCCAGGAGCCAATGACGATGTACGCCGGCGGTAATGGTACGCACCGTCGCGGACGTGACCGCAATTTTCTAGCTGTTGAATCACTCGATACCTGATCTTCGACAGGAGAGGACCTACATTGCAAGTGAAAGACGGTGGGTGCATGTGCCACATGGCAAGGGTAGGGATGGGGGAAACTCACTTTGACGGCGCAGTTGGTAATGACTTCTCTTCATCCCCTGTACATTTCATGTAGGTCAGCGCCCACGAGAAGAAGGATATTTGGCGTGCCATCGCCAAGGAAGTCCGGACCCTAGGGGTCCACCACAGACGGAGCACCCACTGCCGGAAGAGGTGGGAGGACATTCGCCGCTGGAGCAAGAAGACGGCGGAGGCTCAGCTGGGGATGGCCTCCCAACGTGGGAGGGGTGCCCGTCGAACCATGACCCCCCTGATGTTCTGGATCCTGGCGGTGGCCTACCCGGAGTTGGATGGGCGCTTGAGGGCATCACAGCAGACACAAGGGGGTGAGTACACTCTCATTCTGCTGACTTAGTGCGCAGTGTAGGGGTCTGGGTGGGGGAGGAGGGCTGTGGGTTTCCCTAGGCCAGGGCGAGTTCCGTAGGCTAGGCCCCTTCGTAAGGCATGGCCCTATGGCCCCCACCCCACCTCTGTAGAGTGCCAAGTACAGCTATTCATGCACCGGTGTCATCCATGTGTGCAGATGTCATCCATAGCCTTGTAGGCCATTTCCCAGGAATTGAACAGTGGAGCCCAAGAGCGCGACGTAGTGCAGGGGGCTGCTGTGTCTGTCTTTTCCGCCAACGGTAGCGGTAAGCCATGCACTCAACCTGTCTTTCTTCTGTTCCCCCCCCCCTTTTTTGCGGTGTACCTGTTCTTGTGTGCATTAGCATCATCAGGCGGAGGAGCAGTGGCACTGGAGCATGAGGGAGCTGCGTCCTACATGGCCATAGAGGGCCACACTAGGGACTCTGAATACACCAGTGGGACGGAGGGCGAGGGGAGAACCACGGCGGTGACAGGTGCTGAAACCAGCGACACAGACTCGTCCTCCGATGGGAGCTCCCTTGTGGTGGCGGCAACATCTGTGCCCCCCACTACTACAGGTACAGCCGCCACCCCTCCTACCAGCACCACCCTCCCAGCAGCCCCTCAGCGTGTGCCCCGTGCCTGCTCACCCAGGAGGGTGGGCATCACCTTCGCCCCAGGCACCTCAGCCCCTGCCCCTGTCACCTCTGCTGCCCTCAGTGAGGAGGCCATTGACCTCCTCAGGTCACTCACTGTTGGGCAGTCTACCATTTTGAATGCCATCCAGGGTGTAGAAAGGGAGTTGCAACACACAAATGCATTCCTGGAGGGCATTCATTCTGGTCAGGCTGCCCTTCATCAAACCGTTCAAACTCTGGCCTCAGCACTGATGGCAGCCATTGTCCCTGTGTCTAGCCTCCCCCCTCCAACTTCCTCCACCCAGTCCCAATCCCCTGTACCTCTGCCTATCCCAAGCACACCATCAGACCAGCCTGCACACACCTCACCACACAAAGGAAGCTCAGGCAAACATAAGCACCACACATCCCACAGGCACTCACGCAAGCATCACACACATACAGACACACCAACATCCACTGCCTCCACTGTGTCCCCCCTCCTCCTCTCCCTCCTCCCTTCCAGTCTCGTCTACACTCACACCTGCATGCACTACCACTACAGCTACTACGTCTCGCACCAGCACACCCACCAGCACACCCCGCTCACGTGCACTCACCACCCCCACTACCATTCATACGTCCCCTGTGTCTTCTCCCAGTGTGTCTGTGATGCCCCCTCCCAAGATACACAAACGCAGGCACACATCCACCTAACATACATCCACCTCACGACAGCCTCCAGCGCATGCACCTGCACCTGCACCCAAAGCCACAAAAGTTACACCTCCTACAACCACCACCTCTTCCTCCACTCCCAAACCCCCTCCAGCTACCCGTCCCAGTGTCTCCAAACAACTTTTCCTGTCCACCCTTAACCTATTTCCCACCACCCCGTCCAACTCATATGTCCCGTACTAGCACCTCAGCCACAAAATCACCGGGACCAGAGGTGCCTGTTGTCACAGGTATGTGGAGTGCACCGGCCACCAGGCCAGCCAGTGTATCACGGAGCCAGAGCACAGCCAGTCCCCCCCCCTGTGAAGCACCAGCAGTTGGCCAGTGCCCGGCGGGAGAGGGGGAAGACTCCAGCCACCCAAGCCACTCACAGGGGTCCCGGAGGGAGTGTGGACTCAGCTGTGACTCCTCCCAAGGTGGGGAAGGGGCAGAAGAAACCCGCAAAGTCTGGGAGGAGCAGCACGGCGGAGAAGACCGCCATCATCCCCGCTGGCCAGGACGCCAACGCCAGCCCCATCGTTGCGCCCAGGACGCCACCGCCAGCCCCATCGTCGCTGCCCAGGAGGACCCAGCCAGCCACAGCCCAGCTTGGCAATGAAGGACCGCCAAGTGAAGCACCGCTGAACAGGGCAAGGACCGCCAAGTCAAGCACCGCTGAACAGGGCAAGGACCGCCAAGTCAAGCACCGCGGAACAGGGCAAGGACCGCCAAGTCAAGCACCGCTGAACAGGGCAAGGACCGCCAACTCAAACACCGCTGAACAGGGCAAGCACCGCTGAACAGGGCAAGGACCACCAACACAAGCACCGCTAGCCCATGAGCGGCAGGGGCAGTGACGCAACAGGGACCGTCACGGGGTGAGTGATGTACTCTGGGCACCAGTCCCCCTCCAGAACCAGTGAAGACTTGCATCCACTCTGTCTGTCCTGCACAGGATGAAGCACTCTGGGCACCAGTCCCCCTCCAGAACCAGTGGAGACTTGCATCCACTCCGTCTGTCCTGCACAGGATGAAGCACTCTGGGCACCAGTCCCCCTCCAGAACCGGTGGAGACTTGCATCCACTCTGTCTGTCCTGCACAGGATGAAGCACTCTGGGCACCATTCCCCCTCCAGAACCAGTGGAGACTTGCATCCACTGGAGAGACTGTGGCTTTGCACTCCCCAGGATATAGCAGTGGGCAAACCACCCACTGGAGAGACTTGAGAGACTGTGGCTTTGCACTCCCCAGGATACAGCAGTGGGCAAACCACCCACTGGAGAGACTTGAGAGACTGTGGCTTTGCACTCCCCAGGATACAGCAGTGGGCAACCCACCCACTGGAGAGACTTGAGAGACTGTGGCTTTGCACTCCCCAGGATACAGCAGTGGGCAAACCACCCACTGGAGAGACTTGAGAGACTGTGGCTTTGCACTCCCCAGGATACAGCAGTGGGCAACCCACCCACTGGAGAGACTTAAGAGACTGTGGCTTTGCACTCCCCAAGGATACATCAATGGGCATGGAGCCCCCTTGTGGATCTGGCATGGTGCACTCATCCGGCTGAGGTGCGCCCCCCTTCCCTTCCCCCTGAGGTGCCTGTTGTATTTCTATCTGATGCCCCTGCAGTGTTCTCTCCATCATGTTCGGGTATCTTGTGTGGGCCTCGCCCATGCATTTTGGGCCCAGTGGTCCACGGACTATGAATGGTGCAATACCTGGACTACTATTCGTGGTGTATATTTTGTTAATAGTGTATATATGTATATATTTGCTTACTGAATTTTGATATATTACAATGGTTACACTCATTTCCTTTTGTCTTTGCATTCTTCCGGGGGGGCTGGGGGGGGTGTTACTGTAATGTTTGGATATGCATTGGTGTGTGTGTTGTAGTGGATGAGGGTGGGGGTGGGGGTTGGGGTGTTGCATGTGTGTGTCCCTGTTTTTTGCCTACCCCCTCCCCTATGTCGTAGGTGCAGTACTCACCGTGGTCTTCGCCGCTGGCGTTGGTGCTCCTGATACAGGAGCAGGAAGACTAGCGCAGGAAGAATATGGAGTTCCGGCTCCATGGTGTTGTTGTTCCTCGTGGTGTGTGTAGAGGTGAGCGTTTTCCTTTCGAAATTCCTGTTTCCGCCGTGTTTTTATCCGCGGTGAATCCGCCCCGGAAAAGGTGGCGGATTGGCTTGTCATAATAGTGTGGGCGGTACATTGTCTCCCGCCTGTCTTTTGGCAGTGACCGGCGGTCGGAGTGTTAAAGTGGCTGTCTTTGTTGGCGGTTTCCATCACGGTCGTAATTCCAAAGTTTTTACTGCCGGCCTGTTGCCGGTATTACCGCCGCTTTAACACTGTCCGCCAGGGTTGTAATGACCCCCCTATATCCCTATACGCGGATGACGTCCTGATATATTTACGCGATCACGCTACCTCCATAGCTGGGGTAATGACAATACTGGACACCTTTGCATCTAGCTCCGGCCTACGAATTAACTGGACTAAGTCATGCATCTTCCCTCTCACTCCTATAGCAACTGAAATACGCGGGGCACTACCGGAATATCAACTACCATGGTCCCATTCCACCTTCAAGTACTTAGGCATACAGATATATCACTCCTTGGCAGACCTCAAAGAAGGCAATATTGATAGAGTTCTCAGATCTGTCTGTAGCTCCTTAATGTTCTGGGGTTCGCTCCCCTTATCCCCTATGGGACCGGTAGCCATAGCCAAAATGCTTATCCTCCCGAGATTTCTATATTACTTCGCTGTGCTCCCGATACTCTTACCACGATCGTTCTTTCAATCACTGCACTCCCTGGTGATTGACCTACTCTGGGGCATAGATAGGCGCTGAGTAGCATTATCCACAACGCAGTATCTGCAGGACGTGGGTGGATTAGGCATGCCAAATTTTGAATTATACCACGCCGCTGCCCAACTGCAATGGCCATCCACGTGGCTCAGTGAGTCCCTGTCAGAAGAGTGTAAAGCAATAAAGGAATCAAGAGCACCGTTCCCGATCCTAGCTTCGCTATTAGCTAGTCCCCACCGCCCACATAAAGGGGCTATATTGCTAGATGTAGCCAGATCTTGCTGGCACAGATACGTCCAAGGCAGAACCCCTACGATTCCTTACTCTCCCTCACTGCCGTTTGCACAACTACGGGGACCCAAAAGTTATCAATGCATCACGATATACGCAGCGTGGGGCTGTTAAGTGTAGGCGAATACTACTTGGGCTCCACGCTGCATTCCTTTGGGGAACTAGTGGACTCAGGGGAGACTCACGCAGGGGCCTTTCTGACATACGGCAAAAATCAATCTACTACTCAACAACATATGGGAGCATAGTAACTCTGAGCCACAGGAATCACAACTGCTCACCGCGATTCTCACTATGGGCAATTCAAAAGGCATAATAACAAAAGTATACAAGCTGCTCCTAGCTGGAGCTTTCTCAGAATTACCACAAGCCAAGGCCCACTGGGACGCGTCCCTCCCTTCACCCTTACCCCAGAATACCTGGTCCACTGCATTATCAATGGTCAAAAATGTATCTTGCAATACTAGACTGTGCTACACTCAGTTCCACTACATTCACCACTCCTATCTATCACTGGCCCGCATAAAAAAGATATACCCGAACTCAGACCCAGAATGCCCCAGATGCACAACCCCAACAGCAGATTTCTATCATATGGTGTGGAGCCGGTCCCCTGTGAACATGGCCTGGCAACGTATCACCGACACCACAGCTGACATTGCTGGACACATCCCAACACCCACACCAGAATCTTGCCTGCTAGGCATACGTCGGCGTGGCAAAGGTGACAAACAGCTTCATAAATTTATTGATGTAGCCTTTGTGGTGTTCAAGCGCTTGATAGCCATGCATTGGAAGGGTCCCACACGCCCCGATACATGCTACCTGGCTCCGAGACTTGCTCAGATGCTCACAGGCAGAGGCTCAGACGTTACGACAGCTACAACACAGGGGATTGATCCAGGGCGGCTCTGGGATACTTTTGTGGTAAACATTGAGGCCAGAGATGATACACACCCGCCTTGAACCCCGGGTAAACTACATGATACAGACGTCCTTAAACCCTCGTACTGTTTATCCCCCCAGGGGCCACCGTAGATAACCCAGACATCATACTCATAGTACACTACTTAGGGCCCACGCCCACTAGACACACAGCCACAAGTTAAGCAAGTTCCCCCCTGCAGCGGAAACCTTAGTTGCCACGATGGGACCACCTCCAGTGTAATACCCACCCCAGGTTCAGCCAAATTCCTCCCACAATCTGCAGACATAACCGGTGCGTCACCTCCCCTCTCCAGACAAGGACAGCCCAACCCATTCCACATACCCGTTAAGCCACATCAAGGATACCAATGTGACGTTATTTTTAAGTTTTTATGTTATGTGTTATTTCGCAGTACGGCAAAATACAAACTGCATCATATAAGTTTATATATGCGTGTAAACAGAATACCAGAATTAATGGAGAAATGTACTGCCGCTTGTTTATCGTGATTAATAAACAGCTTTTTTTTAAAAAAAATGCTTCCACATAGGCAACCTCTCACACTGGAGTAGGACGATGCCACTCTTAACAAACTCAACCAAATAAATTTGAGAGTTCTTATATATTACTTTACAGGACAAATTTGTCAGTCCAGATTTAATATTAAACATAACTAGGTGTGTACCCAAAGGATGTTCCTTTATTTTAGGGTACCACTGAGGTTAAAAATTGAAGTTGTGGTCTAAAAGTAGAACGTAATGGCAAACATAGCCACTAAAAATACCAACATGTTTCGACCTATGCTTAGTACTGGAAATTAGTCAAAAGGTGTTTGTTAGGGTAAAAGAACTCCCTGTCTATAATGCACATGTGTTATATGCAGGTAAATTGAGACAATATTCTCATACCATTGTGACAACCATTTTGACATTAATCTGCAAGGTTAAACAAGACCCAGTGTTCATGTATTAGTTAGGGCAGAAAAAGATAATACAACATATATGCTGTATCAAAAGTTAAACATGAATTTCAACAATGAAAATAATAAAAGCTGTGTCTCAGAGTAGTGTCAAATTAGAGCAGGCATTCATGCTTTTCACTCATGGCTCGGTGAACATTGCAAATTCTAATGGGAGTGTGGGGTACGGGTGCAACAAACCAGAGAATTTATCATTTCAGGCAAAATGTGCTTACATGATGCTGTCATGCTCAGTCAAAAGCCACTCAGTTGCCCCGTACTCATGTTTTCTAAACCTTAAATATGTTTTTAGCTGCTGCAAAACTAAAATTTGCATTATTAAATACAATCATATAACCAAATGTTTTCCTAAGAAACAGCCAGCCTTGCTACAGTGAAAATAGCCTTTTCTGTTTTTTTCACCGTAAGGGCACGCTTAACAATAAATTGTCACCAGAGCGATTAGCACAATGGATGCGTCAGTCCACAAGTGATATTTAACTTAGAGGCCCTGGGTATAGTTTGTACCATGTACTAGGTACTTATAGGTAAGTCAAAGGGGACAGCTTATCTCTGCTTAGCAAGGGTAAAGTGTACAGAGGTCTGCAACAAGCAAAAACACTGTTTAATGAAAAGGCAAGAAATCTGGGGTGACTGTGCAGAAAGGAAACATTTCCAACAAACAGTTATTTGACTTTTAACTCCCTACCCCCTCCTCACCCCATATCCACCTATACAGCCTTGTTCTCTTAGAGTGCTCTGATGTCCCTGAACATAATGCAGACTGTTTGACAAATCATTTCAATAAATTAATTACATTAGATGCTACTGTGAGGTATAGACCATGACAGTGGCAGCTCAATATATGCATGGAGGAGGACTGGCATTTGGCTTTAAGCCCACACTTTGAACATGCTACCATTTAGGTTCCAAAGCATGAGGACAGTTGCTCACATATAGTTGTGGGCATAGGTTGGATCCTATTTGCTCCAACTGTAGTGGACTAGTTGTCGATCCTCCTGTGCCGCGTCCATGGTCAGATCATTTGGCGTTTCCCTTTCAGGTCCCTATAGGCAAATCTCTGTCTCACTCTGTCTCTGGGTTAAGAGTTATATCTCAGAAATGGGCTAATGTCACAAAGGCTAATTGTACCAGTGCCTTGACTGTGAATCATCCCCAACTGAGAAATTGCATTACGTTAGCCAATTTTCAGGTAGAAGACTGGATATCTGGGGCTCTGGACTTAATTGTTCCAGTAGTTGACAGGACAGCACAAAGAACCAAGCACACTGCAGAATGGTTCAATGAGGAGCTACCTGCACTCAAAAAGAACTGTAAGCACTGTGAGCACTTCTGGTGTAAAGATTTTGCGGAAGCCAGCAAGGACATCAAGCAGTCAGCTGTAAAGATTCATCATTGGTGCATCAGGCAGTTGCGTCAGGAGTTTTATGCCAGTACATTTGAGCTGGCTCAAAACTGTTTCTGAGAATGTTTTTCTATTGTAATGTCTTTAACCTCATTGGACAGGATGTCTTCACTTATTCCTCCTTCAGAGGACAGATGTAATGCCCTTGCCAACTTCTTTTTGGATAAAGTAGCATCCATTTATTACTTCTTCCTGGAGGCCATCAGAAATGCTCCATGTTCTGAAGCATGGTTCAAGCTCTCTATGGATCATGACAGACTATTACAGTTTAAACATTTGGATCTTGATGAGTTGCAGTCTCTTTTTCTATCTGGTAAGTCTGGCTCTGCATCTGATCCGGCCAGTCCTGCTATTTTGGAGCACTGAATGGATGAGCTCTTCCAGTGTTTAGAGAGCTTATCAATATATTTTGTTACAGTTAAAGTTCCAGCAAAATGGAAGCATGCTTCTGTGGTGCAGTTGTTGAAAAAGCCTTCTCTTGATCCCACGTAATCTGAGCATCAAAGGCCAATCTTGTTTCTCCATTGTCTTTTGAAAGTGACAGAAAATAAGTGAATCAACTGCTTTTATTGTTCATTGAAGCTAAGAACCTACTCCATAGAATTCAATCAGGCTTTCGTTCCTGATATAGCAGTGAGTTAGCCCTTCTGCTCTCTTCAAAGTCTATGCGTCTGATTCTGGATCGGGGTGACACTGCAGCACTGCTGCTACTGGGCCTGAGTGTAGCTTTCAAAACCGTATCCCACAGCCTCCTTCTTGAGAGGTTGTGGACCTGCGGCGTCGGACACAAGGCACTGCAATGGCGTGCCTCTTTCTTGCAGGGCCGCTCCTTCGAGGTCGTACTGAAACCTTTTCGCCCTTGGGTTCTGTCACTGCAGCAAGAGTTGCCGTAGGGCTCCTCGGAGAACTCTATCCTTTTTAATCTTTATTTGCGCCCCCTGACTGATATCATCAAGCATCATGGTATTGACATCATATTGTATGCCGATAGTAAGCAGCTGATTGTCACCTTGATACAGAACTCTGCCATTGCAGCAGTTTCTCTGAGAGCCTGTTAGTTAGTGATAGCCCAACTGATGGACCTCAACTGTTTACAATTAAATGCAGGTAAGACTGATGTCCTTACTTTTGGCAAACAGTCATCAATCTGGTTTCCTGATTGGTGAGCAACTACCTTAAGCCCCCTTCCTTTACCAAAGCTTAGGGTTAAAAACCTAGGCATTGGGCTTGATGAAAACCTTACCTTTGACAGTCAATTCATCGCCTTGGCAGGCAAATGCTTTGAGATTTTAAAATCCCTGAAGAACATCAATCACCTTTTGCCTGAGTCTGCCCAAAAAACTGTGATTCAGGCACTTGTTATCTCCCGGTTGGATTATTGTAACATCCTTCATTTGGGAGTCTCTCAGTGTCTTCTGATGAAACTTTAGCATGCGCTGAATTCCACGGCCTGTCTTTTGTTAAATCTTTACAAGCGGGTCTCTATGACCTTAGCTCTGAGCAAATTGCACTGACTCCTTATTAAGAAATGTTTTTTCCTTAAGTATCTTTGCTTCTACTACCAAGCCTTTAAGAAGACAGGGGCTGATTACCTGCACCCACTTATCAGGCCTTTCTCTCCTGCGAGTTGTCTCAGGCCCTCTGGGATGCAGTTGGCTCAAATACCCAGACTTAAGAAGGTTCCGCATTGGGGGTAGTTCCTTCAGTGTTTTGGCACCCAAGTAAGTTAAGTTATGGAACTCTCTTCCTCTCTGTCTTAGGCAATTGGAGACAGAGGCTCTGTTCCAGAAACTTCTGAAGTCATGGCTTTTTAGTTAGGCTGTTAGTTCTGTCCAGCCTTCCATAAACTGCCCTTGAGAGTTTCTGACTATGCAGCACTGGGACACTTCTTCGAAGTAACAATCGCTCTTTAGAAATTCCATTATTATTTATTATTATTGTTATTATTATTATTATTATTATTACTCATTTTTTAAATGAATTGACTGTGAGAGAACATATGACAAGTTAATTGAGACATGGTAAAACAAATCCTGTCCATTGTTGTCAATGAAGGCAAATATGAAACACAGGTGAAACAATGTGCCGGACACTAAATCAAAGTAAAACCTTACTTACTAAAGCATCTGTTAATGAGACTGGCAGGGAAACACAATCACAGCAACTCCCTGACCATTCAAAAGGTAACAATCCTAAACTAACATGAACATTTCAAATCTACTGGATGACACATCCATATCCCTTGCATCATTGTATTCTACAACAACCAACACATCTTCCCCCTTTTAAGGGTAGAAAGAATAGAAGCATACAAATTGTAAGAAAATAAACATACAAATAAATGCCACAACCCACTGATGACTACTTTTCTCATGAAAAAAACAATCTCAATCCTACATTACATTCTCAGTACACAATCTTCTAATTTTAATAAAAGAAAACCTTTTCTAGATGATCTCTGCAGAACATTCACCTGTTGTCTGGAGTTGCAGCTTTCTGCTGTCATGGCTTTCTATGCACTATTGGCAATCTTTCCTTTTTTCAACTTTTTCATTCCTCCGTTTTCACAGCATGTTCACACACCTTAACTAATCTCTTGGGTGTAAAGATATGAGAAACTCTCTTCATGCACTGAAAAGTTTTTTGGGTCTCACAAACTCTTCTTCCTTCACACTCATGTAATAACACTCTTTACCTTAATACTTCTCTTGTGCTTTCTTCTGCTTCTCACACACATTCTATAACAAACTCACAGGTGGCAATTCTTTTTCCAGCCATAATCTATTCATTTTCGAACCAGGAAATCTTCCCACTCAATTAACCAAAATGAAAGACCTTGGTGTCTGCATTAGAAGTGGCGCAGCTTACCTATAATAGATTTTTTTTCACTTCCTGCATCCAATTCAAAACACAAAGACACATATTTTCCTTAATCACCCTGCCTCACCTCCCCCCAAGACCATTACTCCTCGGGACGTACAAGGAAGTAGTAAGATGTTTAAGGCCAAAATATCTGGCAAAAATGTAAACTTCCAGAGAACATGGCGGGGTGCACTGAGGCGGTAGCTCGCTAGGACGCTTACCTGCCATTTCCTGGGTGACGCCGCTCGAGTCAGCATCATGGATGTGCCCTCCGATAATCGGGAGCACTAGGAAGCCGTCATTCGAGGAAGGGGAGGCATCCGGCGGGAGACTCCGGCACTGGGATCGTGCTGCGCTGGAGCTCCGTCGGGTACGCCGAGGAGCAGCATGGATTCCCCTCCGGGGGAATCCCGGCAGAGTTAGCACAAGCAAGGTTCCTGGGAGGAATACCCAGGAACCTGGAAGCGCGGTAACGCGCATGAAGCGGACATCAGTCGGGAAGGAGGTGGTGGAGGCGGTGGAGCTCGCCGGCGGTTCAATGAGGCAGAGTGGGCCCCTCCCCCCCTTTTTCCCTCTAATCTGTTTAAGGTAGGGGGGCCAAATCAAAAGGAGGGTGAGAGGAGGAAAGAAGTCTCTGGAGTGGATGGAAAAAGGAGTATAAAACATAATATACGTAATAAAGTATCAGAACCTGGGGGAACATTGTAAAAAATAAACTTACGCCCTCATTGAGAGCTTACTTTAGGGTGAGACCTGAGGATATTGTGCTCACTCCAGGGCAGGTGAGAATGGATGAGCCTACCTCACAGGCAAGGGGTAATGGCGGGGGTTCTGACAAGGGGTTGGAAGATAGTACTCTCCCTCCTGCTGGCGATGGAGTTTTTGAGGAGGTGCAAGCAGGACCTTAGGCCTCCTCTTTAGTTCAACGAAGCTGTGAGAAAGAGACCCCTTTGAGAGGGAAAAAGGACCCAGTGCTGGTGGATTTCACTCCCCCTTCCGCCCAAGTCCTGGTCCCCGGTCCAACTCACAGCCCCTGTATGGAGGCAGTGATCCTCTCCATTTCGGAAGATATTAAAAAAGGCTTCGCTAGCACTGAGATAAATCAAAGGGAAATTAGGGAGGCCTGCGAGGTATTGGAAAGGAAGTTTGATAGTTTGATGGAGAGAACTCAAGTTTTAGAAGAAACGGTGGGGGGAATGAAGGAGGAGTTGAAACAGCATAAAGAAGAGATTCAAGAGTTAAAGGAGAAGGAGCAAGAACTACAATCCAGGCTGGAGCAGTTGGAGAACTATTCACGAAAGAACAATATTAGACTTTTGAAGGTCCCGGAAGGAGCGGAAGGGGGAAATTAGAAGTCTTATGTGGTTTCTTTAATTAAGTCTGCAGTTGGGTTGGAGGAGAGTAAAGAAGAGATCGAGAAAGATATCCAGAGAGTACATCGCAACCCTTTCACAAGACGATTGAATAGCAGCAGACCTCGAAGAATTTTGATTAACTTTTTAACTTATGAGTTGAAGGAAAAAAGTTTGACCAGCGCATTAAGGCAAAAGACGTTAAAAGTGGATAATGTGATATTTGAGATTAGGTCAGATTTGTCTAAACTTACTATGGATAGACAGTGGGAACTGGGGAAGCGTCTGGATGAGTTTAAGAAATTAGGGGCCTCTGAGCAGTTGAAATTTCCTGCGTTTCTCTGCGAGTTATGTATAGCAATAAAATGTATAATATAAGGGATGTGGGCAGGGCAGACGAATTGTTGGCCGTAATTAGGAGAGAGCAGGCTGACCATATGTGAAGGGGGTGTTTTCCCTCGCCTGTACACAGTCATCCAGGAAGGAGGGTGTTCTAAAATAGGGCAATGCTGGCCGATAAATTGGGAGGGTTCTCCACGGAGGCATGAGGGAGGGGAGGGAAGGTGGGTCACAAGGTGGGAGGCAACGGGGGGGAAATAGGAAAAATGTACCTTATTCACCGAGGCGTAGGAATAGCTCACTTGTTAGAAATGGCTAGTATAGGTAAGGGTCAGGGGAAGGGAGGGTTCACCATGCATGTGCTTTCTTGGAATATCAATGGTCTGAAGACTAGCGCAAGAAGGAATAAAATTCTACACTATTTAAGAAATTCGCCAGCACAGATCCTTGTCCTACAAGAGACCCATCTGGCGGTAGACGAGTGTAAGAAATTATTTGAGACGCAAAAATGGGTCCAAAGTTGTATTTGCACTGATCATAATTTTCATACAAGAGGGGTGGTGTAACCGTGTGGGTGTGGAGGAACCACTCCGGACTGCTTTATAGGCTTAAAACAAAGGATTTTTATTGAAGATATGGTATATGGTAGAATACAGGTAGGTTTGTTTCAGTCTTTGCGAAGCTGGGCTTTAATTGGTGGGATGTTCTTGAGGTCCGTTCCTTACTCGTCTCTCTCTCTCTTGCTCACAGGTCTTTCCCCCGGGAAGCGCATGTGGAGAGAAAAGAATAAGAGCTGTAAGTGGTCTTTTAATGATATCTCTTTTCTTATATAATGTCGTTATAATTCTTGTCTTTCTGTTCTTGGCAATATTGCATTACTCTCCTTATCTCAGGTTAGCCCGTACTTGTCTTCTGTTTTCGTACTATTCTGATTCCTAATCTTTCTTGTCTTTCTGTTTTCCTTTAGTATTCAGCCGTTTCTGTGCTTGGGTTTCGGCTGGATCTTTTAAAGGTAATGGTGGTCTATGGTGCCTGTCGGTAAGTTTTCGTGTTTTCTCCCTGCTCCTCGTTTGTTTCCCTCTTTTCCCTTCCTGTTTCCCTAGTGCTCGTGCCTTTCCGTTTCCTCAGTGATTGTTTATTCCCTCCTCCCCTTATCCCCGTGTTACTCTTTTCACTCCACTCCTTTCTCTCTCTTATTTACAGTCACTCAGGGACGTAGTCCCACGCACCTGAATGGCCACGCTTCTCCTGGAGCGTGGCGGGATGCTGCATTTCGTCCTCCCGGTCGCCTGGAACAGGGTCTCCTCGGAATCGCCTCCCAGTGTCTCTTCCGATACCCGGACGGTACCTTCGGTGCTGGTTCACAGTCGAGCTCCGCTCCTCGTCTCTCTCCATCCCACCGCTCAACGCTGAAAGTGCTGACAATGGTACATTTGACCGGCTGGCATCCCGCCGCTGCGGAACGATCGACCAATCACAGGCAGCATGACCAGGAAGCGTCGGAGCAACAGGGGCAGAGTCAGCACAAGTAATAGCCCTGTGTGGGTGCGCGGGCTCTAGACGCTCCAAAGCCGGATAACGGGAAAGGAAATCCGCTGCCACCATGTTTTTCCCAGGCAGATGTTGGATCTGAAAGGAGAATGGCTGTAAGGAAAGGAACCAGCGGAGAACACGGGCATTAGTGTCCTTATGATGGGCAAGCCACGTGAGAGGCGCGTGATCAGTGATCAGGGTAAAAGTTCTGCCCGACAAGTAGTATCTGAGAGATTCAATTGCCCACTTAATCGCCAAACATTCCTTCTCTATAGCTGGATAGTGACATTCCCGTGGTAGAAGCTTCCTGCTGATGTACAACACTGGGTGGAGGGAATCATCAGCCTGCTGTTGGGATAACACTGCCCCAAGCCCCACGTCGGAGGCATCAGTCAATAACACAAAAGGTTTATCAAAATCAGGACAACACAGCACGGGTTCCGAAGTGAGAGCGGTCTTTAGTTGCTCAAAACTACGTACTGCAGGCATAGGGGGGGACCAAGGGTGTTGGGACAGGAGTTTTTCAGTAGATTAGTAAGAGGTTCTGCAATGGTGGAGAAATGAGGGATAAATCGCCAATAATAGCCAATCAAACCCAGGAAAGCTCTAATATCTTTCTTTCTCTTGGGAAATTCCATTTTAGAAATGGCCTCTACTTTTTCGACTTGGGGACTAATTCTACCATTCCCCACAATATAGCCCAGGTACTTGATACTAGTCTGTCCGAGTTTACATTTGTCAGGATTGGCAGTTAGGTTGGCCTTTCGTAGAGCATGCAATACGGTCCGTAGATGTGTCATGTGCTCCTCCCAGGTCTTGCTGTATATAACAATGTAATCGAGATAGGCAGCAGCATATTGCTGAAAGGGATGTAGGATTTCGTCCACGAGCCTCTGGAAAGTGGCGGGGGCCCCATGGAGACCAAAAGGAAGGACAGTAAATTGGTATAAACCCGAAGGGGTGGCAAATGCTGTTTTTTCTTTATCGTCCTTTCTTAAGGGTATCTGCCAATAACCCTTTGTGAGATCTAAGGTGGATAGGTATTTGGCTTGGCCTAATCTCTCAATCAGTTCGTCTATTCTAGGTATGGGATAAGCATCAAAATAGGTTAAGTTGTTGACATCCCTATAATCTACACAAAACCGTGTACTGCCATCGGACTTGGGTACCAATACGACTGGCGAGCACCAGGGACTGGTTGACGGTTCTATGATACCCGCTGCCAACATAGTTTGGACCTCTCCTTCAATTATCTTTTGCTTTGCTTCAGGGATGCGGTATGGACGCTGTCGTGAGACAGTATTGTGTTTCAAACGTATGGGCTGTTGGACTAGGGTAGTTCTACCCGGATATCTAGAGAAGACATCTTGATTGTGCTGTACTAACTGGATTAGTTGAGTGTGATACCCTTTTGTAAGATCAGGATTGATCCATGGGTTTACCTGGTTGGACCGATCCTGGGAAGTTATCTTGGGATATGGGATGTCGTCAGGAATCTCAGAGTTGATAAAGTGTATGGAGTTGTCTTCTGTGGGTTCTAGCCATTTCTTCAGTAAATTGATATGATATATCTGCTCCCTACCATTCCCTTGGGGAATGGCCAGCTTATATGTGGTGGGGATGATCTGAGCTATCACTTCAAACGGTCCCTGCCATTTGGCCAATAGCTTATTGTCAGTGCTAGGGAGCAAGACTAGAGCCTTGTCTCCTACTGATCAGGTGCGAACAGCACTCCGGGTATCGTATCTTTGTTTCTGCTTATCCTGTGCTTCCTGTAAGGCCGTATGGGCTTCTTCCCATACTGTATGTAGATTGTCTCTTAACTCCCTGGTGTAGGTTAAGAGGTCTTTTATTTCCTCTTCAGTATCCTCACACTGTTCAGCTAACATGTCTAACAGGGTGCATGGCTGTCGTCCGAATAACATTTCAAAAGGACTATGGCCCAGTGACGCTTGTACATGTGTACGGATAGCATATAAAACCAATGGTAGTTTCTTTTCCCAGTCTTTCCCGGCTTCAGATATACTTTTTCTGACTAAGGATTTAATGGTTTTATTGTATCTTTCTACTAGCTCATCTGTTTGCGGATGATAAACTGAGGTACGGATTTGTTTCACCCCTAGTAGTCGACATACTTCTGCCATTAATCTGGACATAAAAGGAGTCCCTTGATCCGTCAAGATCTCTTTCGGGAAACCCACTCTGGAAAAGAACTCTATCATAGCCTGAGAGATAGCTTTAGTATTTGTACTGGGAAGGGGTATGGCCTCGGGATATCGTGTAGCATAGTCCACCAAAACTAACACATTGTCTTCCCCGAGTTGAAGGGGTAAGGGGGCCGATAAGGTCCATTCCCACCCGGGTAAAAGGAATGTCAATAATGGGAAGTGGCTGAAGGGGAACGGGTTTTTGTGGAGAGGGGTTGTATAACTGGCATTTGGTACACTCAGAACAATGCTTACGTATCTCGCCATAAACCCCGGGCCAATAAAATCGTTGAAGTACCGCTTCTTCCGTTTTCTCCCTTCCTAAGTGTCCTTCCCCATTATCCCCATGGGCCAGCTGCAACACTTGTTGACGGTGACTTTTAGGTACTACTAATTGTAGGTCATTTCCTCTAGTGGGCGTGGGGTTTCTATATAAGAGATTATTACGAACCAAGAATCGGGGACCTACCCCTGGCGCTGTTCTGGACTCGGCCTGCTGCCAGGCATATTTTAAGGTAGGAACCTCATTTTGATTCTGTCGAAAATCTCCGGTGATTGTGCAAACCTTCCCAATACCAATGGAATCGTTGTGGGATGGGCAGTTCGGCGTATAAGAGCGTCATTGTTCTCTTTTTTGTCTTCTGCTGAGGGCAATTCATACTTGTTTGGGTTCATCCGGGTCCATTACGCTAGGTTCTTCCCTCCACCATTCCCTCAGAAAGTGCTCTTGTCCTGCTTTCTCCAACAAGGAGGGAAAATCCTCATAATCTGTCCCGAGGATTATATCCTCATCGAGGCTGGGGAGCAGCCCTACCCTGAGGGTTTCACTCTGTTCTTTCCATTTCAACTGTATTGTCGCAAGTGGGTAAAACCGTTGATCCCCATGTACACAGGTAATGATGACCTGTGACTCTGTTTCAACCTGCCCTGGCATTATTAAATCATCTCTGATCACGCTCTGGCTACATCCAGAATTGATTAGAGCCATTCTTTCTACTCCATTGATGAGGAGAGGGAGGGTATATTTGGGTTTCTTCCCTCCAGCCCAGAATACTCTTCCCTTGGTCAGGCCTATCTCCATAGGTTCTTCCGTTTCTTTCTTTTGAGGGCACTGCTGGGCAATATGGCCCCACTCTGAACAGTGATAACACTGGGGTCCATGGCTGGTATATCCAGAGGGACCCGGACTAGCTGGTTGTGATCGGTCAGTTCCGGAATTTCCTACAGGCCACTGCAGATGTAGTCTAGGTATGGCCGGACGGGCTGGGGTTGGTGGGGTCCGACTAACATTAGCCCTAAAATCCGAGCCTCTATGATAAGCACAGGCAAGCTCTATGGCTGTTTCATTTGTGAGTCCAGGATGTTGCCGTACCCAGTTCCGGGTGGTAGGTGGGAGAGCATCTAAGTATTGTTCCAAGACTATAATGTCAAACATGTCTTCTCTTGTGTTCTCTGTTGGAAGTAGCCACCTCCCGGCTGCATGTTGGACTCGATAATACAGGGTACGGGGGTTCTCCTGTTGCTGCCACTTCATATGTCTAAACTTGGTGCGATAACTTTCACTGTCCAAGCCTACTCTCTCCATAATGGCTTTCTTAAGGTCTTTGTATGGAAGAGTACCACTGGGGTTAACAGCTTGATATGTTGCTTGTAAATGGCCGGTGAGAAGGGGGGCGATATATTGGCCCCATTTATCCTCTGGCCAGTTAGCAGTGTTGGCCACCCTCTCAAAGTTGATGAAAAAAGAATCAGGGTCTTCCTGTTCCTGATAGCATTACAACACACTACTCGGTACTGTGGGGTGTACTTTTGTATGAGCGATGGTATCGGTAAGTTTACCCAAGGCAGTCTCATGTACGAGTTGATTATTGGCCATAATTGTTGCCTGACTCTTAAGAGCTGTTTGCAGTGCCTCTCGTTCCTCTTTAGCTTCTTTCATTTGTTGTTCCCACATTATCTGGAGATGCCTTTGCCCTTCTGCCAACTGAGCGATTACGTCTGCCATTGTTGCCTTTTCCTCCATGGAGGCGGTGTCTCCACTAAATCCCACTTCTGACACCACTTGTAACCGTGTGGGTGTGGAGGAACCACTCCGGACTGCTTTATAGGCTTAAAACGAAGGATTTATATTGAAGATATGGTATATGGTAGAATACAGGTAGGTTTGTTTCAGTCTTTGCGAAGCTGGGCTTTAATTGGTGGTATGTTCTTGAGGTCCGTTCCTTACTCGTCTCTCTCTCTCTCTTGCTCACAGGTCTTTCCCCCGGGAAGTGCATGTGGAGAGAAAAGAATAAGAGCTGTAAGTGGTCTTTTAATTATATCTCTTTTCTTATACAATGTCGTTATAATTCCTGTCTTTCTGTTCTTGGCAATATTGCATTACTCTCCTTATCTCAGGTTAGCCCGTACTTGTCTTCTGTTTTCGTACTATTCTGATTCCTAATCTTTCTTGTCTTTCTGTTTTCCTTTAGTATTCAGCCGTTTCTGTGATTGGGTTTCGGCTGGCTCTTTTAAAAGTAATGGTGGTCTATGGTGCCTGTCGGTAAGTTTTCGTGTTTTCTCCCTGCTCCTCGTTTGTTTCCCTCTTTTCCCTTCCTGTTTCCCTAGTGCTCGTGCCTTTCCGTTTCCTCGGTGATTGTCTATTCCCTCCTCCCCTTATCCCTGTGTTACCCTTTTCACTCCACTCCTTTCTCTCTCTTATTTACAGTCACTCAGGGACGTAGTCCCACACACCTGAATGGCCACGCTTCTCCTGGAGCGTGGCGGGATGCTGCATTTCGTCCTCCCGGTCGCCTGGAACAGGGTCTTCTCGGAATCGCCTCCCAGTGTCTCTTCCGATACCCGGACGGTACCTTTGGTGCTGGTTCACAGTCGAGCTCCGCTCCTTGTCTCTCTCCTTCCCACCGCTCAACGCTGAAAGTGCTGACAATGGTACATTTGACCGGCTGGCGTCCCGCCGCTGCGGAACGATCGACCAATCACAGGCAGCATGACCAGGAAGCGTCGAAGCAACAGGGGCAGAGTCAGCACAAGTAATAGCCCTGTGCGGGCACGCAGGCTCTAGCCCGTCACAGGTGGTTATTTTGATTAAACACGGCCTGCAAGTTAGGGTAGAGTTACTCGAAGTAAGATCGGATCAAGCAGGGCGTTGAGCCATAGTAAGAGCTCAGGTTGGGGGAGACATTATAGTCTTGGTCGGGTATTATGGTCCAAACCGTGAAGATATTGAGCCTCTTAATCGGTTGTTCTCCCAGCTAATTGAATTTTCAGACCCGGTTATTTTAATGGGAGATTTTAATGTGGTGTTGGATAATAAACTGGATAGGACGGATATTTGTAGATCCTTAGGAACGCTAAAATCTCAGCAATATCTAAGGAGAATGATGAAAGAGCTAGGCCTGTGTGATATATGGTGCAAGAGGGCGGGGAATGGTAGGGCTTTCTCCTTCTTCAATAAGAAATATAGACACGCCTCTCGTATTGATTATTTCTTGGTCGATAATCGGTTGCTTGAGAGCGTGGATGAGGTAGGATACTTACCTTCTCATCTATCAGATCACGCAGTAGTATCGTTGGCGATAAACTTGTCTCGGAGGAGAATGAATAATAGATGGACACTCAAGCGTGCATTATTATTGGAAGAAGAGGTAATATCTCAATTACGTAGGGAAACAGAAGTTTTTTTTAGTACTAATATAGGCCCTGCATCATTATCAGTGGTTTGGGATACTTTCAAGGCTGTTATAAGAGGGAAGATCACGAGTATTGCATGTTATAAGCGTAAGATGTTTAGAAATGAAATAAGTTTCTTAGAACATGAAATGCTTAAAAAAAGCGAAAAACTGGTTGGAACAGAGGAAACGACTCAGTTAGAGGTAGCGAGGGCAGAATTGGCCGAGTTAAGACAACGAATGGAAAATATTTTACAAGCAAGAATTGTCAAAAGATGGGAGGCAAGTAAACTGGAGCACTTCGAGTATGGTGAAAATGCGGGGAAGCTGTTAGCTTGGAAAATTAAATTTGATCAAGTTAGGAACTATATTAAGGAAATCGAATCAGTTGGGGGTGAAAGTGACACAATGTGCGGATATTGAGTATGTCTTTCAGGAATTCTTCTCATCATTGTACACTGAAAGTGTTGAGGGGCGAGAAGAATTGGTTGAGGGTTGGCTAGTTACTGATATGTTACCAGGAATCACTTTTCAGCAGCAGGACTTACTTAATGGCCCTATAACAATGGACGAAGTACGGTAGGTGTTGACTGGAGGTAAAGATGGGAAAGCCCCGGGTCCTGATGGTATCCCAGTGGAGTTGTATAAGATACTAGGTGACATAATTATCCCAATTTTGACAGAATTGTTTGGGAAGATTTTTCTTAATGAAACAGATATCCCAACTACATGGAACGAGACGATTATTACGCTGATTTTGAAACCAGGAAAACATTTGGCAAAATGTGCATCGTATAGACCCATATCGCTATTAAATAGTGATTATAAATTGTTTGCCAAAATATTGGCAGATAGGTTGAATAGGGTAGTTAATAACCTGATACATTCGGACCAGAAGGTTTTCTCAAGGGGAAGATATCTATATGAATTGACATATAATTTGATTGGGGCTATAGATCTGGCAACTTCTTTTGAAACCCCTTTAGGGATTATCACTATTGATGCAGCGAAAGCCTTCGATAAAGTAAGTTGGGGATATCTAAAATCAGTTTTAAAACGAGCCAACTTGGGAGATAATTTTTGTGGAATTGTGAATCGGATATATAGGGCCCCTACAGCAAAAGTACTCGTTAATGGAAACCTCACTGGAACCATCACAATAACGAGGTACAAGACAGGGATGTCCACTATCCCCCGCATTATTTAACCTATATATATCGAGCCATTTGCTAGGAAGATTAGGCAGAATCTGGCAATCACTCCCTTTCGTTGTAAAGGTTGGGAAAAAAAAGTTGCCTTATATGCGGACGATCTTTTAGTATATACAGACAATTTGTCATCAGCTATCTCCGAGGTTTTTAAATTAGCTGAGGGATTTGGTTAGATATCATGCTATCAGGTAAATGTGGAGAAGACGGAGACTATGGCATGGAATATGGAGGACAGCCCGGTTTACAGTAAGAATGAAATAAGGTATTTGGGTAGCCTGGTGACCCAGGATATTAAACAGTTAGTAGATAGGAATTAGCAAAAACTGTTATTAGAATGTAAGGGACTATTGCAGGGCTGGGCTCACCTTCCTTTGACAATTATTGGGAGAGTCAATTTGGTAAAAATGTCTATACTTCCCAAGTGGAATTTTTTGTTTTCCGCCTCCCCACTCCTTATGCAGACAAAATGTATAGATAAGATGCAGCAGCTTATAAATGATTTTATATGGAGTTCTAAAGGGGTTAGGATCTCTTGGAAAAAGCTGCGCAGGTGTAAGGAAAAGGGAGGCTTGGCATTACCAGAACTGCAGTATTACGCCTGGGCTTTCCTTTTAAAGAACACTAGGATGTTATTTCTTTCTCCAGACTCTACAGCAACGGGCCTTATGTTTAAGGCGATGGTCTCAACCATTAAGGGTGCTTCAAGGAATTTTATATTTAAATTCGGCGAACCTACGTTTTAAAAAAAGGTAAAACTGAAAATTATGCAGGGACTAGCAGAATGTTGGTATCAGCTTAGATTAGTTGCAAAGGTAACATATTATAACTGCAATGCACCTATCTGGGATTCTCCTGGTACACCAGATTGCTTCCAAGATGTCTTGGCCTCACCAATCAAAAGGGCAGGGATGGAGTCCTGGGGAGATCTTTTTCAGGAGGGGATTCTCCTCTCTTGGGAAGAGCTGAAGCAACAAACGGGAAGCTCCCTGTCCAGATTGAAGTTTTTGCAGATAAGGGATTGGGGACAAGGGGTTAAGGGAGGAGTCGGTATGCCTAACGTTTTGGAAGATGTCATTCCGAGCCCCTTGGCAGGACCTCATAAAGTTGCGGCTTGGTACTGGGGCATCCTAGAAGGAGTGGATGGTGATTTTGAACTACCTACGGTTTTGTGGGGTAATTTGTTTTCTAAAGAGACAGTTTATATATGGTGGAAGAAATCATTTACTTTTTTGGTTGATATAGTTAAATCGGCCCCTTTAAGGAAGAATCACCTTTTCACGATTCATAGAGCTTACATTTCTCCAGATAAATTGTCTAAAATGAAAGGAGGGGAGGTGGTGAAATGTCCAAAATGCGGCTTAATACGAGCAACAGACATCCACATGTTTTGGGAATGTCCGGATATTCGCCGTTTTTGGGAAAAGGTATGTGAGACTGCTTCGAGCATATTGGAGTGGGATATCGCAGCATCTCTCCCTTTAGTAATGTTCGGTCAATTACATGATCAGGAGGGGAGGAGTAGTAAAGGAACAACTTTAAAACTTAAACTTTTATTTTATGTAATTTTGTCGGGGAGAAGAGAAATATGTAGAAAATTTATGTTGGCTTCCCCTCCAAGATATTCGGAGTGGCTTAATGCTGTGTTTCGCATTGCAGATTTGGACTTAATGGTACGAAAGAGTAAAAGGGCTGGGGGGGGAATCTTTGGGCCCCATTACTGGCTTGGAAACATCGATTTTAGTAATGCAATATGTTGAAAGTATTATGCAATAAGTTATTTTTCTTTGTCGTTGGTCCAATGATTTTACCCCCGCTCTGAAATCCTCACGGAAATCTTGGTAGATGGAGGATCGTTTGAGAGTTAAGGGCGCCCCCTGGCCTGGACCACTCTATTGCTGGCAAAGTTAGAAGGGTTGGTTTAACGGCCACGGTGAATGAGGACAAAAAAGACAAAAAAAAACAAAAAAAATTAAACTTATTAGAAACAAATTGTGGTCCATTGTCTGTGACGATATTTTCCTGTATACCTTCTATGAAAAACAAATTCTCCAACACCTCTTTCATCTTGGCAGTCATAAGTCATCAGGAGTGATAAACTATTACTACAATACCATATTTGACTTGGCCATTAGCAACGCTCAAAGGACCAATTATATCAATAGCCATTTTGGCCCGGGCTTTATCAGAGACCAGAGCAGAGCTTACAGGACTATGTGCAGAAACCTGTGCTTTGCAACACAGAACCTACTCTACCTCACAAAATACTCCACATTTCTGTCTATATCTGATCACCAAAACAAATCCCTTATTCTCTTCTTCAGGACATACATTCCATTGTGTCCTTCATGTGCTAAGTCTACAATTCTAAGTATCACGGACTCTAGCATGATAAAGGTGTCCAGTCTGCAAAGCACTCCTTTGACAACCAACAATCCAAATGCAATATGCCAGAAAGCATCAAGTTAAGCATTAGATATCTTTGAATTTGTGCAACCTTTGCTTTACACTATCTATGACCACCTTCAAAGTCATCTCTTGCTCTAAAACTCATGACTCAGAAATTACATCTTTGGCTATGTCTAAAGTGGGAAACAATTGTGCCCACTTAACAGTGTTAACATTTCTCTGGTGTTACCCAAATTCTCAAGTTAGGATCCCTAAGATCTACACATATCATCAAATTCTTGTTGAACTTGCATACCAGCACAACAGTAGACAACCACTTTGACCCTTTTATCGGTTCCATGATGCCTTGATTACATTGGGCTTGATTACAATCTTGGCAGATGGAATACTCCTTCACAATCATGACAGATATTTATAATAGGATCGTAATACAGTGGACGGGATATCTGTCACTTCTGTGATGGTGCAACCCCGTCCACCAAGATCATAATCAGGCCCATAGTCTGTCCAATTTATTACATAATTTAGGCCTCACAATGAATGGGACTTTTCTAACTTTGTGTACTACTGCTTCTGCTCAAGAAGCTGGATTTTATGTTTGGAGCCTTTTAATCTTATAATCTGTCCAGAGCCTTTGTGAATACTGTTGGAAACCTAATTTCCCATTCAGAGCATCACAGTGCCAACACACCTAAACCCTTCTTCTCAATATGCACTTGCTCTGGGTTGTTAGGATCCAAGATTATTTCCAGATTTATTTGTTTCAGCCATCCCAATAATGATGAACCATATTATGCCACATACATACTGTAGCTTGTGTGGCATTACTTTTAAAAGACAGAACTGTGGCAGACTCTCCCAAGGTTGCTATGGGTTTTTCTCCCATAAACCACTGGTGTGATCCTGGATGTCCTCAATTTAATGTTTTCAAAAAATGTCCAGTCAGTTATTCCTATCCATTGTGAAGGGTGACCCATAATCCACCATCATGCCTGTTTCAACTTCCCCGACTACCTGACAATAGGGTCTTTTGAATGTAGTAAAATCCACTTGCATCACAAATTCTTCTTATTATTCAACTTCATTTTGGAACAAGTCCATACATAATAATACCATAATTACTCAAATCGCAGTTTTTCAATGCGTTATCATTCTCACTCATAACTCTTACTAACTCAGACTGTTCTTTTTTTACTGGATTTACAAACTTTTGCAAAATGTCCCTTATTTACATTTGATACAAACCTTAGCAAAATGTCCCATTTTTACATCTTATAAACACTTAATCAAAGGCAGGACAGGACACAGAATTACCCAAATTATTCTTACTTCCACATTTATAATATGTGATGCTCTTATGTTTGTTTACAACCAAGATTTTCTTCTTCTTGGACTTAGTATTGATGTCAGCATCAAGTTCACTGCAAGTATTTATTCAAGGTGAAAGAATTTAGTAGAAAATTCCTTTTATTTGGCATAAGCCTTATAAGTATAAAAACAATAAAAATGTACAATTACATATTACATTAACACACGGAGTTCTTAGATCATTCTAATTCTTATTAACCAACTCTAGTTGCATAATTCATTTGATTAAAAATCAAGTTCTTACAGTTCCTGAAAGTGCAGCATGCCAACTTAAATTATCCCACATACAGTTCTAATTAGACTCTGGTCCTTGCTATCTTCTAAGTGCAGTTTCCCATTTTTGAATGCTCCACGTTTTATTTCTTGCCTTGTTATGCGTAGTGAGGTTATCTAGAATACCATTCACCAATTTCATTTTAGAATAAACAAGCTCTTCTTTTCTTTTACTTCCTCCATAATTCAAGATCTTATAGGATCATAAAGTGCAACATGCCGGCCAATTAACCCCTATACAGCTCTAAAAAGCTCCATCCTTACTTTATCATAAAGTGCTTTATTTTTTATTTTATTTTGTTCTTCTTCTTCAATAAAAAGTGCTCTCAATATTATTTCTTACCTTCTCCTGGTAGAGAAAATTTCCTAAAATCATCAACCAATATAATAGTAATCAATTATAACATTTAAAACTCTACATTCCGCTTTATACCCTACCTTCTATCAACCCCTATAAATATGAATATTTCCCTTCTTAAGTCGTCTAAAAATAGGCCCAGTGCACAAGTTCCATTTAAAAATCTCATATCAATAAGTAGCCTAAGCGCTTGATCCCGATTAGTAATATTATATTCCTTAAAAAACGGTTTTAAAAACTTCTTGCGCACTCCTAAAAACCATTGACAATCCACAAGTAAGTGTTGCATAGTATATTTCTGTTGTAAGCCGCATGTACACCGTGGCTATCCTTAAGGAATGCTTTTGCTTTGGGATCCATATATCCAGGGTTCAGCCCAATTCGGAACTGTAACACTAAGGCGGTCATTAAAACATTGGTGGTAAAAGCCACTTACCGCCGTGCAGAAGATCGCCAACACACCGCCGCGCCCCCGGAAATCCGCCACAGCTATTATGACCCACAGCACGGAATCCGCCAAAATTCAGACACCCACACAAGTCCGCCACACCAAAGGTCAGTGATAAACTGGCGAAAACAAATCCTCCACCGCCACGCCAACAGAAATATGCCCACACTATCACGACACACGAATCCACGCGGCAGTCTTTCAACCGCGGTATTCCTTTGGCGGTACACACCGCCGCGCACAAAATACACACACATTTACAAAACACAGCCACATTTGACAATTCAAAATACACACACCTGATACACATACACACACCACTCCCACACACCCAATACAATATAAAACACACACCCACATCACCCACAAACCCGTATGACCACAATTGAGAAAGAAGCACAGAGAGAGACACCACCATCAACAATACTAGCATCCACAGGCACACAACACCATCACCCACATAACTTCCATGCACCTCACACAACACCCCACTACATACCAGCACACTTATCACCACACACACCACCCCACACATCACCCACACCACCCCATGGCACGGCAAAGACACCCCAGGTTCTCGGAGGACGAGCTCAGGGTCATGGTGGAGGAAATCGTCCAGGTAGAGCCACAGCTATTCGGATCACATGTGCAGCACACCTCCATTGCAAGGAAGATGGAGCTATCGCGAAGAATATTGGACAGGGTCAACGCAGTGGGACAACACCCAAGAACTCGGGATGACATTAGGAAGAGGTGGAACGACTTGCGGGGGAAGGTGCGTTCCATGGTCTCAAGACACCACCTTGCGGTTCAGCGGACTGGCGGCAGACCCCCACCTCCTCCCCCACAACTAACAACATGGGAGGAGCAGGTCTTGGCGATTCTGCATCCTGAGGACCTCGCAGTAGTAGCAGGAGGAATGGACTCTGGTAAGTCAAATCTTAACTATTACATCCCCCACCCTACCTGCATGCCATCACATACCCCCACCCTCACCCTCACCCCCATCACTCCAACTCCTCACAAATGTCCCAACATCACAAACCACACATCCCAACACCAAGCCCTGCATGCAACACCAAAGCATGGACACCTATCACCAAAGCATGGCCACTGCACATACCCATACACCCCCCTAAACCATCATCACACAAGGTCCCACACAGGAATGCAAGCACTGGGGTACACGGTCACCCACCCATTGCACACCATGGCACACACAGATGTAATAAACATCCTTTTATACCCCTGCAGGACCCATACCGAATGTCACCGGACAGGAGGGTCCACACATGTCCACACCACCAACAGAAGAGGCCCACAGTGATGACAGTAGCTCTGTCCAACTGGATCTAGAAGACCAGCCCGGCCCATCGGGGGCCTCGGGACAGTCGGTTCCCATCTCATAGTCACAGGCCACTACAGAGATTCCCCCCTCTGGAAACACCAGCACAGCACCCACCCAGCGGGCCCATACCTCTGTCCCCAGGACACGTCAATCAGCAGTGTGTCCACCACTTCAGGGAACCCAGGCTAACCCACCACCCCAACAAAAACAGGGACTTGGGGGCAGTGGCAGTGGGCACCCGGTTCAGGGGACGGATGCCCAGGAACACAGGGGAAGTGGGAGGGCTGCTGTGCGACAGGGGGAGGACAGGCCAAGGGAACCCACTCTCCACGAGGCCCTCTCCAACATTATGGGAGCCTACCACCACTCCCAGGAGACGATGGCAACAGTACTGGCCAAGTTTCAGGAGACCCAGCGCCTGCAGGAGGAACAGTATTTGGGCTTCACGGAGGAACTCAGAGCCATCAATTCCACTCTGGGCACCATCGTAGGGGTGCTGAAGGAAGTACTCAACACCAGGAGGGACACTGTGGAACAACAAGGGGCCCCTGACACTAGCCTGGACGATGAACTGCCCACCACCTCCGCCGGCGCTAGTGGACAGGAGGCACCGCCATAGGACCAACACACCAGCACTCCACCCACTGCAGAGGGAGAACCACCCCGCAAACGGTCCCTGAGATCCAGAACAAAGACAGAGAACGATGCCAAGACCCCCGCCAAGAAATGAGTCCACCCTGAATGTCATCCTTCTGTCCCACTTTGTCACCCTGTCCATACTTAAACTGCCCCAGCTCCACTTCCTATGCCCATTTGGGCAATGCACCTGTGAGACCAATAGACTGGACTCTGCAATAGACATGCCTCCACCATCACCCCTCCCCATTTTGCAACCCCCTCCAATATTGGTCACTTAAATAAACACCCTTGAAGCACAAAACAATCTGGAGTCACTCTGTGATTTCGAATTAGTGTATTATCAATTACTAAAAAAAGCTCTTTCAATTGTAATGTCAACATACCTATGTCACACAGCTCTAGTCCATGAGGAATCAAAGCAGATGTCACACAGTGGGACCCACATCTGTGAAATCGTAAGGGAAAGTGACAACTCAGTGACCATACACTGTGTGAAAACGACAGACAGTAGAGAGGTAGTAGTGTTAAAGTACATATAGTAGGCAGTTTTGTATTCTTACCTGCGTCTCATTGGAAATATTGCAGGATCACCGAGTCCCTGTTGTCGATGTCCTCTTCTTCTGCTTCCTTGTCTTCACTGTCCACAGCCTCCACAGCTGCAACAACACCGCCATTTGGACCATTCTCCTCCAGAAAAGGCACCTGTCGTCGCAAAGCTAAGTTGTGAAGCATACAGCAGGTCACGATGATCTGGCACACCTTCTTTGGTGAGTAGAATAGGGATCCACCTGTCATATGGAGGCACCTGAACCTGGCCTTCAGGAGGCCGAAGGTCCGCTCGATTATCCGCCGTGTTCGCCCATGGGCCTCATTGTAGCATTCCTCTGCCCTTGTCCTGGGGTTCCTCACTGGGGTCAGTAGCCATGACAGGGTGGGGTAACCAGAGTCACCTGCAAATGGCGAGGGACAACTGTTAGACACACACTAACCTGTAGGGATAACCCCAGACAACCATTCCCACTGACTTGCTTCCAGGTGCTCACCTAATAGCCACACACGGTGCCTCTGGAGTTGCCCCATCACATAAGGGATGCTGCTATTCCGCAGGATGTAGGCGTCATGCACTGAGCCAGGGAACTTGGCATTAACATGGGAGATGTACTGGTCTGCCAAACATACCATCTGCACATTCATAGAATGATAACTCTTCCGGTTTCTGTACACCTGTTCACTCCTGTGGGCGGGGGGGGTGGGGAGGGTCCAACCAAAGCCACATCTGTCCCATCAATGGCACCTATGATGTTGGGGATATGTCCCAGGGCATAGAAATCACCCCTCAGGCAAATCCTCCACCTGAGGGAAAACGATGTAGCTCCGCATGTGTTTCAGCAGGGCAGACAACACTCTGGACAACACGTTGGAAAACATAGGCTGGGACATCCCTGATGCTATGGCCACTGTTGTTTGAAATGACCGACTTGCAAGGAGATGGAGCACTGACAGCTCCTGCACTTGAGGGGGGATTCCTGTTGGATGGTGGATAGCTGACATCAGGTCTGGCTCCAACTGGGTACACAGTTCCTGGATTGTGGCACGGTCAAGCCTGTATGTGATAATCAAATGTCGCTCCTCCATTGTCGACAGGTCCACCAACTGTCGGTACACCGGAGGATGCTGTCATCTCCTTACATGTCCCAGTGGACGGTGCCTATGAAGGACAACAGCGAGCACAGAGTCAACCAACTCAGAGGTACGTACCCACAGATTACACAAAACACAAATCATAATCCGAAAAGTGGCCTGTATGTGTGTTGAGTCTAGGCCTAGGTATGTGTGACGCAGTTAAAAATGAAGATATGTGGACCTCTGAAATGGTGGCTGCCTGACCTCTAAAGTGGGACAATGGGATGTGAGGTAACTGCGCTGGCGTTGTACACCGTCGCGGTAGGCGGTCGAAGACCAGCTGCGCAATGTTGCATTGGTTAACATTGGACCCTATGGGTCCCAGGAGCCAATGACGATGTATTACGCACCGCCGCGGACGTGACCGCCATTTTCTATCTGTTCAATCACTCGATACCTGATCTTCGACAGGAGAGGACCTACACTGCAAGTGCTGCTGTGACCTCAGTCTGGAAGAGACAATGGCTCGAGTGTCTGGGGAAAGGGCCCCTGCCTTCACATCAGAGGAGTTGGAGAAACTCGTGGACGGGGTCCTCCCCCAGTACACGCTACTCTACGGTCCTCCAGACATACAGGTAAGTACACTGGGAGCATGCTGTATGGGCTATGCCTGTGTGGAGTGGGGTGGATGTAAGAAGGGGGGGAGAGTGCGGCGTGCATGAAACGACGGTGAGTGCATGTGCCACATGGCAAGGGTAGGTCAGCGCCCACCAGAAGAAAGATATTTGGTGTGCCATCGCCAAGGACGTCCAGACCCTGGGGGTCTACCACAGACGGAGCACCCACTGCCGGAAAAGATGGGAGGACATTCGCAACTGGAACAAGAAGACGGCGGAGGCTCAGCTGGGGATGGCCTCCCAATGAGGGAGGGGTGCCCGTCGCACCATGACCCCCCTGATGTTCAGGATCCTGGTGGTGGCATACTCGGAGTTGGATGGGTGCTTGAGGGCATCACAGCAGCCACAAGGGGGTGAGTACACTCTCATCCTGCTGATTTTGCGTGCAGTGGAGGGGTCTGGGTGGGGGAGGTGGGCTGTGGGTTTCTCTAAGCTAGGGCGAGTTTAGTAGGCAAGGTCCCTCCGTAAGGCAGGCCATGTGGCACCCCACCCCACCTCTGTAGAGTGCCAAGTACACCTAGTCATGCCCCTGTGTCATCCATGTGTGCAGATGTCGTCCATAGCCTAGAAGGCCATTACCCAGGGATTGAACAGTGGAGCCCAAGAGCGCGGCGTAGTGCAGGGGGCTACTGTGTCTGTCGTGTCCGCCAACGGTAGCCGTAATGCATGCACTGAACATGTCTTTCTTCTGTCGTCCCCCCCCTTTTTGTGGTCTCCCTTTTCTTGTGTGCATTAGCATCATCAGGCGGAGGAGCAGTGGCACCGGAGCACGAGGGAGCTGCATCCCACATGTCCATGGAGGGCGAGACTACGGACTTGGAGTTCACCAGTGGGACGGAGGGCGAGGGGAGCTCCACGGCGGGGACAGGAGCTGACACCAGCGACAAAGGCTCGTCCTCTGATGGGAGCTCCCTTGTGGTGGCGGCAACATCTGTGCCCCCCCCGCATCTACAGGTACAGCCGCCACCCCCCAACCAGCACCGCCTTCCCAGCAGACCCTCAGCCTTTGCCCTGTGCCCGCTCACCCAGGAGGGTGGGCATCACCTTCGCCCCAGGCACCTCAGGCCCTGCCCCAGTCAACCCTGCTGCCCTCATTGAGGAGGCCATTGACCTCCTCAGGTCCCTCACTGTTGGGCAGTCTACCATTTTGAATGCCATCCAGGGTGTCGAAAGGCAGTGCATTCCTGGAGGGCATTCATTCTGGTCAGGCGGCCCTTCAGCAAGCTTTTCAGACTCTGGCCTCAGCACTGATGGCAGCCATTGTCCCTGTCTCTAGCCTCCCCCCCCCCCAACTTCCTCCACCCAGACCCAATCCCTCTACCCCACCCTATCCCAAGCACACCCTCAGACCAGCATGCACACACCTCAACACGCAAGGGATGCTCTGGCAAACATAAGCACCACACATTCCACAGGCACTCACGCAAGCATCACACACATGCAGACACACCAACATCCACTGCCTCCACTGTGTCCCCCTCCTCCTCGTCTCCCTCCTCCCTCTACACTCACACCTGCATGCACTACATCTTTAGACACTACTGCCATCACCAGCACACCCACCACCACACCCCGCTCATGTGCAGTCACCACCCCCACTACCATTCACACATCCCCTGTGTCCTCTCCCCGTGTGTGTGTGATGCCACTTCCCAAGATACACAAACGCAGGCACACACCCACCCAACAGCCATCCACCTCACGACAGCCTCCAGCGCATGCACCTTCACCCAAAGTCACCAAATGAACACCTCCTACAACCACAACCTCTTCCTCCACTCCCAAACCCCCTCCAGCTACCCATCCCAGTGTCTCCAAAAAACGTTTCCTGTCCAACCTTGACCCCTTTCCCACACCTGCCCACCCCGTCCGTTTCCTAGGGCCCGACTCTCCAGGTCCCAACCTTGCACCTCAGCCACAACATCTCCGGGACCAGTGGTGCCTGTAGTCACCGGAATCTGGAGTGCACCGGCCACCAGGGCAGCCAGTGTGGCACGGAGCCACAGCACGGACAGTCCCCCACCTGTCAAGCATCAGAAGTTAGCCAGTGTCTGGCGGGAGAGGGGGAAGACTCCAGCCACCAAAGCTGTTCCCAGGGGTCCCGGTGGCAGTGTGGAGTCAGCTGCGACATCTTCCAAGGTGGGGAAGGGCCACAAGAAACCAGGAAATTATGGGAAGAGCAGCACAGCAGAGGAGACCGCCATCATCCCCGCTGCCCAGGAGGCCATCATCCCCGCTGCCCAGGAGGCCACCGCCTTCATCCCCGCCAGCACAAGCCCCGCTGGGACAGAGAGGACCGGCAGCAGCTGTGTCACTGCAAAGGAGCCCGCCGCCTCAAGCACTGCTGAACAGGGCACCGCCACCTCAAGCACCGCTGAACAGGGCACCGCCACTCCAAGCACCGCTGAACAGGGCACCGCCACTCCAAGCACCGCTGAACAGGGCACCACCGCTCCAAGCACCGCTGAACAGGGCACCGCCGCCTCAAGCACCGCTGAACAGGGCACCGCCGCCTCAAGCACCGCTGAACAGGGCACCGCCGCCTCAAGCACCGCTGAACAGGGCACCGCCGCCTCAAGCACCGCTGAACAGGGCACCGCCGCCCCAAACACCGCTCAACGGGGCACCGCCGCTCCAAGCACCGTTGAACAGGGCACCTCTGCCACAAGCACCGCTGAACAGGGCACTGCCGCTCCAAGCACCGCTGAACAGGTCACCGCCGCCACAAGCACCGCTGGCCCATGAGCGCCAAGGGCACTGACGCTACAGAGTCAGTCACGAGCAGGATGAAGCACTCTGGGCACAAGGCCCCCTCCAGAACCAGTGGAAAGATACATCCACTACCTCTGTCCTTAGCAGGATGAAGCACTCTGGGCACAAGGCCCCCTCCAGAACCAGTGGAGAAATACATCCACTACCTCTGTCCTTAGCAGGATGAAGCACTTTGGGCACAAGGCTCCCTCCAGAACCAGTGGAGAGATACATCCACTACCTCGTCCTTAGCAGGATGAAGCACTCTGGGCACAAGTTCCCCTCCAGAACCAGTGGAGAAATACATCCACTACCTCTGTCCTTAGCAGGATGAAGCACTCTGGGCACAAGGCCCCCTCCAGAACCAGTGGAGAGATACATCCACTACCTCTGTCCTTAGCAGGATGAAGTACTCTGGGCACAAGGCCCCCTCCAGGACCAGTGGAGACTGTTATCCACTTGAGAGACTGTGGCTTTGCACTCCCCATGATGGAACAGTGGGCAACCCACCCACTGTAGAGACTTGAGAGACTGTGGCTTTGCACTCCCCAGGATGGAACAGTGGGCAACCCACCCACTGTAGAGACTTGAGAGACTGTGGCTTTGCACTCCCCAGGATTGAACAGTGGGCATGTGGCCCCCTCGTGGATTTGGCGTTGTGCACTCAACCGGCTGAGGTGCCCCCCCTTTCCCTCCCCCTGAGGTGCCTGTTTTCTTGCTCTCTGATGCCCCTGCAGTGTTCTCTCTGTCATGGTCGGGGTCTTGTGTGGGCCTTGCCCATACCGTGTGGGCCCAGTGTTCCACGGACTTCATTGGAGCACTACCTGGACTACTAAGCTTGGTGTATATTTTGTTTATGGTGTATATATATATTTTTGCGTACTTGATTTTAATATATTACAATGGTTACACTAATTTCCTTTTGACTTTGCATTCTTCCGGGGGGGTTGGTGGGTGTAACTATAATGTATAAATATGTATTAGTGTGTGTGTTGTAGTGGGTGAGGGTGGGGGTGCTGCGTGTGTGTGTCCCTGTTTTTTCCCTCCCCCCCTCCCCTGTGTTGTAGGTGCAGTACTCACGTTGGCTTCGCCGCCGGCGTTCGTGCTCCTGGTACAGGAGCAAGAAGATGAGGGCTGGAAAAATGTGCAGCTCTGGTTCCATGGCGTCCGGATTCCTCGTGGGGTGTGTAGAGGTGAGCGTTTTCCCTTCGAAGTCCTGTTTCCGCAGTGTTTTTGTCCACGGTGAATCCGTCCCGGAAAAGGTGGCGGATTGGTATGTTGTGATACTGTGGGTGGTACTTTGACTTCCGCCTGTCTGTTGGCGGTGACCGCCAAGCTGTTTGTCTGTACCGCCGTGGCGGTCAGAGTGTTAAAGTGGCTGTCTTTGTTGGCCGTTTCCGCCACGGTCGTAATTCTGATTTTTTTACCGCCAGCCTGTTGGCGGTCTTACCACCGCTGTAACACCGTCCGCCAGGGTTGTAATGACCACCAATATGTCTTAATCTTGAATTAGGAAGAGCCTCTTTATACGGGAAGTTTTCCGGATTCCTCCATCCAGGTATCATAGCCTTGGTTGATATTTTACTTTCTAAATACTTCAGGTCTAATTCTCTTGCTCTTTCCTTCACTATTATTCTTAAATTACACTTTGAGATTTGCGCACCACACCATTGGTTATCAGATAAGCCTAGGAGGACGCAGATCTTTTTTAACCGTCCTCTCACTTGCGATGCCCAATGTAACTCACTTATTATAATTTCTTTCTTACACAATCTTGCGATCTTACAGAACCCTTCATCTGTTATGCTTAACCAAAACTTCAATGCGGCTCGTAGGCCCAAATAAGTCCACGCCGTCATTTCACATTCTGCTCTTATAGCTTGTAACATACTTGAGGGGGGCAATGAAAGCATGCGCTTTACGCAAATGCTTTCTTCTATTTCCCAATTTAGCTTCCCTGAGAAAGTTAAAACTCCCACCCCTTATTGGAATTGAGGGCGAACCATAGCATTAAAAGCATAGATAACCAGCTGAAGAGAAGGACCTCCATATTTACTATTGAATTGTTTTAATCCCCAGACTGAAGATAAGGCTTTATTTTTTAAAGTTTCAGTATGTACTTTCCATCTTAAGTGTGAATCGAACGATATGCCCAAATATTTATACTCTTTTACCTTCTCTATTTCCCCCCCTTAGAGTGTAATTAAATGCACTTTTCTCTTTCCCTATAGACATTATTTTCGTTTTCTCCATATTTAATATCATTTTTTTCCTTTGACAATAGGTATGAAACACCTCTAACTTCCTTTGTAGCCCTAACTCCGTCATATCCATTATCACTAAATCATCAGTGTATAGTAGGCAGGAAACATGCACGCCATCCATTTTTGGGCTTAGCCCATTAACCTTCCGTAACAACCCTGGCAGATCTGACAAGAATAGTGAGAATAAAATTGGGGCTAACACACAACCTTGACGGAGACCATTCATTATTGGGATCCTTTTTTAAAGTGAGCCACTCATATCTAAATTTACTTGGGCCCAGTTTTGTGAATGCAGGCCCTGGCGAAGAAAAAGTATATCCAAATCAATTCCTAGCTGTTTCAACATATCCCATAGCAATTTCCTGTCTACCAAATCAAATGCGGCACGAAAATCGACAAAACAGCAAAATAGGCTTCCTCGCAATTCAACTGGTTTTTTATATCAGCATCAAGTTCACTGGATGACAACGTTGCTGAGAAATAGACATTTCAGCAGTACATGATGCTGTGCTGTTAATCAGGGTTAAATTTGGTGTGTCAATAGGGCTTCCTAAATTTTCTTACTGTTGGTTTGTTCAGCAGTTTATTATCTTAGAATCTAATTTGTTACTCCTCATCATTATTATGCTTGCTAATATTCTAAACACACTCACAAAACTGTTAATGGGTCTCTCTTGGTAGCTGGTGTCCCCTATAAACATATCCCTTTCTAAAATCACATTTTTATGTGGCTTAAACCTCTTATCTACTATTTTCAAGGCAGTTGCATAGTCATCCCCAATGTCTCCCTCTCTCAACACAGATTGAAGAGATAAGGTTTTAAAGATTTGTCTACCATCAATTGTCAAACAATGCCTAAGTAAAGCTTACTTTTTTGTGTGAATTCTTTACCCTTGATGGAACCAGATAAACTTTGAAACTTTAATTCCCATGTTCTCAATCTACACTGGGAAGACCAGGATTTGATGAAAAGGAATACAAAGGCACTGCATTTTGTTGCTTAATGCCTATAAGTAGCTGTGATTGCTGCTCAAAATTTTTTAACACCGACTTGCACAAGGTGAAATAGCAACAAAAGGTACAATACATGCAAATGGTTTGAGATTACAATATGGGGGTCATTCTGACCCCGGCGGGCGGCGGGAGCCGCCCGCATGGAGGGAACCGCCAGAATACCGCTGCGCGGTCAAAAGACCGCCGAGGGTATTCTGGGTTTCCCATTGGACTGGCGGGCGACCGCCAAAAGGCCGCCCGCCAGCCCAGTGGGAAACACCCCTCCATGAGGATGCCGGCTCCGAATGGAGCCGGCGGAGTGGAGGATGTGCGACGGGTGCAGTAGCACCCGTCGCGAATTTCAGTGTCTGCTGAGCAGACACTGAAATTCAAAGCGGGGCCCTCTTACGGGGGCCCCTGCAGTGCCCATGCCATTGGCATGGGCACTGCAGGGGCCCCCAGGGGCCCCACGACACCCCTCACCGCCATCCTGTTTCTGGCGGGCGGAACCGCCAGGAACAGGATGGCGGTGAGGGGGTCGGAATCCCCAGTGACACCGCCGACTTTCCGCTTCTGGCCGCGGCTGTACCGCCGCGGTCAGAATGCCCGGCGGAGCACCGCCAGCCTGTTGGCGGTGCTACCGTCAAGGACCGCCGGGGTCAGAATGACCCCCTATGTGTCTTATTTTCTAAATTGAGTGAGATGTAGATGACGGGAATGCGCAGTTAATTGCCCCCACAAGGCTCGCAAATCACTGTGTTTTAAAATACCAAATAGTATAGACATGCAGGAGATAATCTGTGAAGTGTCCAATGAGGTCTGCACATCACCGTGTAGATGTGCAGTAAAACAAGGAACATACGGATATGTTGTAAGATGTCTGTAGAGAGGTGTGCGTATCACAGAGTGTGGGAAATATACTCACTCATGTGAGGAAAATAACAGAAATTTTCAGGGTACAGTTTACACTGTTGTTGATTCATTTCATCTGGGTAACAGATCACCTAAGAGATGTGATGTGATGATGTCACATAGCCAGTTACCTGCAGACATCGGTGTGGTTGAGGTGATGATTGATCAAGAAGGGGATGAATGCTAAATGAAGTAGGGGCTCTTCTCCACACACTATGACTTCATACTCTCCAGTGATGACCAGCAACCATATACAAATGTACAGATGGTGAGGCAGTGCACAAATTAGGAAACAAGCATTGGCAAAGCCAATAGGTCTCGTCTAAGCATGAGCTAATTGCTTTTCCAATGTGTTTTAGCCATGTTCCACACCAATGTAGTTGTTGTTCACCATTGCTAAAAGTTAGTGGCCTAGAGGAGAATGGTATGGAGTTTAAGTGGAATGGCGAAGAGTGGAATAGAGTGTTGTAGAGTGGAATGGCAGAGAGTGTTGTGTATTGGAGTGGCATTGTGTGGAGTCGTGTAGAGTGGCATACAAGGGAGGGACATAGCGTAGAATGGACTGGTGTAGAGTGCATTGGTGTAGAGTGTTGCATAGAATAGTGGGGCAGGGTGCAGTGGCATTGAGTGCAGTGGCACTGAATTCAGCGGCGTACAATGCAGTGCCATTAAACATAGTGGCATAGATTAAATTGGTGCATAATAGACTGCAGTGGCGTAGAGTGGGTAGTGCAGAGTAGAGTGGCATAGAATTTGATGGCAGAGTGCAGTGTTGCAGAGTATAGAGTCTGAGTGCAGTGGTGTAGAGTGGCCTAGAGAGCAGTGGTGTAGAGTCCATGATGCAGAGGAGAGTGTAATGGCATAGAGTGCAGTGACATAGAGTGCAGTTGTGTAGAATGCACTGTTGTAAAGTGCAGTGGTTAAGAGCAGAGTGACGGAGAGTGCATTGGCATAGAGTGGAGTCGCGCAGAGTGGAGTAGAGTGGTATAAAGTGCAGTGGCAGGGAGTAGATTGTTTCGAGAGTAGAGTGATGTGGCGTAGAGTGGAGTGGTGCAGGGTAGAGTGCAGTTGCATAGAGTGGCATAGAGTGTATTGGCATATAGAGTACTGGCATAGAGTACAGTGGCACAGAATGCAGTGGTGCCGAGTGGCATAGAGTATGGTGACGTAGAGTGGAATTGTGCAGAATAGATTGGTGTGGCCTAGATTTCAGTGGTGCAGAGTGCTGTGGCGAAGAGTGCAGTGGTGTAGAGTGGCGAAGACTGCATGGGCACAGAGTAGAGTGGTACAGGGTAGAGTACAGAGGCATAGCGGAAAGTGGTGTAGAATGCAGTGGCATAGAGTAGAGTGGTACAGTGTGCAGCGGCATGGGGTGGTGTAAAGTGGAGTGGTGCATGGTAGAGTGCAGTAGTGTGGTGCAGAGTAGAGTGGAGTGGCATACAGTAGAGTATTTAAGGTTTGGTAGCACACTGCTATTACAGACAACACATTTTCAATTCAAATGTCCATTACATTTGAATAGAAATACAGTTTTACTAGCAAAACTATACAGTGCACAGGTGAAAATGTGTGGAAATTGCATCACCTAGTGTAATGATTTGTTTTGATCATATCAAAGTATTTATTTCCAACACACTTCATAAATACCAAAACATGAGCTTAATTTGTGTTTCTAATTCTGATTTATTCTCAAATGCTTACAGTTCATTTAAATGTTGCTGTGTGCAAGCAAAAAAACTATTTCCTACTCCCAGTATCCAGCTAGATTGTAACATAAATCCTCTCACTTTGAAGTGAAGAGAAGTAAATAAATGCCCTCGGAAGACAGCACCTGACATTTGACCTCAGTCTTTGACTGCACAGCAATCGTGACGAGATAAGAACAAGATTTACAGGCCTGTTTACAGAGAGAGGGCCCTCGGAAGGATACTGTAAGTAAGATTTGGGCAAGGGACGGTACAAACTCAGGGTAGACAGCCTAAAACAAATAAAGCCAGCAAATAGAAAGCAAGAAATTGTGAAGTACAAACTGCTATGTTAATGGCAAGCAACGGGCCGAATGCATTCCTCAGCTTTCTGAAAGTCCCTAAGATGTCTTTAGCAAACCAGATAGCCATGCTGTCTGGTAGGCTGTGACCTAAAATGCTCCAAGATCGCAGAGGTGCTGTAGAGATATGCTCCTGATACCGTGTGACCATGAAACTCGCCACAGCTTCCTCCCTCTGGAGTAATCGGCGATGGGATGAAAATCCACAGTTTTCAGAATTCACCGGCTGGAAATACTAGCAGAATAACCCCACAGCACTACACTCTCTTTCTCCGAGTGTTGCAGGAAGTCAACACTCATCAAACAGACTTCAGAGATAGCACAAGGAGTCATGAGGGCCCCACCCACCTTTAGCATTTCATTTTTTGCTTCACAGCACAGAAGCTGCAAAGCAGAATTGAAGTCTAGAAGAGTTGGAGGACAGCCAAGCAACAAATCAAGTGCACCCAAAATGTTGAAATACAGCTGCCAGTCACTTATCGCCAATGGAAAGATACGCCGGACACCAATTCGATAAATAAAAAAGTATTTACTTAAGTATCTGTTATTTTGACATGAACATTCTTAATCTAGCATGAACATTCCTAAACAACTGCATGACACAGTCATATTTATTGTATCACAACATTCTATTATACCCAACACAAGATAAGTGGCAGGAAGTGCTTATTTAAGCAGGGCGAAGAGGGACTAATGAAGAGTGATGAGTGAATGAGGGATGGTGGCTAGGGAATGGGAACGGGTGACCAGAGAATGGGGCAGGATGACCAGTAAGTGAGGCAGGATGACAAATCGACATTTATCCTATTTTCCCTTGAGAAAATAGCTGGGTATTTGACATCACACTAAACATTCAAACTTCAGTAGGATTAGGAACATGTTTCTATCAGTAAAGGCCTTTCCCATTCAACCTTTTACTAAGAATAATAAAAACGAGATGTAGGGAATGCTTGAATTATTCTTATCCACTGGTAATTATTTCACCCAAACTCTAGCTCATTGTGTTTTTTCTCTTTGTGCTCTGACTAACAAAAATCAAGCATATGTAAATCAATCTTTATTGTGTTTTAAAAAGGACAGTGGAACATGAATGTCTTGGCCACATCCTCTGTACATGAGCACATAAGCATCCCTGACATGTTTTATCCTTAATGGGCCTCATCAGTCAGGTGCGGATTGTGTCCTATTGCACAGAAAGTTTTGGACCCATATCTGGGCTTCCCTGTCTCACTTAGAATATTTCACTGTGAAAAAAAGTGAAGAGGGAAATTAATAAATTAATCTCAGCAGCTAATCCGTTAACAAAGCATATATAAGCGATAATCATCTATGAACATTCTAGGCAGCTGAAGTTTTTCAGTGAGATTTCTGGGTCCCTTTATTCCTTTGCGGTCTCTTTACTGTTGAGGAAACAGGGGGAATACAAGCAGTACCAGAGGTACCATCCAGTCATAACCAAGCGTCTCAGTCTTCTGGCGGAAAAAACATGTTATTAACCCCTTAGCTGCTGGGCCTCCCTCCCCCGTCAGTGCTGAGCTCTTTTTTGGCTATTTGAGGTAGTTCACGCTTAGGTCTTCATAAAGTTTTGTCCACATATGCTAACCATGCCAAATTTGCATCCTTTTTTTCCAACATCCTAGGAATTCTAAAGGTACCCACTGTTTGTGGGTTCCCCTGGAGGAGACCAAGAAATTAGCCAAAATACAGCTAAAAATTAGTTTTTTTCAGAATAATTGGAAAAAAGGATTGCGGAAGAAAGCATGTGTTTTTTCCCTGAAAATGGCATCAGCAAATGGTTTGTGGTGCTAAAATCACCATCTTCCCAGCTTTCAGGAACAGGCAGACTTGAATCAGAAAACCAAAATGTTCAACACAATTTTGGCATTTTCCTGGGACATACCCCATTTTTACTATTTTGTGTGCTGTTAGCCTCCTTCCAGTTAGTGAGAGAAATGGGTGTGAAACCAAAGCTGGATCCCAGACAGCTAAACATTTCTGAAAATTAGACAACATTTTTAATTCAACAAGGGGTCATTTGTGTAGATCCTACAAGGTTTTCCTGCAGAAAATAACAGCTGTGATAAAAAACATATTGAAATTGAAGTAAAAAACAGCCATTTTTCTCCATGTTTTACTCTGCAACTTTCTCCTGCAATGTCATATTTTCAAAAGTAATATACCGTTACGTCTGCTGGACTCTTCTGGTTGGGGGAATATATAGGGCTTGTAGGTTCATCAAGAACCATAGGTACCAAGAGCCAATAAAGGAGCTGCACCTTGCAATAGGTTTTCATTGTATACAGGGTGTACAGCAATTCATTTGGTGAAATATAAAGAGTGAAAAATAGTTATCAAGAAAATCTTTGTATTTCCAAAATGGGCACAAGATAAGGTGTTGAGAAGCAGTGGTTATTTGCACATCTCTGAATTCCGGGGTGCCCATACTAGCATGTGAATTACAGGGTGTTTCTCAAATAGATGTCTTTTTTTCACACTGTCTTACATTTGGAAGGAAAAAATGTAGAGAAGACAAGGAGCAATAACACTTGTTGTACTATTCTGTGTTCCCTCAAGTCTCCCGATAAAAATGGTACCTCACTTGCATGGGTAGGCCTAGTGCCCGCAACAGGAAATGCCCCAAAACACAACATGTACACATCACATTTTCCCAATAAAAACTGCCCTGTTCTTTGCAAAGTGCCTAGCTGTGGTCTTTGGCCTCTAGCTCAGCCGGCACCCAGGGAAACCTAGCAAACCTATACATTTTTAAAAACTAGACATCTAGGGGAATTTAGAATGGGGTGACTTGTGGGGCTCTCACCAGGTTCTGTTACCTAGAATCCTTTGCAAACCTCAAAATTTGACAAAAAAACACTTTTCCCGCACATTTCGGTGATGGAAAGTTCTGGAAACTGAGAGGAGCCACAAATTTCTGTCCACCCAGCATTCCCCCAAGCCTCCCAATAAAAATGATACCTCACTTTTGCGGGTAGGCCTAGTGCCCGCGACAGGAATAGATCACACAACTGTCAATGTTGGTTCTTACATGAGGGCAACTGTTGACCCTGGGGTGATCCATTTCTGACGCAGGCGCTAGGTACAGGCACTCAAGTGGGGTAGTGTTTTTATCAGGACAGGTGGGGAAACACTGGGTGGTAGGAATTTTGTGCATCCCAGTATATTCCTGTAGCTTGTGTGACAGAAATGCAAAAAAAAATTGAGTTTTTATTCAACATTTCACATTTGCAGGGTATTCTGGGTGAGAAAACTTTGGGGAATCCACACAAGTCAGACCTCTGTGGACTCCCCCGGATGTCTAGTTTCAAGAAATGTCTAGATTTGGTAGGTTTCCCTATATGGCTGCCGAGCCCAGGACCAAAAACGCTGGTGCCTGCCTTACAAAACCTGTCACGATTCACCCTTGGCTTACCGTCCGGATCAGACGGGAATGGTGTGAGGCCCCGGTTTTTGCAAGTCCTGCTCTGGCTGAGGTAAGGGCGACCCCCTCCGGTAGCCACGGTGATGTTGACAATAGTACACCACCATAGTCCATGCCCTCCAGAAGGAGTCCCAGAGGAAAACCCCGAAGGGAAAAAACCTCAAACAGGAACTCCCTGGAACAAAAAGGAGGACAAAAGGAGTTAGAACTTTGATGCCTGGAAAAACACCGGAAAGCAGAGGAGAAAAACAGAGCAAAAACTGGAGTCCAAAGGAAGACCAGCCGGAGCGTGACTAACACAGGAGAAGTGTTGCAACGCAATGAGAAGAAGAATCCATCCTCCTTATATACCCCTAGACAGGAAGTGATAAACAGGAAGAAGTAACACTGCCATTTTGGATTGGGAAGGAGTCATCGAACCAATTAGGCACAGGCACCATAGTGAGAAGGGAAACAGATGCATGCAGGGAAAAAGAGCGGTGAAAGGTGTGCTTGGAAGGAGAAGGCATGGCACCGCCAGCCAGAAGAAGGGCAAAAAAGAAAGCCCTGGAATGGGGGACCCAGTGAGTGTCAGATCCGAGGGGGGGGCGAGGGGCCCCACGACAACACCCGCGCCACACAGTGTGCGCAGCGAGGACCGACGCCCAATCCTGGGCCCCCAGCCCCGCTGTGGCAGGGAGAACAGCATGCAGCTGGAAAAAAGGGCTGCTGCTGCAGGCCCGCGGCCCTGAACACAGGCGGCAGGCCCCACCGGGGCCCGAGCGGGAGATGCGTGGTGGCCCGTGGCATGACAAAGCCAGTTTGTTTTGTGATAGATAATTTTGATGTCTCTACAATACGATTTGGGCGGTGGAATTTGGGGCTGGACTAAATTGCGGAGCTCCCAAGAGAGCACTCTCTCTGTGTTTGCCACTGCATGCACCTGTTCTCTGGGCTGGGCTCACCCACTATTGTCCCGCTGCACAGATTGGGCTTGCAAAGGGACAGCAGGACTGTCCTCATCTCCTCCCTCATAATCAATGGAAGAGGAGTTATCGAATGGGACTCCTTCGACTGAAAAATCACTCCCAGAGTCTACACCATTGTCTTATCCCTCAGATGATGTCTCTGTCTCTGATCCTACATCAGAGCTGTCCTCTATAACCCGAGTGAGGGCTTGAATCCAATGAAATGGCATCTCTGCTCCTATTTAAAAAAAAAAAAAAATTAAACCCCTTGGGGTGCGGCCCCCATCCCCCCCAGGGAAATACATTTTTTTAAGTGCCCCCGGGGGTGTGAGGGGTCCTACGTTTGCCGAGGGGGCTGACACCCCCAAGCAAAATCCCTGCTGTCTAGTGGGGTTTCCTGGCCCTTCAGGAAGGCCTTGTTTGAAAGAGGAGAATCTGCCCTTTCAAACGAGGCCTTCCCAAACATCGGGCCCACTTGAGCAGGAAAACAGATAGTGACGTCAGCGTACCACACATAGGTTTTTTCAGAGGATTTGTTTTAACCCCCTCCCTGGTGTTGGCCACTGGTCGTGACCCGCACCAGGGAGGTAGTGTGGGCGTCGGCCAGTGGCCAACACCCACACTAAAGAGGTTAACCAGAGAATACCCTGAGCAGACATTAATGGGAAACACAGTGGTACCCAGTAGTTCCTTTTCCATAGTCTGGCTTGCCCACAAGTTGCTGCCCACCTGCTAACCAAAACATATAAACCTTCTTCAGAATGTAGGCCCTCATTATGAACATGGCGGTCCGTACTGCGCCAGCTGTGGTGGCGGTAGAAACCGCCAACAGAGGAGCGGTCCAGACCGCCAAATAATGAACCAAACGAAACACAGGCATCCAGAAAACCACCCACCGCCAGTAGAGGAATGCCGACGACGACGGCAGAGTCCGCCCACAGGCCGACGGAAAGGCCCAACCCACCCATCAAATAATGAACCACCAGTCTGCCGCCAGTTCCGGGGCGGGAACCACCACCGCGCAAAGCCAGGCGGAAATGAACCAAATCCAATGAAACACTCACTGGAGGCCCTCACAACGCGCTGAAGCAGACATAGATAGAGAGCTGCAGATCATGCCAGCCCTGCTCCTTGCCATATACCTCCACGACCGAGACCGTCAACGAAGACGACAACGGTAAGTACTGCAACCTACAAAACAAGGGAGGAAAGGGCACAGTTACATACGCACCCACTCCACCCACCCAGCAACACCCCCAACCCTTCACAGCAGCACAAGTCGTACACCCCACAGCAAGAGGTACTTACCCGACACAAGGCAAATCCAACTTGACCATAGTACATACAAATGCCCCACACCCAGAAACAATGAAACGAAAGACCAGGGTTCAACAGTGTGCCGCCAAAACACAGGCCACACAAAAATATTTTATTCAAACTCACAGAGCCATATCCTCAAACAGGGCCAATGGCCAGTCTGTACGGCTACAAGTGCCATGAGCCACAATGAACCCAACCCGATTCCCAAAAGTGCACAGTACTCCACCTAATGGGGCAACAAAGGGGCATCCAGGCACCTCAATGAATAGGGGCAGAGGGTGGTGGTGGTGGGGATTTGCGACGGGTTGGGCCTTGGTCTTTCATTTGGAAGGTAGAGGGGGTGTGGGTTGTCCTTTGAAGGTGGGGGGTTGTTTTGAGCGGGTGGAGCCAGATGGACTAGGCTCTGCCTGGGCCTTTTTTTCCTCTGGGGAAGGGGCACAGGAATGTGAAGGGCGGACAGGGGTGGGCTATGAAGTGGAAGGAGTGGAAAGGGCAAGGAGGTGTGCCCGCTTAGGGACAAGATGGGATGAGCCAGTGGGTTGGAAGAGGTCAGCACGGGAGAGGAAAAGTATTTTCGGAGCAATTGGTGGTCCTGGGTGAGGGCTTGGGAGTGGAGGCAGAGGCAGTGGATGTATGTGGTGTAGGGGTGCGTGTAGTTGGTGCAGGTGACTGGACAGTATGCTGTAGTGTGGTGGATGTGTGATTGGTGGGTGTCGGTGCGTTGGTGTGTTTTTGGAGGGGAGTGGACACAGTGGGAGAAGACAGGCAGCTAGTGTGGATGTATGTTGTGTGGGTGTCTGCAAGTCTGGTGAGTGTGCTGCATGTGTCAACTATAGTAGTTGTGAGTGCAGGTGTAGTGTATGGGGTGCATGTATCGCTGTCTGCTATTGTGGTGAGTGCAGTAAGAGGAGCAGCAACAGTGACTGAAGGTGCAGTGCCTGAGGGTGTGGATGTAGAGGGGGCAGACAGGGAGGCGGAAGAGGTGGGCACACTGGGGGAAGTGGATGTTGTTGTGTGTGCATGTGTCTGTTGGCTGTGTGAATGCTTGTGGTGGGAGGTGTGCTGTTTGTGTTTAGAAGTGTGCTTCTTGTGTGTTGATGTGCTTGACTGCTTGTCTGAATGTGTGCTTTGGACGGGTGAAGGGAGTGGGGTGCTGGAAGGGGTAGAGGAGGTTGGAGTGGGGATGGAATGGAATGGCCATGGAAACTGGCTGCCATCCAAGAGGATGCCAGAGCCTGAAAAGATCTCTGTAGGGCAGACACGGCACCGTGAATGCCATCCAGATAGGCACTTGTCTGCTGCACCTCTAATGCTAGCCCCTGGATGGCATTGACAATGGTTGTCTGCCATACAGAGATGGTTCTCAGGAGGTCAATAGCCTCCTCTGTGAGGGCAGCAGGGCTGGCTGGGGCAGGGGAGGAGGTGCCTGTGGCGAAGGAGATGCCCACCTTTCTGGGTGAACAGGCACAGGCAATTCAGTGGGAAGCAGAAGGGAGGGCGGTGATGGAATGGGGGTGGCGGAAGATGTCATTGTAGTGGTGTGGCCACTAGGGTTCGCCACCACCAGGGAGCCCCCATCGGAGGAGGTCTCGGAGTCACTACCTACAGTGGTAGTTGCCTCCCCCGTGAAACTCGCCTTGCCCTCCCACCCACTGGTCCCCTGGGTGTCGGATGTCTCTACCTCTGAGGATCCGTGGGCCGCTGCTTCCCCACTTGCTGGTGCCTCAGCTCCCTCGCCAGATGTTGCTGCTGTACCAAACCAACACAAGAGAACAGGGATGGGGAGATAAAACAGGAGAGACACTTGTAAATAGCTGAATGGAGGTACATAATGGCCAGACATACACCCACCCAGAAGACACACCCAGCAGCCAGCCCCGTTCACTATGCCCATGGCCATGCCCCTGACTACTGACCAGAATACTGCTCTACACCCATCCCCTGGACTAAATAAGGAGGTGATGTGTGGGAGATCTGACAAAGACACACCTACACCCTCTGGGGACCATAATGTACACCAGTCAGAGTCCCTGCCTCTAAGCAGCATGAATCCTATCGCACACACAGACATCCTTCCAGACTGAAGTTTATGACATGAGTACTCACCCCCTTGTGACTGCTGTGCAGCCTTCAAGCGCCCATCCAGGTCTGGGCATGCCACCGCCAGGAGACGTCGCATGAGGGGGGTCAGTGCCCGACGGGCACCTCTTCCACATTGGGAGGCCTTCCCCATCTGGGCTTCACAGATCTTACACGCCCAGCACCGCAGGTCCTCCCACCTCTTTCTTCAGTGGGTGCTCCGCCGATTGTAGACCCCCAGGGTCCGCACCTCCTTCGCGATGGCAAGCTAAAGTGCCTTCTTCTGGTGGGAGCTAACCTAAAAGGGTGACACAAATATGGAACACAGAGGTCAGGCACTTGCAAGATAGGTACAGCTGGCTAATTGTCCACAATGGGACGGACAGTACTCTCAGACTTACAGGCCATACGCACGCAGCATGCCATGCACCACGGCCCATGCAGGCTCAGAGGTGTACACATATGTCCATTCAACACCATCCATTACACCCAAACAGTGCCCTCCAAACCCAGACTCACCTGTACTTCTCGACATCCGTACAGTTTTGCATATAGGGGCAGGACCCCGTCCACAAGCCTCTTTAGTTCCTCCTGGGTGAAGGCCGGGGCTCTTTCCCCTGCAACACGAGCCACATCCATTGCCAGAGGCAGGCCACAGCAGTACACACAGTGCAGTACCTGTCCGCACGCGATCAGGGAGACAAGTGAATAATAGATGATGAACTTGCGTACGTGCCGGCGGCGATCATGATACGCCAGGATTCCCCATTGGCATCCATATTAACCAATGACGGTGCGAACGGCGGTAAACACCGCCTTACGCTGTGAAGTGAACCGCTAGCGGTATGAGGTCACTTCCACAACGAAAGGCCTGGATTACAGTGGGCCCATATTTTGGCAGTAACTACGCATCTATAAATAAAAATGTGCACAATGCAGACCCTACTAGCCACATGAACCACCTATGCTTGTGACCAATCCGTAATATACCACACATGAAAAACACTGTTCTCTCATTGAGGTGTAGATGTAGATCTGTCAAGAACCAGTTAATGTTGAGTCACTACAGTGAAATATGCAGTGTACAATTGATGACAATGTGTGCCTATGTATGTGTCTTCATCACACCTTTTTGATACCCCTAGTAGGTACCGACCTTTGTGGTGAGGAAGGGCACCATCGGTGTACCGACCACTGGTGGATATGAGGACCATGGAGGAGCATCAGATCATAATCAACTACAGACTCACATGTGCAACAATTTAGGAACTTTGTGCTTTACTGTATCCTGCACTAACTCTGGGAAATCGTAATCAGCATGCCATCCCTACTGAAGTGCAGGTGCTCTCCGCACTCCATTTCCCTGCCACGGGCTTATTTCAAGTGACAGTGGGCATGGGTGCTGGATTTTCACAGCCAATATTCAGCATGGTACTGAAAAGATTTTTAAATGCATTTGTACGACACCTGCAGTCCTATGTGAGGTTTCCCCAAAGTACTGACCTCCCTGCCATCAAGTCTGAATTCTATGCCTTTGCCAACATACCCCATGTGATAGGTGCCTTCGATGGGACCCACATACCGATCATCCCCCCAAGAGTCAGTGAACAGGTGTACAGAAACAGAAAGAACTTTCACTCCATGAAGATCCAATTGGTATGTACTGCAGACCAGTACATCTCACATGTGAATGCCATATTCCCAGGTTCAGTCCATGATTCCTTTGTGTTGAGGAACAGTAGTGTGCCACAGAGGATGGAACATCTCCAAGAGGACAGAGGGTGGATCATAGGTAAGTGTGTATGTCATTAACTGACACATAGCAGACAGCCAGGGGCTTAACAATGACTACTCTGTATTGCACCTTTTTCTAGGTGATTCTGGCTATCCATGCTTGCGTTGGCTCCTGGCACCAGTGAGGGATCCTGGGACGGATGCCGAGAGGAATTACAATGATGCCCATGGATGTACTAGGAGGTAAATAGAGCACACAATAGGTCTCCTGAAGGCTAGATTTTGTTGTCTACATATCTCTCGGGGTTAGGGGTTCCCTGGCCTATGGGCCTGAAAAGGTGTGTAGAATAGAGGTGGCCTGTTGCATGCTCCACAAAGTGGCAGTGAGACATTCTATCCCCCTCTTGGAGGTGGAGGGTGCTGTATCTCCTGACCAGCTACCTCCGAGAGGGGAGGAGAGTGATGGTGATGATGAGGAAGGGGAATATGTCAATTCCAGGACCCAGCTGATACAACTCTACTTCCAGTAACTGTGTGGGACTTTGGCCTGACATTGGGGGTTGTGACACATACTGTCAGTGTGCTCAGTCATATGGGGGGGGTTGATAATGATAGGGGAAACATTGGTCCAGTTCTGCATGGTACAGATTGATATTTTCAGCATTTACTTAGGGCCCACATTTAGGCACACAGGACTCCCTTCATGGAAAGATTTGACAATAAAGTTGTTATCAGCCAGCTGCATCCGTACTTCACTTTGTTCACATTTAAACGCAGGGGACAGTGTTACAGGTGTGATATGTGTTTTATTGGGGGCAGGGAGTGAATAGTGCTATTTACAGTGATGGCAAGTCGTAAGGGGTGGGTGTCCTCAAAGCCAACATGGTGGCAGCCTTGTTGGTAGTATTGATGGGTCCATCTTTTCTTACATTAGTTCATAATGCCTCTTAGCAAAGTGTGGTGGCTGATTGAGTGGCATGGTTGCTGTGCAGATTGTTGCTAAGTTACTTTTTGAAGGGGGCCTTGTTCTTTGCTGGGGTTCCAGTGCCATATCTTGGCCTGAGGGTCCGTTTGGGCGCCTGCTGTTGAGCTTCAGGGGATGACATGGTAGGCCCTTGGGCTTTCTGTGAGGGACGTTCCTGGGATGTTTCTGCTGATGGTGTAATCTCATGGTGGGTGTCCGGTGCTGTAGTGGGGGCCTCCTGTCCTGTGTGGGTCTCAGACTGGGTTTGTACCAGCTGCAGCAGAGCTCCTGCTATGGTGGCCATTGTGGCATTGTGCTGTTTCCACTGCTCCATGGCCTGTTGGTGGTGTTCCTGCTGCATCCTCTGACTGTGCTCCAGGGTGGACACTATGGCCCTCATTCTGACCCTGGCGGTCGGCGGAGAGACGGCGGTCGGACCGCGAACAGACCGGCGGTATTAAAAATGGCATTCTGACCGCGGCGGTCCCCGCCGCGACCGACCGCTACTTCTCCACTCCGACCGCCGCGGCGGTCATGACCGCGGGGCTGGAGTTTGCGCACTCCGGCCCGGCGGTCGTCCCAAGACCGCCAAGGGTATTATGACCCTGCCTACCGCCGCGGTTTCTTGCGAGCGGGAACCGCCGTGCGAACCATGGCGGTAAGCACTATCGGGGCCAGGGAATTCCTTCCCTGGCACTGATAGGGGTCTCCCCCACCCCCCACTACCCACCCGAGTCCTCCCCCCACACCCTCCACCCCCCTGCCACCCCCCAGAGGTGGTACGAACCCCCTCCCCACCCCCACCCCGACATGCACATACATGTACCCCGACATGCACACACCCCCAACATGCACATATACACCCCCCCTACACACACATACACAACGGGGACACATACCCGCACACATACATGCCGACATGCGCACCCGCCGAACAGCACACATTACCCATAGACACAGCAGCACCCCCCGCCCGCATACACGCACTCACACACCCCCTCTACACACTCACACGCACACCCCCATGCACGCCCACATCACACAACACCCCCCCACCCCCTCCCCTCACGGACGATCAACTTACCTTGTGCGTTGGTCCTCCGGGAGGCGACGGGAGCCATAGGGACGTGACCGCCAACAGAAGACCGCCAACAGAAGACCGCCACACAGATATGTGGGTCGTAATTCTGTGGGCGGTGTTCTGCTGGCGTGGCGGTGGAGGTTGACCAGTCTCCACTTTCCCGCCGACCGCCAGTGTGGCTGCTGGCGGTTTTCCGGCGGAACGCTCCCAGCGGTCAGAATGCGCACAGCGGCACACCGCCGCGGTCGGCGGTCTTCACCGCGGCGGTAACTCGGCGGTCTTGCGAAAAGACCGCCAAGGTCAGAATGAGGGCCTATATGTGCCAAACTGTCATGGGTATGCTGGTAGGCCCCCATCACCTCTGATATCACGTCCTGGGCTGCTGCATCCATCCTGTGGCCTCCCCCCTGGCCCACTGACACCCTTGCACTAGCCCTAGCACCCTGTGCCTGTGTCCCCTGCACAGATCTGGCAGTACCACTTGTACTGGGGCCCTCACCTTCTTGCATGTTGGGAGTGGGAGACTGTGGCCTCTGTACCTGTGTTTCACTAGTCTGTGGCCTGGATACACTGGTGTGGGGACACTTGCCCTGGGCTACTGGTCTTGACTGGGTGGTAGGGGTGACAGTGGTTTTCTGGGTGGAGCTGCTGCATGGTGACAGTCCAGGACTGTGTGAGGGGCCTGCCTGCTCATCAGTGTCCAGGGATCCTTCACCAGTGTCCTGTGAGGTGCCTCTGTCTCCTTGGGGGGCACTGACACTCCTTGTCCCGTCCGTTAGGGTGGCATGGGTGGTGGTGCCTGTTGGGTGACATTGGCATGTCTGTTACATCTGCATGAACGTTTGGGGTGAACAGGAATCGGCTATTTTGTGCTGGGGTTACTTTCAGTGGCCTTCCAGGGTCCCTTTGTGAGGTTGACACTGCATTTAGCTTCGACTGGGGGGTTGCATTGTGGTGAGGGGTGCCGTTCCATTGTGGGTACTTGCAGGGGTAGGTGGCTGTGCACAGGGGGAGATATGTGGGCCTGTTAGTGGGTTTGTGGTCATGCAGGATGGGTGAATTTAGTGGCTGTTGCCTGGGTGGGTTGTTGGTCCTGGTGGGTGTGAGTGGGGTGGGGTGGTGCATGAATTATAGGTATGGTGTACATGGGGTAAATGTTGATGACTTACCCGAGTCCATTCCTCCAGTGAGTCCAGTGAGTCCCTCAGGGTGCAGGATGGACAGTACCTTTTCCTCCCAGTCTGTGTATTCTGGTGGTGTTGGTGGCGGTCCTCCACCAGTCTTCTGGACTGCAATATGGTGCCTTGATGCCATGCCCCTGACCTTCCCCCGCAGGTCATTCCATCTCTTCCGGATATCGTCCCTGGTGCGTGGATGGTGTCCCACTGCATTGACCCTGTTCACAATGGTCTGCCATAGCTCCATCTTCCTTGCGATGGGTGTGTGCTGCACCTCGGCCCGAATATTTGTGGCTCAACCTTCAGGATCTCTTCCACCATGGTCCTTAACTCCCTTTCTGTGAAGCGTGGATGTTTGGGGGGTGACATGGTGTGTGTGTGGTGAATGGTGTCGGGGCTGGGAACGCGGTGAGGGTGCTCTTCTGTGGGTCGGTGTGCGTCTCATGTATGGTGGCGTTCGGTGTCTGCCTCTGATGCTCTCCATCTTCTTGGCCTGGCTTTGTTGCAAAGGATTGTGGGGTATGTCTAGGGGTGTTTTATGGGGTTATGGATGTGTGTCAGGTGTGTGGGTTGCACACTTATCCAATGTGTGCACTTCTTGCTGTTAAGTCCACTTGCCACCAGTGGCGGTCGCAACCGCCAATGGTCGTCCGGCCTCCACTGTCCGCCAAGGTGATTTGTGCATCGTTATTTGGAGGGCAGGGTGTGGGTGTGCTCGGCGGTGGCGGGGTGGGGAGGTCCAGGATTCCCGTCAACAGGGTCATGGCGGGGAGTGGTGGTCTGGTGATTTTTGGCGGGGTTGGGATTTTCGTTCATTATATGGCGGGTTTCCATTCACCACCAACAGCGGCCTTCTGTTCACTGCCGCCACGGCAGTCGGCGGTGTTTCCCGCTGTGTTCATAATGACCTCCATAATGTTGAAACAGTTCCCTAAATACAAAATATTACTATTTCACACACAGAGCTGGCAGGACTGCTCGTTGAGTTTAGCAGGAGACCTACAGGTTACAACTCAAACCAAGACAGACTTAGGCGGTCATTACAACATTGGTGGTAAAAGCCGCTTACCGCCGTGCAGAAGACCGCCAACACACCGCCGCGGCCGCGGAATTCCGCCACAGCTATTATGACCCACATTTCGGAATCCGCCAAAATTCAGACACCCACACAAGTCCGCCACACCAAAGGTCAGTGATAAACTGGCGAAAACATAACCGACACTGTCACGCCAACAGAAATATGCCCACACTATCATGACACACAAATCAACGCTGCTGTCTTTCAACCGCGGTATTCCGTTGGCGGTACACACCGCCGCGCTCAAAATACACACACATTTACAAAAAACTACCACATTGGACAATTCAAAATACACACACCTGATGCACATACACACACCACTCCCACACACCCAATACAATATAAAACACACACCCACAACACCCACAAACCACCACGACCAAAAATTCCGAAAGAAGGCCAGAGAGAGAACACCAGCAAGAACAACAGCATCCACAGGCACACAACACCATCACCCACACAACTCCCACGCACCTCACACAACACACCACTACATATCAGCACACATATCACCACACACTCCACCCCACACATCACCGACACCACCGACACCACCCCATTGCACGGCAAAGACACCCCAGGTTCTCGGAGGAGGAGCTCAGGGTCATGGTGGAGGAAATCGTCCGGGTAGAGCCACAGCTATTCGGAGCACAGTTGCAGCACACCTCCATTGCAAGGAAGATGGAGCTATGGCGAAGAATAGGGGACAGGGTCAATGCAGTGGGACAGCACCCAAGAAATCGGGAGGACATCAGGAAGCGGTGGAACGACCTATGGGGGAAGGTGCGTTCCGTGGTCTCAAGACAGCACCTGGCGGTTCAGCGGACTGGCGGCGGACCCCCAGCTCCTCCCCCACAACTAACAACATGGGAGGAGCAGGTCTTGGAGATTCTGCATCCTGAGGGCCTCGCAGGAGTAGCAGGAGGAATGGACTCTGGTAAGTCAAATCTTAACTATTACAACCCCCACCCTACCTGCATGCTATCACATACCCCCACCCTCACCCCCAGCACCCCAACTCCTCACATATGTCCCAACATCACAAACCACCCATCCCAACACCAAGCCCTGCATGCAACAACAAAGCATGGACACCCATCACTAAAGCATGCCCACTGCACATACCCATACAACCACCTAAACCATCCTCACACAAGGTCTCACACAGGAATGCAAGCACTGGGTCACACGGTCACCCACCCATTGAACACCATGACACACACAGATGTAATAACCATCCTTTCATACTCCTGCAGGACCCCTACCCAACATCACCGGACAGAAGGGTCCACACATGTCCACACCACCAACAGAAGAGGCCCACAGTGATGACAGCACCTCTGTCCAACTCGATCTAGATGACCAGCCCAGCCCATCGGGGACCTCAGGACAGTCGGTTCCCATCACCCAGTCACAGGCCACTACAGACCTTCTACCCTCTGGAAACACCAGCACAGCACCCACCCAGCGGGCCCATACCTCTGTCCCCAGGACATGTCAATCAGCAGTGTGTCCACCACTACAGGGAACCCAGGATAACCCACCACCCTAACAACAACAGGGACCTGGGGGCAGTGGTAGTGGGCACCCGGTCCAGGGGACGGAGGCCCAGGAACACAGGGGAACTGGGAGGGCTGCTGTGCAACAGGGGGCGGACAGCGCCATCACCCCTCACCATTTCACTACCCCATCCAATATTGAGCACTTAAATAAACACACTTAAAGCACAAAACAATCTGGAGTCTGTCTGTGATTTCGAAATAGTGTATTAGCAATTACAGTGACAAAATGCTCTTTCACGTTTAATGTCAACATACCTATGTCACACAGCTCTAGTCCATGAGGAATCTAAGCAGATGTCACACAGTGGGACCCACATCTGTGAAATCGTAAGGGAAAGTGACAACTCCGTGACCATACACTGGGTGAAAACGATACACAGTAGAGAGGTAGTAGTGCTAAAGTACATGTAGTAGGCAGGTTTGTATTCTTACCTGTGTCTCACTGGAAATATTGCTGGATCACTGAGTCCCTGTTGTGCATGTCTTCTTCCCCTGCTTCCTCGTCTTCACTGTCCACAGGCTCCACAGCTGCAACAACACCGCCATCTGGACCATCCTCCTGCAGAAAAGGCACCTGTCGTCGCAAAGCCAAGTTATGAAGCATACAGGAGGCCACGATGATCTGGCACACCTTTGGTGAGTAGAATAGGGATCCACCTGTCATATGGAGGCACCTGAACCTGGCCTTCAGGAGGCCGAAGGTCCGCTCGATCACCCTCCTAGTTCGCCCATGGGCCTCATTGTAGCGTTCCTCTGCCCTTGTTCTGGGATTCCTCACTGGGGTCAGTAGCCATGACAGGTTGGGGTAACCAGAGTCACTTGCAAATGGCGAGGGACAACTGTTAGACACGCACTAACCTGGAGGGATATCCCCAGACCCAGACAACCATTCCCACTGACTTGCTTCCAGGTGGTCACCTAATAGCCACACACAATGCCTCTGGAGTTGACCCATCACATAAGCGATGCTGCTATTCCACAGGATGTAGGCGTCATGCACTGAGCCAGGGAACTTGGCATTCACATGGGAGATGTACTGGTCTGCCAAACATACCATCTGTACATTCATCGAATGATAACTCGTCCGGTTTCTGTACACCTGTTCACTCCTGTGGGGGGGTACCAAAGCCACATGTGTCCCATCAATGGCACCTATAATGTTGGGGATGTGTCCCAGGGCATAGAAATCCCCTTTCACTGTAGGCAAATCCTCCACCTGAGGGAAAACGATGTAACTCTGCATGTGTTGCAGAAGGGCAGACAACACTCTGGACAATACGTTGGAAAACATAGGCTGGGACATCCCTGATGCCATGGCCACTGTTGTCTGAAAGGAACCACTTGCAAGGAAATGTAGCACTGACAGCACCTGCACTTGAGGGGGGATTCCTGTGGGATGGCGGATTGCTGACATCAGGTCTGGCTCCAACTGGGTACACAGTTCCTGGATTGTGGCACGGTCAAGCCTGTATGTGATAATCAAATGTCGCTCCTGCATTGTCGACAGGTCCACCAACTGTCGGTACACCGGAGGATGCCGCCATCTCCTCACATGTCCCAGCGGACGGTGCCTATGAAGGACAACAGCGAGCACAGAGTCAAACAACTCAGAGGTAAATACACACAGTTTACACAGAACACCTATCATACACAAAAGGTGGCCTGTATGTGTGTTGAGTCTAGGCCTAGGTATGAGTGACGCAAAAAGGAGGCTGCCTGAAATGTAAAGTGGGACAATGGGATGTGAGGTAACTGCGCTGGCGTTGTACACCGTTGCGGTAGGCGGTCGAAGACCGCGGCGCAATGCTGCACTGGTTAACATTGGACCCTATGGGTCCCAGGAGCCAATGGAGATGTACGCCGGTGGTGACGGTACGCACCGCCGCAGACGTGGCCGCCATTTTCTATTACTTCAATCACTCAATACCTGATCTTCGACAGGAGAGGACCTACACTGCAAGTGCTACTGTGACCTCGGTCTGGAAGAGACAATGGCTCGAGCGTCTGGGGAAAGGGCCCCTGCCTTCACATCAGAGGAGTTGGAGAAACTCGTGGATGGGGTCCTCCCCCAGTACACGCTGCTCTACGGTCCTCCAGACAAACAGGTAAGTACACAGGGAACATGTTGTATGGGCTATGCCTGTGGGGAGAGGGCTGGATGTAAGAAGGAAGGGGGGAAAGTGCTGTGTGCATGAAAGACGGTGAATGCATGTGCCACATGTCAAGGGTAGGGATGGGGGCCAATCACTTCAACGGTGCAGTTGGTAATAACTTCTCTTTTTCCCCTGTACATTTCATGTAGGTCAACGCCCACCAGAAGAAAGATATTTGATGTGCCATCGCCAAGGACGTCCGTACCCTGGGGGTCTACCACTGATGGAGCACCACTGCCGGAAAAGATGGGAGGACATTCGCCGCTGGAGCAAGAAGACGGTGGAGGCTCAGCTGGGGATGGCCTCCCAACGTGGGAGGGGTGCCCGTTGCACCATGACCCCCCTGATGTTCAGGATCCTGGCGGTGGCCTACCGAAGTTAGATGGGCGCTTGAGGGCATCACAGGAGCCACAAGGGGGTGAGTACACTCTCATTCTGCTAACTTTGCGCGTAGTGGAGGTGTCTGGGTGGGGGAGGAGGGCTGTGGGTTTCCCTAGGCCAGGGCGAGTTCCGTAGGCAAGGCCTCTTCATATGTCAGGCCATGTGGCACCCCAGCCCACCTCTGTAGAGTGCCAAGTACAGCTAGTCATGCCCCTGTGTCATCTATGTGTGCAGATGTCGTCCATAGCCTTGTAGGCCATTTCCCAGAAATTGAACAGTGGAGCCCAAGAGCGCGGCGTAGTGGAGGGGGCTTCTGTGTCTGTCGTGTCCGCCAGCGGTAGCTGTAATGCATGCACTCAACATGTCTTTCTTCTGTCTTCCCCCCCTTTTTGTGGTCTCCCTGTTCTTGTGTGCATTAGCATCATCAGGCGGAGGAGCAGTGGCAACGGAGCACGAGGGAGCTGCATCCGACATGGCCCTAGAGGGCAACACTACGGAGTCTGAATTCACCAGTGGGACGGAGGGCGAGGGGAGCTCCACGGCGGGGACAGGAGCTGACACCAGCGACACGGACTCATCCTCTGATGGGAGCTCCCTTGTGGCCCCCGCATCTACAGATACAGCCGCCACCCCCCATAACAGCAACGCCCTCCCAGCAGCCCCTCAGCCTTTGCCCCGTGCCCGCTCACCCAGGAGGGTGGGCATCACCTTCGCCCCAGGCACCTCAGGCCCTACCCCAGTCACCCCTGCTGCCCTCAGGTCCCTCACTGTTGGGCAGTCTACCATTTTGAATGCCATCCAGGGTGTAGAGAGGCAGTTGCAACAAACAAATGCATTCCTGGAGGGCATTAATTCTGGTCAGGCGGCCCTTCACTGAGCTTTTCAGACTCTGGCCTCAGCACTGATGGCAGCCATTCTCCCCGTCTCTAGCCTCCCCCCTCCAACTTCCTCAACCCCAACCCAATCCCCTGTACCTCAGCCTATCCCAAGCACACCTACAGACCAACATGCACACATGTCAACACCCAAGGGAAGCTCAGGCAAACATAAGCACCACACATCCCACAGGCACTCACGCAAGCATTACACACATGCAGACACACCAACATCACCAACATCCACTACCTCCACTGTGTCTCCCTCCTCCTCGTCTCCCTCCTCCCTCCCAGTCTCGTCTACACTCACACCTGCATGCACTACGTCGCTCTCCAGCACACCCACCACCACACCCCGCTCACGTGCAGTCACCACCCCCACTACCATTCACACGTCCCCTGTGTCCTCTCCTAGTGTGTCTGTGACGCACCCTCCCAAGATACACAAACGCAGGCACACACCCACCCAACAGTCATCCACCTCACGACAGCCTCCAGCGCATGCACCTTCACCCAAAGTCACCAAACGTACACCTCCTACAACCACCACCTCTTCCTCTACTCCCAAACCGCCTCCAGCTACCCGTCCCAGTGTGTCCAAAAAACGTTTCCTGTCCAACCTTGACCTCTTTCCCACACCTCCCCCACCCCGTCCGTCTCATAGGTCCTGAACTAGCAGCTCAGCCACAACATCTCCGGGACCAGTGGTGCCTGTAGTCACTGGAATGTGGAGTGCACTGGCCACCAGGGCAGCCAGTGTGACACGGAGCCACAGCACAGACAGTCCCCCACCTGTGAAGCATCAGAAGTTGGCCAGTGCCTGGCGGGAGAGGGGGAAGACTCCAGCCACCAAAGCCGCTCCCAGGGGTCCCGTTGGGAGTGTGGAGTCAGCTATGACACCTTCCAAGGTGAGGAAGGGCCACAGGAAACCTGGCAATTCTGGGAAGGGCTGCACGGCGGAGAAGACCGCCATCATCCCCGCTGCCCAGGAGGCCACCGTCAGCACCAGCCCAGCTGCCCAGGAGGCCAGCACCAGCCCAGCTGCCCATGAGGCCACCGCCAGCACCAGCACAGCTGCCCATGAGGCCATCGCCAGCACCAGATCAGCTGCCTATGAGGCCACCGCCAGCACCAGCCCAGCTGCCCAGGAGGCCACTGCCAGCACCAGCCCAGCTGCCCATGAGGCCACCACCAGCACCAGCCCAGCTGCCCATGAGGCCACCGCCAGCACCAGCCCAGCTGCCCAGGAGGCCACCGCCAGCACAAGCCCAGCTGCCCAGGAGGCCACCGCCAGCACAAGCCCAGCTGGGCCATGAAGGACCGCCAGCAAAAGGCCCGCTGGGCCATGAAGGACCGCCAGCAAAAGGCCGGTTGGGCCATGAAGTACCGCCAGTGACAGCCCCGCTGGGCCATGAAGGACTGCCAGCAGCTGAGACCCTTCAATGGAGACCGCCATCTGAAGCACCGCTGAACAGGGCACCGCCATCTCAAGCACCGCTGAACAGGGCACCGCCATCTCAAGCACTGCTAGCCCATGTGCGGCAGGGGCACTGACGCAACTGAGTCCGTCACGGGGTGAATGATGCACTCTGGGCACCATGCCCCCTCCAGAACCAGTGGAGACTGTCATCCACTACCTCTGTCCTTAACAGGATGAAGCACTCTGGGCACCATGCCAGAACCAGTGGAGACTGACATCCACTACCTCTGTCCTTAACAGGATGAAGCACTCTGGGCACCGTGCCCCCTCCAGAACCAGTGGAGACTGACATCCACTACCTCTGTCCTTAACAGGATGAAGCACTCTGGGCACCGTGCCCCCTCCAGAACCAGTGGAGACTGACATCCACTTCCTCTGTCCTTAACAGGATGAAGCACTCTGGCCACCATGCCCCCTCCAGAACCAGTGGAGACTGTCATCCACGTGTGAGACTGTGGCTTTGCACTCCCCAGGATTGAACAGTGGGCAGACCACCCACTGTAGAGACTTGAGAGACTGTGGCTTTACACTCCCCAGGATTGAACAGTGGGCAGACCACCCACTGTAGAGACTTGAGAGACTGTGGCTTTGCACTCCCCAGGATTGAACAGTGGGCAGACCACCCACTGTAGAGACTTGAGAGACTGTGGCTTTGCACTCCCCAGGATGTAACAGTGGGCATGTGGCCCCCTCATGGATTTGTCGTCGTGCACTCAAGCGGCTGAGGTGCTCCCCCTTTCCCTCTCCCTGAGGTGCCTGTTTTCTTGCTCTCTGATGCCCCTGCAGTGTTCTCTCCGTCATGGTCGGGGATCTTGTGTGGGCCTCGCCCATTCCGTGTGGTCCCAGTGTTCCACGGACTATCTTAGTGCACTACCTGGACTACTATGCTTGGTATATATTTTGTACATGGTGTATATATATATATTTCTACCTACTTGTTTTTAATATATTACAATGTTTACACTCATTTTCTATTGTCTTTGCATTCTTCCGGGGGATTTGGGGGGTGTAACTATGATGTATTGATATGCATTTGTGTGTGTTGTAGTGGGTGAGGGTGGGGGTGTTGCGTGTGTGTGTGTCCCTGTTTTTTCCCCTCCCCCTCCCCTGTGTCATAGGTACAGTACTCACCGTGGTCTTCGCCGCCGGCGTTCGTGCTCCTGGTAGAGGAGCAGGAAGACTATCGCATGGAGAATTTGGAGTTCCGGGTCCATGGTGTTCTCTTCCTTGTGGGGTGTGTAAAGGTGAGCGTTTTCCCTTCGGGATTCCTGTTTCCGCTGGGTTTTTATCCGCAGTGAATCCGCCCCGGAAAAGGTGGTGGATTGGCCTGTCACAATAGTGTGGGCGGTACATTGTCTCCTGCTAGTCTGTTGGCGTTGACCGCCGCGCTGTTTGTTTGTATCGCCGTGGCGGTCGGAGTGTTAAAGTGGCTGTCTTTGTTGGCGGTTTCCCCCACGGTCGTAATTGCAATTTGTTTACCCCCGGCCTGTTGGCGGTTTTACCGCCACTTTAACACCGTCCGCCAGGGTTGTAATGACCACCTTAGCCTTTTTTTCATAGATCAGTAGGTTAAATGTCATTAGGTTTGTAATTAGTAACGCCTCATCTTTACAGCACTTAAACACGGCAGACGTGTGATATTGGTATGAAGCACTAAATAAAAACAAGTTATTGTTTTTATTATTATCAGTAGTAGTAGTAGTAGTATTAGTATTAGTATTATTTCATGTCCCCAGAAAAAAACTTTCCTACTTTTGAACTATGAAAGTGGACTGTTTCACACTGCTCAGAACAACATACTGCAAACACTGGTGTGCAGGCTAGCAGTAAACCCAAGAAGGGAGATATTTACACCCTTTATTTCCGTGTGCTCCAAGGCTGATCTGGAGAATGAAAGGGAGTTGGGTTAGGATAGTGGCTGGAAGCCATCTCAGTAGGCCAGTCCCTGGCCAAAAGATGGTAATGGACACCATCATACTCTCTTTCTTCGACCTACCTTGACCTTATATTATCACCAACCTCTAGATGCTAATCCTGAGATTCTTCTCTATTTTGAGCTTGGGAGGAGCAGGGCTGCGCCATGATACTCAACTCATCCTAACGGATTGTAGAAATGCAAATCCTGTTTGTTTGATATCCCTGCAATGGTGGATGGGGGACATATGGATGTCTGTATAATTTGCAATTACTTATGTCTTCTGGAAGTTCCTCTATCCATCAGAACCCTCGTGTTTCAGATCTTTGGATTGTGTTCTTCGTCTTGCAAACTGACTGGGGTCAACTGCAGAGTTGATGCTTAATCCAACTAGTCCAAAAAACGTGTCCAGAAAATGTACGGAAAAGCTCCACCATTCCGAACATTATAGTTTAAATTAGCCTCACCTAGCGACCAGTACTCTAAAGTTCAGATCAATTGAACGGAACAAAAAAACGAGTCTCCTGATGGACGGAGAAACTTCCAGGAGAGATAAACAATTGTGGAGGATACAGACTTTTGGACGAATTTTATCTTGTGAAAAGTATCCTAATTAACTTGAGTAAGTAACCTCGACCTGGTCCTGATGATGGTTCCCACAAATGATGGGAGTGGGTCCGAAATGTCAGCAGATGGGAGTTTAGTAGGGCTACTACTCATACGACACAGAGAGTAGACTGACTATCTCTAAACACAAGGAGCGTGTTTCACTGACTGTGTTGTGTCTGTTTGCCCTCAAACTACTCCCTTCTTGAATCTTTTTATTTCTGTCTTCTGTAATGCGTCTGTTTGTTTATTAGAAGGGATATTAGGTTGGGTTAATGTGACCAAGTTGAGGTGTATAGAATCTCCAGTAGTATCATAGTGCAAGGGCGCCTGTGTTACAGGCAGGATTGATCTTATGCATGCAGGATTGTTTTTTCTTGCATAGAAACAATGATAATAGGCATGTTCCTCTTTCCATGTATGCTGCAGTTATAACACATGTGGAAAGACGAAATAACAAGGAGAAATACAAATATTTCTCCTTGCTACGCCGCACTGGGGAAGGTGTAGCATTTTGAAATATTCCCAGGTTTACTAGCTTTAGTAAATCTGGTAATGCACCAAAATACATGGGTGGATTCATGGAAACGCCCATGCTCCACCCATGGAATGCTTCCCAAGTTGAAATGTAATGTAACACAGTAAAAGCAGTTGTGTTGCATTACATGTAAACCACACAAAGCTACACAATTCAGGGCTTGTGTGGCTTTGTAAATTGCAAATAAGCCTTTATATTGTTCTGGATCATCTTGCGTGACAGAAGGCCTTCAAGAAATCCCCTCTTTCTTCTTCAGTCAATTTTATATATGGCATCAAACCTTGTTGGTGGTACTTTGAAATGTAGATGAGTAACTCCATTCTTTTCTCCTTTCAGTGACTCCTGGTACATGCCTATGCCTACATCATAATCAAGTGCAAGTGTTTTTTGCAACATTTTCTGAATGTATGGCTTCTACCAGGCTCACCAAGTGTTGCACATCACGTGACAGTAAAGCAAATTGGACATATCTCTTGCACTGTACCAAAGCAGTGGCTTATTCACACACTTCCCATGTTTTCATAGCCTTGTCTTGGTAGGTCTTATGTTAAGGCTGGCCTTTCAAACAATTAAAGTCAACAGCCCATGTGATGGATGGGGCTTTAATAAGAGGCTTCACAATGGGAAACCCAGCAGTCCCAAATGAGAGAGGAGAAACATAAGTGAGGCGACATGGAACATTTACTCATATATTGATGATGTTTTGAGTCCGCTACACTCTACATTACCCCTTAATGGCCTGCTCCCTTCTGGGTAACCTTCAAAATCATTTTGTTTTACATTCCTGTAATAAATTGCCGACTGGGCTGTTCCTTCTTCTTAACCCTGTCATAGTTTACCACAAAGAAACTCCTTATGGTGTTGTTTATAACAATTGTATAAGATAACATGGATATTGTTGCTTCTAAGTAAAATGTCCAACTGAAGTGTAGAGTTTCAGAATCAGTCCGACCTAGTGCCAAGATCTCATTATCATTTCATTCAAGATTAGGAAGTTGTCAATCATCCAAAGGGAAACATGGTCTAGGCATGTTAAATTGTTATCTAGGTCCTCTGGACTATTTTTAAGCTTGAAAGGGATTTAAGTATTGCCTGCATATATTTGGAGTTTCACTGATGGCAGTTGTGCTATCTTAAGGGATTTTTGCACTGTTTTTTGTGCTGGTACACCTGGCAAATTCAGCGGCAAACTTCAGGGAGTTTAGACTCGTCCTATGCAAAGTACAACCTAAGTTTGATTAATGCCATTATTTTATCACTGTAATCCATGCAGTGGTTTTCCTAGCAGCCAACAGATCAACTGTTAGATTATCTTTTTAACTCATTAGGTTCTATAGAATGGCTCTTCTCCGAATGCAAGTACATACATTTTTGCCAATCAGATCCATGGGCCTGATTCAGAAAGGTAAACTTACACCAAATGTCTAAGTTTAGACCAAAAATCTAAGTTTGGACCTAAAGTCTAACTTTACTCATAGTAAAGTTAAACGTTTGGTTTAAGCTTAGACTTTTGGTCTAAGTTTAGACCAAAAGTCTAAACTCAGACCAAGGCCCTCATTACAAACCCTGGTGGCGGGTGATAAAGTGGCGGTAATACCGCCGACAGGCTGGTGGTAAGTTCTGCCAAATTCTGACCATGGCGGTGGTAACTCCCATAGACAGCCAATGTACCACACCAACCGCCACGGCAGAAACAACAGCCACCATGACAGTAGCCACCAACAGCCAGACGGAGGACGAAGTACCGCCCACCATATTTTGACCCTGCAAACTGCCACCTTTTCAGGGGCGGTACTAACACCAACAAAAGCCTGGCGGAAACAGAGCTCAGAAGTGAAAGAACTCACCATTGGAGACACAGGGAAGAACCACGCCGCCATGGAACCAGAACTGCATGTTTTCCCAAGGATCTTCTATGTTATGCTCCACCTGGAACACCAACGCCGACGAAGACGACACCGGTGAGTACAGCCGCCTAGCACACAAGGGAGGGTGGGAGGAAAATGAGAGTGACACCCACTTGCACCACGCTCACACACAACCAGCTGCACACGAAAATCAATTTGTCCCTGAAAAACTGCAGAATACTGCAAGGACAACAGGAATTGATTAAAGTGATTATAATCAGATCAACATCAAAATTAATAATTTGATTTGTCAATGAAACTGATATGTACACATGTACACAAAGGGACACTGCCCAGTCCAGTGTTCAAAGGGCCTACATGGCCACAGGGCACAGTCTAAGGCCCAACTCGAGTCCTGACCACATCTGGATAGTACACTGCAGGGGCATCAGTTTGCAAATAGGCAGGTACCTCACGGGGAGGGGGGGTCACCTCAGCCGGATACAGGAACAAACCCACTGTCTCTGGAGGGGGCAACATGCCCATTTCTTTGTCCTGGGGAGTGCAAGGCCACAGTCTCTTGAGTGGGTGACTTGCCCACTGGTTCTGGAGGGGACAACATGCCCATTGCTTTGCCCTGGGGAGTGCAAGGCCACAGTCTGGTCCTGAGGAGTGCAAGGCCACGGTCTCTCGAGTGGGTGACTTGCCCACTGGTTCTGGAGGGGGCAACATGCCCTTTGCTTTGCCCTGGGGAGTACAAAGCCACAGTCTCTCAAGTGGGTGTCTTTACCACTGGTTCTGGAGGTGGCAGCCCGCTCAGTAGCCCCTGGAAGGTAGACTACATGGCGTCTGCAGGCGGTGATGGCAGCACTATGGTGGTGGTTGGAGGAGGCTCCTGGGCAGTCCCTGCACTCACTGATGGCTGCATGGTGGTGGATGTTGGAGGAGGCTCCTGGGCAGCCCCTGCAATCACTGATGGCTATATGGTGATGGTTGTTGGAGGAGGCTCCTGGGCAGCCTCTGCACTCACTGATGGCTGCATGGTGGTGGTTGTTGGAGGAGGCTCCTGGGCAACCCCTGCACTCACTGATGGCCGCATATCCACAGCTGGCGGTGGGGGCCGTGACAGCTGGTGGTGGTGGTGGCGGTGTTTGCCTGACAGCTTCCACTGGCGTAGAGTGCCTCATCTCCTCCTGTTCATGGGTTTGGGATCCCTTACCCTTCCTGGCAGGGGTGGATGGGCTCTTCCCTCTCTGCCTGATGGTGTAGGCTCCTTCCCCTTCTTCACAGCTTGTGCTGGCTCCTTCCCCTTCCTCACAGATGGTGCAGGCCCCTTCCCCTTCCGAATAGGTGGTGCTACCACTTTCCCCGTGGGCTGTTTGGTTGAAGTGCTGGGCTGTGTCTTTGGAACACCTGCCCATGCGTGCAGGACGGCGAGGGGTAGGGAAGAGGTCAGTTTGGGAAAGGAAAAGCTTTTTAGGGACATTGTGGCAGGAGGAGGGAGGAGTAATGGGATTGGAGGATGAGGGAATGGTTGTTGGAGGTATATGTCTGCTGGATTTGGGTGCAGGTGGATGGGCTGTATGCTGATGTGAGGTGGATAGCTGTTGGGTGTCTGAGTGCTTGTGTTTGTATCCTTTAGGAGGGGGGACAGACAGGGTGGGAGAGGACACAGGGGACGCATGCATGGATGTTGTGAAGGTGTCTGCCAGTGTGGTGTGTGTTCTGTTTGGTGTGGTGATGCTGATACTGGATGTAGATGTAGTGCATGCAGGTGTGAGTGTGGACATAACCGGGAGGGAGGTGAAGGAGGAGGGGGAAGACAGTGGATGTTGTCGTGTCTGCAACGGTATGGTGTTTATGTGAGTGCCTGTGAGATGAAGTGTGGTGCTTGTGTTTGCCTGTGCCACTCTTGAGTGTTGCCTTGTGTGCATGCTCGTCTGTCTGTGTGCTTGGGATGGGTTGGGGTTGAGGAGAATGGGACTGGGAAGTGGAAGTTGGAGAGGGAACGGTAGAAACAGGGACAATGGCTGCCATCAGAGAGGAGGCCAGAGCCTGAATTGATCTCTGTTGGGCCGCCAAACCACCATGAATGCCCTCCAGGAATGCATTGCATTGCTGCATCTGGGATTCCAGCCCCTGGATGGCATTCACAATGGTTGACTGCCCTGCAGAGATGGATCTCAGGAGATCAATAACCTCCTCACTCAGGGCAGCAGGGCTCACTGGTGCAGGGTCTGAGGTGCCTGGGGCGAAGGAGATGCCCACCCTCCTGGGTGAGCAGGCAAGGGCAGCTCACTAAACAGCTACTGGGAGGGCGGTGCTGGTACGGGGGATGGCGGCTGTACCTGCAGCTGGGGTGGTCACAGAGGTGTCCACCACCACCAGGGAGCTCCCATCAGAGGAGGTATCAGAGTCTGTGTTGTCCCCTCCAGTCTCCGCCATGGTGCTCCCCTCGCCCTCCGTCCTACTTATTCCCTTGGCATCTGTGAACTCTGCCTCCAGGGTCCTTTGGATGCAGCTCCCTCTGTTGCTAGTGCCTCTGCTCCTCCACTGCCAGATGATGCTAATGCACACAAGGACAGGATGACAAAACAAGAAAGGGGGGGAGAGAGAGACAAAGGAAACACTGGGTCAGTGACTGCACCAACATCACCGTTGGCGTACACAGCACCCTCACACACAGGGAACAGGCCTACGCACTATGCATTGCACTACCAGTGAAATGGCTAGTCACCAAGGCATGAGGAGGAGCACACACCGCCAACTGCAGCACACCTGGGACCCAAGCAACGCTGCCTAGAAGTGAATTCTAACCAGCTAGGTTACCTGTATTTGCCATGCAACCATTGCCCTTCTGAGGACCTACGCTGCTATGTCTGGCTTGGCCTTAGGGGCACCCACTAACATACAACCACCAACCAGATACCACCCCACCAGCCATACGGTGTAATGATACCCACTGTACTCACCCCGTTGTGGCTGCTGTGATTCCCTCAAGCGCCCATCCAGCTCAGGGTATGCCACTGCCAGTATGTGGGCCATCAGGGGGGTCAGGGTCTGACGGGCACCCCTTCCTCACTGGGAGGCCATCCCCAGCTGGGCCTCTGCGATCTTCCGTGCCGAGTGTCTCAGGACCTCCCACCGTTTCCGACAGTGGGTGCTCCGCCTTCCATAGACCCCCAGGGTCAGCACGTCCTTGGTGATGGCATGCCATAATCCCTTCTTTTGATGGGTGCTGACCTGCAAAGGTAATACATACAGGAGAACTCCATTAAACAAACAGTCCAGCCTGTCACGCACATGGCCCACCATACCCGATCCAATCACCATTGCAACACACATAGGCCAGCTCACAACATGTACACCGCCAACAGACAATCCCCCGCCCCCACCCACCCTTACACAATGCCTTCACGCACATCTCTATGCATTAATGCCACATGCATTATGCCCACAGTGTACTTACCTGTTGGTCTGGTGGCCCATACAGCAATCCGTACTGGGGTAGGACCCCATCCACCCGTCGCTCCAACTCCTCAGAAGTGACGGCTGGGGCCCTTTCCCCTGTCACACGGGCCATGGTGGGTTCCAGACACAGGTCACAGCAGCACATTCAGTGTAGGTCTTCTCCTGTGGAAGGTCAGGAAATAAGTGAGGAATGATAGAGAAAATGGCGGTCACGTCCGCAGCGGTGTACCCCGTCACCGCCGGGGTAGATCCCTATTGGCCACTGTATCCCATAGGGCCGAATATTATCCAATGAGGAATTGCATGGCAGTTCATGACCACCTATCGCCATGGCGCACAATGTCGGCGGAATTACCTCACTTCCACCTGTCCCTCCTCACAGGACAGGCGGTGGCCATTTCAGAGAGGGGTGAACAAGCCTATCGATAATTTCTGCGTCACAGGATAAATAGGCACATACTTTTAAATTACACTGTCCCAAAACATGATTGCACGATGTGGACTGCTGTTATGGTATAGTTGTTCAAACTGTGAAAGCCTACTCACTCTTGTGTCCCGTAGATTCCTACTGCTGCGGATGAATAGGAGATGGAGACATACCCCTATACAGACCCCTGGTGGACTTAGATACACTGGAGGACAGGCACATAATACTCACCTATAGACTGGATAGGGCCACAATCACAGAGCTGTGTGCCCAGTTGGAGCCTGACCTGATCTTAGCTATGCGTCATCCCACTGGGATCCCCCCTCTTGTGCAGGTTCTATCAGTGCTCCATTTCTGGGCAACAGGTTCTTTCCAAGTGAAAGTGGGCTTGGCAGCAGGAATGTCACAGCCAATGTTCTCAATCGGGCTGGCAAGAGTCTTGTCCACCCTGGTAAAACACATGTGCAGTTACATTGCTTTCCCCCAGGTAGAAGATATGGCCACTGTGAAGGCTGGATTTTATGCAATGGGACATATCCCAACATTTTTGGGGCGATTGATGGTACGAATATTGTGTTTGTCCCCCCCCCTCGCAGAATGAACAGGTGTTCAGGAATCATAAGAGTTTCCACTCCATGAATGTGCAGATGGTGTGCCTGGCGGAGCAGTTCTTCTCCCACGTCAATGCTAAATATCCAGGGTTGTTGCATGATGCCTTTGTCCTGAGGAATAGCAGCACCCTAAATGTGATGTCCCAACTATAGAGGCACAGGGTGTGGCTTATAGGTGAGCCTTGGTCCCCACCCAGTGTATGTTGGTGTATGCCTCTGCTGTTAGCCAAATAGGATAGTGTGTGGCTAAATGTTGTCCCTCAATGTCAGGAATGTCAGGACAAAGGCTGAAGAACGTTATAATGAGGCACATGGGCAAACCAGAAGGATAATTGAAGGCCAGATTCAGGTTCCTCCATCTTACAGGTGGATCCCTGTGCTACTCACCCGAGACGGTCTGCCAGATAATAGTGTCATGCTGCATGTTGCACAACCTGGCCCTCAGATGCCATGTACCTTATCTGCATGAGGAGGAGACTGTTGATGCCCCTGTGGCAGCAGTGGACCCTTAGGTCAGTGAGGAGGAGGAGGCAGAGGATGAGGATGTGGCCAACAGAACATTAGTGATCAGTCAGTACTTCCAATGACACACAGGTGAGACAGTGCAACTTCACATTTCGATGACTGTTGTATTCTGTGTGACATTGGCATGCTCGCATTGCCCACTTGTTTCCTCCACTTACTGTCACCTGTGGATTATCATTTTACAGATGTTGGTGATATGACAACAATGTCACTATGTACAGTTAATTTGCAATGGATGTAGCAGTTTCAATCAATACAAATTTACAATACATGAAATACTAGTAGTCGAGTTTTATCTAAGGGTGTTTATTGAAGTGCTAAGAAAATTAGGGGAAAGTGCAATGGAATGGGGTGATGATTGAGGAAAGTCCAGGGTATTGTTCCAGTCTGTTTATAGAACAGGTGCAGTGTCCAAGGGGACATCCGAAGGTGAGGGATGCTGGTGGCCTGTGGGTCCTGTTGCGGGGCCTCCTGGCCACTAGCGGCAGCGGACGTGGAGGGCTGTTCAGTTGACTGGCTAGTGGTAGGGGCCTGCTGGTGTGACACTGCCTCCCTCATAATGTTGGCCTTGTCTGCCAGCGCCCCTGCAATGGAGATCAGGGTGGTGTTAATGGCCTTCAAGTCCACCCTAGTCCCCTGATACTGTCCCTCCTGCAGCCGCCTGTTCTCCTGCACGTTGTCAAGGATCTGGCCCATCATGTCCTGGGAATGTTGGTTGGCTCCCAGGATCTCGGGGAGTGCCTCTTGGAGAGTCGGTTCCCTGCCCCTGTCCTCCCCCTGGCGCACAGCAGTTCTCTCAGTGTCCCTGTTGGCCTGTGCCCCTGTCCCCTGAACGGTGTGCCCACTGCCACTGGCTCTAGGTCCCTGATTGTCTTTTAGGCGAGGTGTGGCCTGGGGTCCCTGTACAGGTGGGTACACTGCTGATTGACGTGTCCTGGGGACAGAGGTGTGGTTATGCTGGGTGGGTGCTGTGGTGTTGGTTCCTGATGGGGGATACTGTGTGGTGATCTGTGAGTGGGCTTGGGTGACCGGCTGTCCAGTGGTCCCTGATGGGCCAGGTAGGTCCTCCAGATCCAGAAGTCCAGAGTTACCGTCATCACTGGGGGCCTCTTCTGTGGGGGGACTGGATAGTGGTGGCATCACCTCTCCACTGACAGTGGCAGGGGAACCTGTGGGGATGTTAATGATGTATTAAGCTTCAAGTGTATGACATTTGTACTTCCATAGCTTCCCCTCTATGGTTGGTGTTGCCCTGCCACCTTATGCTTGTGTATAGTGATGTATCGTGGTTATGTTAGTTTCCCTATGTTGTACATGCTTTAGAGATTGGTGTCCATGCAGGGATGGGAGGGCTGTCCATGAATTGGAATGGCATGTAGGGCTGGGCATTGTGGTTAGTCGTATGTGTAGGTGCAGTGTGTGGGATAGTGTGGAGTGATGGGAGTGAGGGTGTGCGATGGCATGCAGGTATGGGGGGTAATAAGTGGTAAATGTTGACTTACCAGTGTCCAGTCCTCTGGCTACTCCAGCGAGTCCCTCAGGATGCAGTACCTGCTCCTCCCATGCTGTGAGCTGTGGGTGAGGAGGTGGGGGTGCACCACCAGTCCTCTGTATGGCGAGATGGTGCCTTGCTGCTATGGAACGTTCCTTCCCCCTTAGGTCGTTCCACCTCTTCCTGATGTCGTCCCTTGTTCTTGGGTGCTGTCCCATGGCGTTGACCCTGTCCACGATTCTCCACCATAGCTCCATCTTCCTTGCTATAGATATCTGCTGTACCTGTACTCCAAAGATCTGTGGCTCTACCCTCACAAGTTCCTCCACCATGACCCTTAACTCCTCCTCAGTTGTATCTGTGCTCTTCTTCTCAGTCTCCTGGCAGTAATTGTTGTTTGTAAAGGGTTGTGGGTAATGTGGGTGTGTTTTTTAAAGTGTTGTGGGTGGGTGGGTGTGATGTGTGAATGACTGTCAAGTGTGTGTTTTTTGCATTGGCCAATGTAGTGTTGTTTTGTATGTGAGTGTCCATTCTGTGTGCGACGGAATGTACTGCCAATGGTTTACCGCTGTGGTGGTTCGTGGGTCATAATGTGATGGGCATTGTTCTGTTGGCATAAGAGTATGGGTTTTAGGACCGTCAGTTTATCACTGAGCTTTGGTCTGGCGAATTTGTGCATATGGCTGAATTCTGTTGGATTGGTGTGTGTGTGTCATAATATGGTGAACAGATATCGGCGGCCGTCAGCGTGGCGGCGGTAAGCGGGATTTTTCTGCCAGTGTCATAATGAGGGCCCAAAAGTCTAACTTTACCCATAGTAAACTTCCACTTTTGCATACCCTTTTTCAGTGTGACAGCATTGTGACACCTGACAAAGCAACAAAAAACAAATAGACAACTAATGGAACAAGGAGCGGTGTACTAGACCACTGTCCATCTCCCCCACGGTGTCACCTGGTTAGCTGAACCTGTCTGTCATGCACAACTTTCACTTAGCCAATGGTTACCAACTTCTTTCAGCAGTCTCTAACTGTTCCACATTTTACAACCACAGAAGCAGCTACAAATCAATGAAGCATGTTCTTGCAAGTCGTAAAAAGTGCGAACGCCCCTTTAGCACCTCCTTTGCTCAGCATTGCAGTTGGCTAATTAATTTGCGAATCCTAATGTCACTTTACCACATTGCAAATTATGATATTACAATTGCACAGCCTACCAGTCTGTGCAGCATAGCTTTTGCTAGCTCGAATATCTCATTACACATCTGTGCCATGATGCACAGTGTCACACGCAGCACTCCTTTGCATGTTTGACAATGTTAAATGTTAATAGGCATCACATGCCTAAGTGATTGCTAACATTGTTGATGTTTTTTATCTGTTGAATGTTATATTAAGTGTCTTTATATTGTGTGAGTGCACCGTGCCTGACAAGAAGGCCTCGAAATAATTTAGTAGCTTTCTTCATGCACGTTAATGGAGTATGTGGTGTGTGAGAAATTGTCACATCTTTTTTTTCATACTTTGTTTCAGCTAAAGGGAAATTGCCATTGAACCTGTTCCTTGAGGCATGTTCTTCAGCAGGACCCTGAAGTGAACACATTCTGGACAACAGGCATGCAGGGTACTGCAAGGTTTGGCAACAAATGTAATTATTATAATAAAAATTATATGATGCCGCAAGGCGAATAGGGTGTCCTTGTATGATTGTTTCAAAGTGTGTTCTAGAATAATTAAGTGTGTGATCTACAATAATTGATTAGGAGTGAGTCGTGAACAATATTTCAGGTATATGTTTTATTCACCCTAACACCGTTCATGCTGAAGTATTCATTAGTATAATGATGATTCTTATTCACATGATTTGCAGAAGAATAACACATAATGAATACTAATTTATACATAATACCAACGTTCGTGTGCGTACTGATTCTGAGTCTTTTAATGTTCCTCCATAAGAGCAAGAGCTTCTCTGACAGACCTGATGGATGCTAAGCATCTCTCCCTAACAGTAAGTACAACTCACCTGAAGGGGTGGAAACCACCCACGCATTTTTCTTTTCTACACAATGGTTGTAGTTTCTTTTGAAGGAAATGTAATGTTTGTCAATTCAAAAATGTAGGTTTATAGTACAACACCAGTACCATAGAGTAATCCCGTCACTGTATTCTTATCTGCTTATGTTCTCTCATGTAACGTGACCTACGTTTTAGTAAATACCCACAGTGTGGTGCATCCTGTGTTATATGAAAAAGGTCTAACTCTAGACCAATTTTGTAACTGCTACGAAGTTGCTTTTCCTGAATTGCATGTGATGCTGCTAAATCCCCCTAGGGCCGTGTACTGTTTCTAACGTCAATTGACCTCACTATGCATCCCTTCTGGTCAGGCGCCAGCTGCTATAACAGGATCTATCACACACATGCAATGAAAGAAACACATTGCTGTCGCTGGGAGCTGCACGTTTCTTCTCACCAGAGATGTACATTTTCCACTTCAGTGCTTACAATGCCTGCACAGTTTAAGATAAGATCAAGTGCTTATTCATTTCTCTGCTGCTCATCCAAGAGCACCCAGACGCAGTTACATCTAAGACCATAGTTAGGTCCCATTACTTTTTGTTTCTTTGTTTCTTACGTGATGTTGCCTCCTTTTTTACTGAATATCACACCAATGTGTTGAATGCACAGCCTACACGAATGGAGCAAGGAGAGAACTGATGCTTTAATTACTAATATAATTCTCATTATGCAGTTTCTTCTTTTGCCCCGGTTCTCTATAATGACATCTGTTTACCTCTCACACATCCCTTTGCCCCCAATCTGTGCCCATAATTTACTGTTTCCTCTATTTCCTGCCTGGCCCTATTTGGTTGGCCTATCAAGCACAGACGGCCTTCTCTGTCTTCCAAAGTAGATTAGTTAAGTTCTCTGGTAGGGGATCTCCATTGATAGTCATAAGCACTTGAACAGTTTCACCCACAAGCGGGTATCCCGGAGCACTTCTTTATATGATATATTTTTAAGTGTAGACGTTCGCCTCACTTCAGGAAGGTCTGTAGAAACATTTAAGAAAGAACATAATATGCAGCCTTGGTGAAAAGGCTACAATGGAGCAGTTCTTTAGACTGTACTTAGAAAAAGGGTTAAAGCACCCATATGAATGTTTAGTTTGAAGTAAAATGTTTTACAAAACATCTCAAATCTCCTTCACAAACCCTTTTCTGGAAAAGTAAGAGATGAATAATAAAAGGATAGTGAATCCCTATAGGCTGCTATTATGTAAAGTGAAAAAACAGTGACTGTGCCTTTAAGGCTTCAGAGACCATCAGTATTCCATCATGCTCAGAAGTGGCAATTGCTTCCGGTCCCTAGTGACAGCATCCTGGAGCACTGACCTTGGCCTTTTAGGCTTTTTTTCTTCACAATTCACCTGTGAATTTTGGTTTAAGCTGTTTCACTCTGTCTTCTCTGAAGTCATCATCCAGAGCAGTGTCAACACTGCAAGAAGTTTTTGTGCTGCACCGTGAGACAGAGAGAGAAGATTTGCCTTTATGGTGTGGAAGAACGGCGCAGGCAGCATGTCCAATCTCAATGTGAGACCTCAGAGCGAGGAGAGGGTCATTCCTCTGCTGGGGCTCTTGCCCCTGAGGGATGTGGAAGGTCCACAAAGAGAGTGCCAGCTCGAAAACGCCACCTTTTCTGCTCGACGTCGAGGGAGTTGACGTTGAGACCGGGTACGGCACTGACTTGCTCACCTTCCAGGAGTAGTTTGCCGACGTCAAGGAGCATATTAACGTCATGGCGGCCAGATCCTTCCACATCAAGGAGATCGATGTTGAGGCATCATCTTTGACGGTCACCATCCAGTCAACGTTGGAGGTCAACGTCAATGTCCATCTCAAAGTTGAGGAGAAAAAGGAGGCGTATATATTCTTCTGACTGAAAGTACCCAAGGACCTATTCCCCTTCATCACCAATAGAACTATCGGATTCGCCACCTTCATCACATCCATAACCACCACCTCCTCAGCTTGCACCTCCTGCACCTGCAACTCCTGCGCATCAACTTGCGCCTGTGCTTAAGGCACTGCCACAGCCCAGATTGCACTCCAGAATGTGCTGTCGGTCACACCACCACAGACATCGTTCCAGACATTCCTCATTTTCTAGGCACTCTCACCATCGCAGCCACCGTTCTCGGACAAGGACAACATCTAGACATCGATCCAGACACACAACGTCCTCATCATCTTCAACAGGATGCTACTCACCGACATTAACATATTCTTTGACTCCGTGCATCTCTCAGTGGATGACAGATCCACCTTCCAGGAGGTTTAGTAAGGGGCACATCAAAAAGTCTAAACAAAATGATGTTGGTTCCTACACCAACCACATCTGTTATCTTTGAGACCCTTTAGCAAAGATCGGCATAAAGGCCCCTACTTCTGTTGGTGCCAGGATTGTTGGAGCCTGCAATAGAGCTTTTTCTCACCCCAGCAACTACTAAAGCTGCTCTTTTGAGGCTACAGAAGAAATATAGCTGCCTGGAACGAGATCCTCTATTCCTTAGAGTGGATCCACCCCCTGGCTCGGTAGTCATTCTGGAGGCTAAGAATTTCCATGCTACTTTCATGCTGCCCCTCCTGCTTCTTCTGTTCCTCCTGATAAGGAGTATTTTGGAAAATGGTACCAGGGCACTCCAAAAAGCAGTCCAAACAAAATAATCCGAAGTGAAAAAAGGAAGAAGTCCAAAGTTCAATCAAGGTTGTTTTCCAAACTGGGTAGGCTTTAATTCCTTGTGGGTTTAAACATTCCACAAACAGTCATGAGTGTGTACAGTCCACAAACAGCCAACACATGTTTCGTCCAAAGGACATTTTCAAGGCTGCAAAATAGAAATCAAACATTGCATGTAGTGGTGCAAAATAGAACAGAGTGATGAAGAGTTGAAGATACTGTGCAAGTAGAAGAATGAAACAGTAAGTATTAAAGAAAAATAATAAGAAGAAGAGAGTGATATGGGAAGGATAATTAAAATAGTGACCAGGGGCAGGTAGAAAAATATCATCTTTGATTCCGTCAAGGGAACAGAATGTCAAATATTGTGAAATAAATAGAGAAGTGATAGGGGAACCCCGTAGTTGGTGAATACAGAGAGCTAAGAAGTGCTCAGAGAAAATTGCCTATATTTACAACAGGTCAGAGTAAAATCACAACCTTCATAAGAAGACTAAAAGAGTTGTGAATGCTTAATTAAAAAGTTATTGAGACGATAAATTGTGCATGCCATTGTATCAAAGACAAAATAAGAAAAAATGAGAAAAAGATTTAAGTCTATTGTAATTTTTTAGGTAGGAGGTAAACACATACCGAAAACGTGCATTTAAGGATTTTACATGTATAATGTTGAAAAAGTCGGTTAATCCAAGGGTATCCTGTAGTGGTCCAACATGGGGTGTTCAAATTGTTAAGATGCAGTGAGCGCAAAGCAAGGTCGTACTGAAGTCATGAACCTTGAATCAATTGATGCAAAAACAGGCCATGATAAGCCCGTCAAACTAGAAGATTGGAAGTTGAAAAATATATTCAAGTTGTAAGTTAGCTGTAATCAAGATAGAAAGAATATAAACATGAATATTACAATGCGGTGGACAGGAGGAAAATACGGTCATAGTGATACTGTGGATTTGTGGACAAAACAGAATGGTTATATTAAAAAATCCATTGTTATTATAATTTATTGAAATATACATATGGCTGTAGTTCATTGGGTAAAGAACGTAGAATTGCTCCACGAAAAATGAGTGTCAGTTTCGATGTGGAGGAGGACACCTGTATGTAATGCTCTTTAACGAGCAAACGCAGGGATATAAGTTTTAGTTTTGTTTGTAATTATAACTAAAAATGAATGGAGGTGTTTCATGTAGGAAAAACAACAGTCCGAAAAGGGAAGTTTCCAGGAAAGTGGAAACGGCAGTCATCGAAAGATAATTACAACTATTAAACGAGCGAGCGGCTTGTGAATGATGCGGTAAACAGTCGATAGCAAGTGGGTGCGTGAGGATGAGAGATATGCGAGCTATAAGTGAATAGGTAAAAAACAGGAAAAGGACAAGATGTAATGAAAAATAAACGGGGCTTACCCACATCAGCAGCACCAGTAACGTATTCCGGCATTTCGGGAAGTGTAAGTAAGTTTAAATGAAAGCCTCCATCTTAATAAACAATTCACAAGAAATAGAAAACGGACAAGGCTGAAACGGAGATGATCAAGTGCCAAACAGGAAAACGGGGGCCATGTTGGAATGGTCAATGGCAATAATAGAAAAAGCTATTAGTATGCATAGAAAGGTAAGAAGATGCACGAAGATGTGTGAAATATGGATTTGAAAACACCGGGGAAAAAGGAAGATGATACATGTATACAGAAAAAGGAAGGAAGAGCAGAGATGAAAGAGTGAGCATTATGTAATCAACAGGTTGCGGTAAGTAACAAACATTTTTTGCATGTACTTAAGGGACACTGGAAAGGACAAATGGAGCTGGAAACCAAAAACACAGAAATGAACATCACAGACATCAGTAAAATGAACCTTGTGCACATATATAAACATAAATAAACAAGGATTTTATAAATGTGTGGTGAAAAAACCTATGGTCAATCTTGTATGTGATGTGTGTGTTGTATTGGAAACAGAGTAATTTGTCCTTAATGTAACAGCAGATGTTACAATGGCCACATTTGTATGAGCAGTGTGGTGGTTTGGGTAACCATGTGTCGTTGTTTTTGGGTTGTAGGAAGCTGTGACAAACATGGTCACGTAATGTTCGTCCTCTCCTGAACGTAATACTTGGTTTGTCAGTCAAGCCCCTTTGCAAGGTGTTGTCAGCCAGAAGGAAAGGCCAGTGTCTCCGTATGATTTTGAAAATCTCGGTGTTAAGAGCATCATGTGTCATGATCAGAGACAGTTTGTTATGGGTCCTGTCTTTTTTTTGGTTGATGAGAAGTTCCGCATGTTTAGTTTTCTTGATCCTATTTTTGGCCTGTTGGATGGTGTTTAGATGGTACCCTCTCTGTATGAAACGTTGTTCCATGTCCTGGAGTTCTTTTAAGAACACCTTGTCCTCACTGCAATTCCGCCTAATCCTGGTGCTTTCCCCAAAGGGAATCGCTTTGATCTGTGAGTTAGGATATGAGCTGGTAGCATGTAAAATTGCATTGCAAGCAGTGGGTTATCTAAAAAGCTTGGTACAAATGTTGTTGTGTTTGATATATATATTGTTAGGTCAAGGAAGTTAATGGTTGATGTGCTCGACTCATAAGTAAAATTAATGTTAAAAGTGTTGGAGTTAAGATATTGGAAGAAAAGTTCCAAAGAATGTGTATCCCCAGACCAGAATAGTAGGATGCCACTGATATATCTTCCCCAATACAAAATGTACTGTGTTAGTTCAGGTGGACAGTATTTCCAAAGATGAATTTTCTCAAGGTACCCCATATATAGATTGGCAAAAGATGGAGAAAATTTAGCACCAATGGCCACACCTTGTATTTGACAATACCAACTACTATTATGGAGAAAGATGTTATTATCCAAAACTGTGGAAATAAAGTCCATCAGCATATTGGAATGTTTAAGTAATGTGGCTTCCCGAGTGTCTAGATAGTGTTGGACGGCTATCAATCCTTCCGTCTGGGAATGCTAGTGTAAAGCGAGGCAACATCCAGAGTTATTAGGCGATGTCCATCTGTCCATTCAAAGTCAGTTATCTTACAAAGAGGATCTTTGGTATCCCTGATATAGGAGGGTAAATTGTGCACAAAAGGTTGAAGAAAGATATCGATATATTCTGATAATTTCTCCGTTGGTGAACCTATACCAGGAATTATAGGTCTGCCAGGTGGGAAATCACCTGTCTTATGTATCTTTGGTAGTATATAGATACAGGGTGATGTAGGTGTAGTGTTGTAGAGGTATCTGTACTCCATATCCGTAATGAGGTCGTGTTCAAGCCAAGTTTGTAATTTTTGTTGTACATGATTGTTCACTTCCTGCATGGGGTTGTGGTTAAGTTTCTGATATGCAGTGACATCTTGGTGTTGGCGGTCTAGCTCTAAGAGATAGTCTGATCTATTCATGATGACAATGTTCAGCTCTTTATCAGCCTCTTTGATAATTACATCCTCTAGTTTGGTTAATGAGTGTAATGCCTGTCTTTCTTTTTTTGTGATGTTATGCAAAATTATGTTACGGCCTGTATGACATTGGTCTTCCAGAGAGTATAGGTCAGCAGTGACTTTATTATAAAAAAAGTCTATCATATTGTCCGATGGCACAATAGGTGTGAATTTAGAGACAGTTTTTAAGCCACTCGGTGCCCTTATATTTGGGGTCACTTCGAGGTCAGTCAAAATCTCAGTTAGTGTCGGAAGGCAGCCTTCCGTTTGACCAATGGAAAGTAAGGTTTGAACATCCTTAATATCTCTGATGGACATGGAACATGATGCAGTACAGAGGGCAGTTGCGGTTTCAGTTGGGGTATCCTTACCTTGAAAATATTTAAACAATTTACATTTACGTATGAACTTGAAGAGGCTCACATGTAATTGCGTGAAATCGGGTAAAGAAGTTGGAACAAAGCCTAGACCTTTTCTAAGAATGTTTATTTGTTCAGTGTTCAGAGTGACTTTAGATATGTTAACAATAGAAATTTCATTGTTAGTATATGTTGTAGAAATAGAGTTGCAGGTCAGTGTTGCAGATTGCGTGTTGTTGATCTTGTAGTGACCCCCTCTAGTTTCTTGCCTGTGTCTAAGTTTGCGTTTTTTTCCCTGCCTGATGGCCTTCTGTATGCCTCCTCTCTTCTGTGAGTTTGTTTGAATATACATTTTTCTTTAATACTTACTGTTTCATTCTTCTACTTGCACAGTATCTTCAACTCTTCATCACTCTGTTCTATTTTGCACCACTACATGCAATGTTTGATTTCTATTTTGCAGCCTTGAAAATGTCCTTTGGACAAAACACGTGTTGGCTGTTTGTGGACTGTACACACTCATGACTGTTTGTGGAATGTTTATACCCACAAGGAATTAAAGCCTACCCAGTTTGGAAATAACCTTGATTGAACTTTGGACTTCTTCCTTTTTTCACTTTGTATTATTTTGTTTGGACTGCTTTTTGGAGTGCCCTGATACCATTTTCCAAAATACTTTCCAGCACAGTTCCAAAAATTATTTTTGATCAGTGCACTGAATACCTGTGGTGGTTGGGTATTACTACCAGGTCTGCATCCACGAGAACTCTAACGTTGTTTGGACTTACTAATCATTCATTTTATGTACGGATGTGCGAATAGTAGGCATTAACCATTGCTTTTGTTTTTTTACAATTTACCTGCTGATAAGGAGAGCAGGAAATTAGACTCTTTTGGTCTCAAAGTTTGTAAGCGGCTGCAACCACCATGAAAGCCGCAAGTACCACTGCCTTACTGGGCAGATATGATGGAGCGCTCTGGGACTCTATCCAACAATTTGCTGACCCCCTTCCCAGGGACAGGAGAGAGGACTTCCAGAAATAGTTAACAAAGGCCTCATAGTATCAAACCAAGTAATCAGTGCCACAGCAGATTCCTTGTTACTAGCAGCGTTTGAATATTGTCATAGCATAGCCTTGAGACAACATTTTTGGCAATGGCTCAAGTAGTTGAAATCTGAGTCACAGCTACGGATTTTAAATCTTCCATTTTCTGGATCTACCCTCTTCGGCAGCCACATGGACAATGAGATGGCTTGCATGAAGTCGGAAATGGAAACCCTAAAGACTGTCGGCATTGAAAGACTGAAAGAACAAAGATGTCCTTTCAGGCCTCATCATCATTTTAACTTTTACTTTTTTATTTTTAAATATTTTTTTATATTATTTATTTTCAATTAATTCTGCGTTTTGCCTTGATCCATCCATGTCCATTCCTCCGTCCATCCATCCATCCACCAAAGACGCACATCCGCACTACAGCATTTGGTTTCTTTAGGTGTATAATAATACAATTTCTTCCTGGAGACCCCGACTGCAGAGCACTGTAGATAAATCAGCAGCATAATTCATTTTTTTATGATTATTCCTTTTCTCTTGACGCCATGGGTTCTCTAAAGGATTATTCCATTTACCCATGCATCTCTCTCGGACTACCCCAGATGTCTCCTTTAAAACAGATGGAGATAAAGCAAGGAGCTATATCTGCATGTTGTGCTGCCTGATCTGAAATTACATTTTATGGTGTGGTGGTGTGGTTTTACCTTACAATGTTTGATTAAAATGGTATTTATTAGATAAGTAACCAACCACACTAGGATTGCATTTGTCTGTAGTATTTCAACCTACAACAATGCCACGTTTCACCAACTACAAGTTTTTCTTGATTGATTGCTTTTAGGTGCACAAGAGAAGAGACATCATATCACCTACAGTACTGCAAAAGAGAAGGCTTTGCAGTAACTTCGGTCCTCCAAACTCTTCGGCTTCTGCATCTTAGTGCCCTTGCCAACTTAGATCTTAAGATGGCCACAAAGAAAGTTGCTCCAAAGAAAGTGGTCATTGAGAAGAAGCAGCTTTCTACCAGTGGCGTGCCAACCACAACCTCTTTTGGGAGATTTGTGACTGACACACAGGCCTTCAGGGAGAAACCTGGGAGCAGCACTCCTGCATCAGCAGCACCACCCCAACCTAAGCCCAGGACCATGTCTGTCACTGAGGCAGCCACTGCAATCATGTCGACACCAATGAGCAGTGACATTGGATTGGATTTGTCCCTTTTTCAAAGTAGTACCCAATCATTTCACGAAAGAGAGCAATGTGGACAGCAGCTGCAGCCAGCAATAGTAGATCATCGCAAAGTTGGAGCAGAATGGGAAGTAGAGCTTCCTGTCAAGCAAGTACTTCCGCTTTTACAATCAATGGCTCCCAGCTCTTCAGCAATAACAAGGAAGAGTACTACTCCACCACCTTCTCCAAGCAGCACTTCTGATGCCGATGATAGGGACATGGAGAGGACCGCGGCAGAGTCTGGGAGACGCCAGGAGATGCCAGGGAACAGAAAAGTTCCAGAAAGCCTTAGAATCTGGAAGGGGATGATGATGAGGATGATAATGATGACGAGCCAGTCATTGTGGAAGCTGGCACAGATGAGTCTGCCATTACTATCCATTCTGCTCCGAGGGATGTGGCACAGGCAGCACCGCCAGCTCCCATATTTGTAAGGCCCCAGCAGAGGCCAACACCACCCTGTACCTCAGTAGAAGTATTCACTGAAGAGAGGTAATCAAGACACCACCTACCTCCAGTTCTATGGCATTGGCCGAATAAGAAAGTACTTTTCATCAGTTAGTGACTTTTTTACAATTAGCAAACAGGAGGAGAACATTGTGATATGCTCCATTTGCCACGCAAGTGTTCGTTGATGTAAGCCTGGTTCACATTATGGTAATGGAGGCCGGATGACCCATTTGAAAAAAACACGCATTTCGGTGGGAGGAGCACCCTAAAAAAATGACTGAACGTGGTCGCAGTGGTGAAGGTGAGGAGAGCCGGGAAACATCAGCTACAATTGGTCAAATCACAGTAGAAAATGAGGAAAAAGAGGGTGACATCCTCACACAAAGCAGCCCTGTCCCCAGCAGAGCACTAGAATCACCCACCTCAGCTACCTCACAATAACACAGAAAGACTCAAAGTCAAATGGCGACACTACGGCATACAGTGACCGCACCATGACGTACTTTGAGTGTACCACAACCTGACTCTGAAAAGTCGTCTAAGACAGCGGCCCTACAAAACAAGAAAATCCAGGCTACAATTACGCCCATGTTTAGGCAGGAGAGGCCCTATGACTGCAACCAGCCAATGGTACCTTTTGTACAATGGGAAGCTGGCAAAAATGTTATCACTGGTCCTCCTCCCTTTTTCTTTTGTGAAAGGAGTGGGTTTCAAGAGTTTGTGGCAACCATCTGCCCAAAGTGGAAGGTTCCAAGTTAGACCTATTTTGCCAAAGTTGCTGTTCCAGTGCTGCATCATGATGTGCTGCAATTGGTTGGATAAGGTTTGCAGCAAAGTGTTGTCCACACTATCCACCTGACGGCAGGCTTGTGGACCAGTTGTCAGGCAACTGATTTCATGTGCATCACTGCACACTTGATCTCTTTTGTGGGGGTAAAGGAAAAGCTATCTATAGGTCTTGCCCTGAAGAAAGTTTTAAGAGTGTTTGGCATGCAACAGTAGCCATGTTCACCATGGACAAATCACACACAGCTGCAAACATCTTGGATGAATTTAATAGCAAGGTGTCTGAATGGCTGTGACTCAGAGGTCTTCGAATTGGATTTGTTGCCACGGACAATGGCAGTAACATAATCAAGGCCATGACAGACAGTGGCTATTTTTCAAGGTCCTGTGTTTGGTGCACTGCATCAACCTGGGTGTGCAAGGCTTTCTAAAAAAAGAAGACATAGGCCCTGCTTAGGAGTTTGGCGGACAGGAACACCCATCTGCCAAACTCCCAACAGGGTGGTGGCTGCCATAGTTGTGACCTCCCCGTCAGCCCCAATATGACTTTCCCGCTGTCCGCCCGTCAGGCCAGCGGGAAAGTAGGGGCAGCATTGTCCTGGGCTCGTAATCGAGCTGGCAGAAATGCTGCCACCCGCAAGGGGCACCAGCACCTTTGTAATGCTCACTGCCTACCTAGCAGACAGTGTGCATTACGAGGGTGCTGGGCAGGGGGACCCCTGCACTGCCCATGCCTTGGACAGTGCAGGGGCCCTCCTGTGGCCCCTGCACCTGCTCTCTGCCAGCCTTTTCATGATGGTTAAACTGCCATGAAAAGGCTGGCAGAGAACCAGGCTGTAATCAGCAGGGAGGCGCTGCACGCAACCTGATTGCAACCTGCACCCGCTTTCATCCCATCGGGATCACCGATCCCGGTGGAGATGACGGTACCCTGGTGGTCGGACCGCCAGGGTCCTAATGTGGTGGTTGGACCAGCACAGCAGCGACGGTCCAAACCTCCACCACCAGTATGGCGGTCTAGTGACTGGCAGACTTGTAATTAGGCCCATAGTCAGCAAGATACTGACCACCTGCACACAAATCTGCACTTATTTCAGCCATTCTTTTAAAGCTCAGAAACAGTTGCAGATTATTCAGTGTTGCAACATAGCCAGTTAAAGGCCTGATACAGGGGGTGCCAACACATTGAAACTCAACCTATTATATGTTGCAACTTCTGTTTAAGCAGTACAGACAGATCAATGTCAATGTCATTCTAAGAGGAGGGGATGCAATTGGGAAAGCTATGACCATGGATACGGACAAATGGGGCCTAGTCAAATGCCTGACACAGTTGGTGCTCCCTTTTGAGGTTTTCACACGGGAAGTTAGCAAGGAGGACAGTATGATGGGCCAAACTACCCCTTTGTTGCATCTGCTACAGGACCAGCTAAAAAAGGTGCCTGAAAGCTTCACACTCAGAGGTGTGAATGAAAACCCAGAAGTGCATGCCTTGGTTGAGAGCCTAAGCTATTACATGACTTGCAATGCAAGGCTGCACAATGACATTATCTCATCCAAAGAGTACATCTGTGCTACTCTACTTGATCCACACTACAAAAAAATCTTTCTTCTTTCATTCCTTATTCAGAGGGGGATGTTTCAAAATACATGAGTTGGATTGTTGACCAAGCTGGAGAACTGGAAGAAGAATGACTGGAACTTAGAGTCCAACTCTGCAGTTCTGGCGTGCAACTTCACCTTCCAGAGAGGGCAGTCTTGTCTCACAGCAGCCAACAGCAGCAATAAGAACAGCGGCAACAACAGCATCAGAAGAATCGGACCTAACCTCTGCATCGGCTTGGTTTCAAGTGGCAGGTCTTAAGTCCAAGCCTTTCTTTCTTTCTTTCTTTCTTTCTTTCTTTCTTTCTTTCTTTCTTTCTTTCTTTCTTTCTTTCTTTCTTTCTTTTCTTCTTTCTTTCTTTCCTTCTTTCTCTCTTTCTCTCTTTCCTTATTTCTTTTTTAAAAAAATTGCTAGTGGAACATTATGTTTGTTTCGGATTTATGGTTCCCCACCATTTTTCAATTGCATATTACATGGCCAGATTGGAGTTGGATTAAGATGATGGCAAAGACTCTGAGGCCTAATACTCACTCAGCTCTGTGTACTGGAGAGAGATACATTGATTTTGGAAATGCTGAGTGTGCATTTGCTGCATTGCTGGCTCAAACATGAAACTCCTCTTTATGTTCTTTATCTGCCTCTGAGTCTTCTAGGTACACCCCCGACTCCTCATGAAGCTTATCTTTCTTCCTGTTGTCCTTTTCCTTTACTCTATAATACACTTAGGCCCGTATTTATACTTTTTTAGCGCCGCATTTGCGCTGCTTTTTGACGCAAAAGCAGCGCAAACTTACATAATACAATTGCATTTTGTAAGTTTGCACCACTTTGCATCAAAAAATGAAGCAAATGCGGCGCTAAAAAAGTATAAATATGGGCCTTACTGTTTCTTTTAATACATAAGCCTTCTCCTAGACCTCTCCTGCACAAACAAACCTTGGGGAAAGCTCAAGACTCAAGCTTACCTACCGGACAGGTTCAGCCAGACACCCAAGAGAGACAGACATTTCAAGAAGAATTGAGATGCATCGCCAAATTTGGCAATACAGTATAATTTTCCTTTTAACAATCATAATTTGTAGAGCTGGGTGGGTTAACTTCAATCCCACAAATTTGTATTTTTTAAACGTACAAGACATAACACTTAGAGATATACTATCTTGGGTGTCTCTGGGGGCAAAATGACTGTTTGCAATACATTTAACTGAACTGTGTCATACATATCCCTTCATCGTTTCCTTCCACAACAGATTGATGATGGTGTGCTGCTTTGCACCCCGATGAATATTGTCATAGTTTCTTTTGTGTAGTGTTTGTCTTTGTCACACCTTTATCCAAATTCCCTTTCCCATCCATTCATCGAGCCCCCTAACTCTCTTCACCTGGGCTGTGTGACTTATTGAACTGTGACTTAATTTTACACCATAACTGGATCCCACACTTGCTGGGGCGAATGTGGTAAAAGTGATACCAACTCACTGCATGAGCTTCTGTTAACTTAGAAATATTCCACATGGCCCCATCAAGATAATCATTAAGGCCTGTTGTGTGGTCTGTTGCGTAAATGCTTAACCTTGTCCAACCACTCTTGACTCTGAGCCAACGTCTCCTGACTCCATGATTTCATTTCCTAAGTTCAGTTTTTGAATACTAGCTCCCCACCATTTCTTAGAAAAGGTGATATCGCTAGTTTTTATTATCATATCAACTCTTCTTTGTTGTGTATCAAATACTGTCATTGTGGTAGTCTTGTCTCAGTCTTCCTAAAGTTATGATATAATATAATATGACCCACTAACTCTTCCTTTCAATCTAGTTGACAGTGATGGATAACCCTTTGATTCATCCTGCAGTTGGTGTTCACATAGGTGGGAGTGGCACCGTCTGTCTTCCCTGTTAGTGTGCTAGCCTGCTACTACTACTACCTACCACTCACTTAAGATGCCACTGTGAGAAAAACCCTGAATAAGAAGACTCCCTTTGTTCATCTATTCAGGTAAGAGAAAAACTATGGATTGAAGTTAACTTGTTTAGTTAGTAATTAACTCCTACTAAAGAAGCTTTTGTCTGTCTGTATCTAGTATTTTATAGGCAATGGCAATCATCCCCTAGTGGTCAATATAGTTGCAGAAGGCAGTAGAGCAAGGGTATAAGTAAATTACATACCCTTTTTAGCACATTTAAAAAACAGGCTACACTAAAAGGCAGCAGTGCAAACTAAAACACCAAAATAAACATCTGAGGCATAAATCAAGTAAAATGAATTATCCCCTTTTTATCTTTAACAAATACAAAAACCCACACTTTCCAACCACAACAGGCCCACCTCTCTCCCCAAGCAAATAGCCCTGTCCCCAAAAAAGTCCAACGAAAAGTCCAATATAAAAGGTTTTTGAAAACCCTGTCCAAACTCCTTCCCCACCCTCTCCACGCACAACAAGTCACTTCCACTAAAACAAAAAAATAAAAAAGGGATCGGAAGAGGACACTGCCTATATGGGTCCAGAGCTGGTCCAGGCGCTGCTCAATCCTAGCAAGCCATCTGTTCACCCGATCTATCTACTGCAGGTGCAATCAGGGACTCTGACAGCTTGTGACGCCGGCAATGAAGTGGAGTCCGAGGCACCCATTTCAGCCTCTTCCTCCTCCAGGACCACCATTTGCCGTAGGTAGCGGCTGGCACAGTAGCACTACATTGCCGGTACCCTAGGGGCATTGGAGTTTGATATGATCATGAGTAGGAGAGTCACAGGGCCCCACACATGCCTCACATAAAAAGCACTGACTGTCTTGTAGAATGGTAGAAAATAAGTAAGGCAGAATACCACCAGACTGAAAAAACACTGATTTCATTATTTTTTCTTTTAAAGGCTTTTCTAGTAACTAAACAGACACCTTTAGTGGAAAAATAAAACGGAATTACCTCTCAGTTATGAGTAAGGCATTATGCACTATGGAGTCTAAGTTGTTGTGGCAAATTAATGGAGGCATGCTAGCCAGCCCCTCAAGTACTTTGCTACTGTCTGCTGCTGGGGCAGCTGTAGTTCCAATGGCCCTGCTCTTCCCCAAATGTCTTTCACTTAGTTTCTATCCTGATTTCAAAGAGCGAGACGAATAAATAAGATACGTCACAAATGCCATGTATAAAATCCAGGTAAATGTATCTTGTCTGCCATAAGTAGACGGTGGGGAACATGATGCACTTCACTACAGGTAAATTAGCAGGTTCTATAGATTGTGTTTGGCACATTCATCAAAGAGTATCCCTTACACCAAATTTGAAAGCAAATCGGGCACTTACTAGTCCCACTTTACTCACTGGCCACACCCACCACCACAAATTCTTTCCAACAAATGTATTTGCTGGGCAGTAAGGAAAGGAAAGGTGAGTTACTATACTGCAGAGTAAGGCAGGGGGATTAGGTGGATAGAAGCCTTGGCTTATTCAGTTGCTGATTAGAGAAAGGTCTAAAGGGAAAAATCTGAGCTTGCATAAAATAAATCTCTTATAGAAAACCTTGAAATATATTTTGGAAACAATAGCCATAAACATGTGGCACATACCAAGAATGGATTTTTCAATTCGTTTGGTAGGCTTGGGATGGAAGAACATAAAATAGATTAAAGGAGTGAAGTACTAAGAGGTGACTGTCTGAGTGGGTGAAGGGAAAACAACACACCTTGTGTGTTCAGTTAGCAATGTTTTGAAAACTTTGTAAATGCCACATTAACTGAAGCAGATGCACATTGTGCAGCCAACACTGCAGGCATGAATTGAACCATACTGCACTTCTTTGGCCAAGGGATGTGAAATGCCATGGGCAGGGGGGTGATTGATAATTGATGATGATGTGTAGGATACTTATCTGCCTTGTTTAACAAATACAGTGAGTCAAGGGATTAGAATACACATTAAAATGCCCCCCACTTTAAACCATAGCTTTGTTAACCATAAAACAAAGTAAGTGAAGTAGGTGAGCAGCATGCCCCTGTACAGAAGAGCTCCCTTGTTTATTCATCCAAGCAATTATTCAATCATCCTTTAATTCTTCCTGCAATATTTACCCATAGCCACCATGATTTGAGGTTTACTTTCTCTCATCCAGTCTTTCACCAAAATCCACAATCCATAATCCATCCATACAGTATCGACTATCCACTATCCACCCTTTCTTTTAATCATCCTTTCACTCATTCATCCATTTACCCAGCACTCACCCACACATCTTTTGAACCACTCACGCATCCATTCCTCTCATTCATTTCACCCATCTTTTCTTTTAACCTTCCGTTCTTTCCCGTTTCCATAAAGCCATCATTTATTTTTTAGTGCACATAATGTGTGCTTTTGCTGAGTTGTAGATGGAAGAGGCCATAAGTAACCCAACCACCACTGTAGCTGTAATGTGGGGAGGTAAGTTATGATCAGAACAATGCCCTTGTAGCTAGTGAGTAATAGTGATTGTCAATAAGTAGGCAATGTGACTTACCATGCCTGTCCCTGCCACCTCTTCTCCTCCTGCTCCATTTGCTCCTGCAGCGGAACTTAAGCCAGCTGTGATGGTGGTCGGTGTGGCTAGAAAAAACATTATACAGGTATTAGATGCCAGGAACACCTTCCCTTAATTTTTTTAATAAACCAATTGCTGCCGAAATAGATTGCTAAAGTTTGGTTTTCACTGCAGTATCTTCTATCAAAAATACGTTTTGTTGGTTCACAATGTTAGAAAAGCCAGGTAGTCAGGCCAACCAAAAACTTTGCGTAATGGAGTGGCAGAACTATAGCCTATGATGATGATGATGACTCTAAATCATTGAAGCTCAACAAAGGAGAGAAATAAAAATTGTCAATGAGAAACAGAAAAAAAGATAATGCAGGTATAAAAAGAATTAAACAAAAATTGGATAGAAGAGTTGGAAAAAGGGAGACAGTATAAAAAAGTAAACAAGACAAAATTAAAAGTAGTCTAATAGAGGCCAGAGGTAAAAGTGAGGGAAATAATAATAATTTTAAATATTAGGACTTACTGGGATGAGCGAGCACTCAGCATTAGCGCTGCTGGTGGCGCTTCCCCAGCTCCTGCTGGACCTGCCTCTGTGATGCCCTCCTCTTGCCCTTGGGTGCTGATGTAAGAAATAAAGAAGCTAAACAAATAGATTAGTGGCACAGTTAATCCCCACAAAATTATTATATAACAGGCACACGCAGTAACATTGTAATTAAATCGGGCCGCCTATGATCAACTATCATTGAGTTAGCTATACTCCTAAAATCCTTATTCCAAATTTCCTTAACTAAAACTACATTTGGAACTAATGCATTGCAATGAATGATCTTTGATTCTACTCTTATTTCTGATCCCCGTTGATGGACCAACTCAGTCCCCCTTTTTTTGCAATGCATAGGTGCATATTAGTACTACACATCACTGTGAAATAGCTTGAGACTGTATGAGCTACATAAAGAAAGTGACAGAGAACGCTAACTCACTGATATCACTGATTCACTATCGTGACAGGAGGAAAGAGAAGCCTGCATTGCAATGGGTTCTTAAATAATCAGCCAAAGTGAGTGCCTATGAGTACAATGATGTAGTGGCGAGCAACTGCCTAGGTCTAACTGGATCACATAATAAATAATATTCTTAACGTAAACTAAACGTAACTTACTTCCAACTGTGAGTAGCATGCTATTCGGAAAAAAATTGCATTGTAGAACACATTAATATAGTTAGTACTCACATAGCCCCAAACCCTCCAAACCTAGCAGGTTACGCAAGTCCTGCTCGCGGTCAATGATATCCGCCCAGCGGTGCGTCAGCTGCTGGGTGGTGCACTGGACCTGGATGGTGCCCAGAACACACCTGCACACCCTAGTCCAATGCAGCTGATGCTTCCGCAGGGGGTAACTTCTCCCAGGCCTGCCGCCTGCTGCCAGGATGGGCAGGAGGTGCCACTGCACATAGAAAACCGGTGCTACCCCCTCCTCCTAATAAAAGATGGGCCAGGGATGCACCACTTGCGGTGCCGCTCCCCACCAGGTGGGCAGCTGCTGCTGGTTGTCTGGGGGGACCTGGCATTGCTGCTCCCCTGTTCACCAGCTCTGCCCTGCTCTGCAATGGTGCTGGGTGGTGGGGTGAAGAAAAGAAACAGGAGGAGAAGGAAGGAAGGAAGGAAGAAATAACTAAGGAAGTAAAGAGAAAAATAAAAAAAATACAAGAAGCACATAAAAATGAAAAATAAACATAAAAATATACAGACACAAAAAGACATGCTAATACAATAAATAACAATAAGGGCTAGATGAATTAGGAGGGTGGAGGATTAAAAAGATTATCAAGGAATGAAAAAAACAGGCCCGTCACCATAAACAGAGTGAAAAACAAGAAGGCCGCTCCCATGCAAACCAAGTGATGTCACTCGCGGGCAGTTTTGAATGTGAGTACGTACTTCATGCTATGTTTGATGTAAAACGCAAACGGGTGCAACAAGGAACTCTGCCCACTCGTGGAACTCCGTGTAGTGCAGCAAGGTTTTTTTGCCACTCCGCTGAGTTACTTGTAGTGTGGCTCTGCACATTCTGCCCCCTAGCTAGTTCAGTATGTCCATTTCAACATACCACAAGACTGCATGGATATTCTCAAAGAAGCTACCCGTACATCATATGCCTTCAAGTGGAAAAGATTTTGTATTTGGTGTTCTTCCAAGACTATAGACCCTACATCGTGCCAGGAAGAAACCATTCTTCCCTATCTCCTCTATTTGGCAAAATATGGCTCACAATTCTCCTCCATAAAGGTTCATTTGGCAGCTCTTACTGCTTATAGAAAATGTCCTTCACAAACCTCTTTTTTCAAAATTTCAGTAATAGGAGATTTCCTTGAAAGTCTAAAAAAGGTATTCGCTCCCATCAGGCATCCTTCTCCTCCCTGGGAGCTGAATGTAGTTCTTTCACGTCTGGTGCAGGATCCTTTTGAACCCATTCATAAGGCATCTCTGCAGCATCGCTCTTGGAAAACAGCTTTCCATGTAGCCATTACATCTGCTCATAGGGTTAGCAAAATCCAAGCATAATGTGTTAATGAACCTACGGTTCGGTTTTCCACTCTAATAAAGTAGTTCTAAGAACTCACCAGAAATTTCTTCCTAAAGTTATTTTGGATTTCCATGTCAATAAAACAGTATCTTTGCCAATTTTCTTGTAGAATCCTTTAACAGTGGCTGAAAAAAGTCTTCATTCTCTGTATGTTAGAAGGTTTTTGAAATTTTACATAGGTAAAAAGTGTGACATGTGCAGATCGGACCAGATTTTTATCAATTATAGCCCAGTCCAAACAGTTTTAGTCACTTCCAAGCAATCTATTTCTCACTGGATAGTCTGCATACGTTTATGTTGTCAAAAAAGAAACAAGTCTTTGTCAGATAGACTTAAGGCACATTCTACAAGAGGCAAACCCATTACTGCTGCTTTGATGAAAAATGTTCCTACTGTCCACATTTGTAAAATGGCCACTTATAGCAATCTTAAAGGCACAGTCACTATTTTTTCACTCACATAATAGCAGCCTATGGAGCTACTCTGTCCTTTTATTCTTCATCTCTTACTTTTCCAGAAAAGGAGTTGTGAAGTAGATTTGAGCTATTTTGTAAAACATTTTACCTCAAATTAAACATTCATATGGGTGCTTTAACCCTTTTTCCAAGTACAATCTGAAGAATTGCATCACTGTAGCCTTTTCACTAGGCTGCACATTATGTTTTTCTTAAGTTTCTCTACAGGCCTTCCTGAAGTAAGAAGAATGTCTAACTTTAAGAAGATATCATATAAAGAAGTGCTCCAGGATACTCTCACATGGACAGAACTATTCAAGTACTTATGGCTTCAATGGAGATTCCCCTACGAGAGAACTGGTGTTACAGAAAAGAAACTATTCCTTATCCCCCTTCTACTCTTGTGACTTTCACACCTGGTTGGTCAGAGGGTTCATAAGGACAGGGACAAAAATAGAAAATGTGTAAAAATCATTAGTGTCGCATTGTGAAAAAGAGAAAAAAAAGTTCAGCATCATATTTAACAAACCTCACATAGTGATGATGTCATTGGCTTCACTTATGATAACAAATGTATTGTTGTATGATGCCAAGCCTTGTGGCGACCTGCATGGGATTTGTAAGCGAGATACACCTAGAGGTACCTAAATTATGTACATTTATGGTAATTACTAGGGGTGTGCAGAATTCAAGTCATTTACTTTTGATTATTTATGCTAATGTTTTCCATAACTATGCATAATCATATGAAATGCAAATCCATCATGTAGTGACATATTTTACCACAAAATGCATCCTTCCATCAAGTTCTGATATGAGGCTGCATTTCATGCTGGAAAAATTGTATGAAAATTATAAGTGACACAAAAAGTAGCCCCTCACGTTCTGAGAATTAACATTGTTTCTGTGCTCTGTGCTCTAATTTTGACACAGACTGCTGCGTAATTACACAAGGTATTATAGTGGTGTAATTTAGGGATTTGTGTATACCAAGCTTAACATGAAATCTAGGGCCAGATATATCAAGCTCCCGGTTTGCATTTCTTAAATAGCGAATTTTAAGAAATCACTATTTTAGAAATGCAAAATGGGATGTATGAAAATTGCGAGTCGGTAATAGCGATTTCTTAAAATTCGCAATTGCTATTTGCAAGTTGCATATATGAATCGCAAAAAAATAACGTATCAGTAATTTCAAATCTCAAATTGCGAAAACAGCAAACCGAAACAGCCTGATGACATCATAACTAGGAAATGAGTCAGCCCATGATGTTTCTAGAAGCCCCACCCACAGGAGCAGACAGAGAGACCCAGCCAAGCACCAGGGAGGCAGCCTTGAGAGCCAGCCAGGACCAAACAGGATCATGGCCACTGATGGGAATGTGAAGGAGAAAGGAAACAGGAAGCTCAAGCTCAAATTCAGTGAGCAGGAATTGGAGGTGCTCACTGAGGAGGTGGTCAGGAACCACGATAAACTCTTTGGGAAAAACTCACTACAAGCACCTAAAAGTGAGTAGAGGAAACGGTGGTCAGACATCCAGATCAAAATATGCGCAGTGCTCTGTCGAGGAGATACGCAAGCTCTGGTAAGACTTGCGTTCACATGCCAAAGAGAGGTAGCCATCAGGCTAAAGGAGGCAAGGGGTGCTGGAGGAAGACCACCCACCCAGACACTGTCCACACCAATGGAAGACATGGTGAAGTCGACACTGCTTCCTGAAGCTGTCAGTGTTGTCACTGACATTGACACCTCAGGCACACCCAGCACCAGCAAAGGTAAGGGCAGTAATGATGTGTTTCCCCATATGTGCATGTACAAATGGCCCTTAGAAAATAGCCATTGCCACTATGCAGTGTGCCACATCTTACATACAACACAACAATGCCTTATGGTAGTGGTAGTCCACACCCCTAAACTGCAATTACCACATAAATAGCAAGATAGTGTTAAACCAAATATAGAAACGACACAAAAGACTCTCAGTGATACTATGCCAGTGTACATTTAATACTATTTGAGTACTATTCAAAAATGACATGCTGCCCATTGTTGTTGCAGATTTTCCGGGCCCTGACGCAGCAGAAGGTGGAAATGTGGGGGATAGTGAAACTCAGCCACAGTCCGACTCAATCACCAGTGAGTCCATCATACATGCACCAACTAGACGCAGGGCAAGAGTGCTACCTCTCCCTGAGTATAACCTGGACTCTGATAATATGCCAGATGAAGAACCCACGCCATCCCCAGAGGCTAGAAGCACAGACAGACAGCTGTCCCTGCCACAGCATGAGTCCACTCCCCTCAGGAGGTGTCGCAAAGCAGGCAGACAGTGCACAGAGGAAGATGAGGGCCCATCACTCTTTGGCGGCCTTGGGGCTTCCATGCTGAAACGCAGTGCCTGCAATGTAAACACATGAAGTCAATGCACAGCCAGTTGGTGTCAATCGATCATAACATGGGTGCAGTGCACAGGCAGTTTGAGTCTCACAATGACAACATGGGATCAATGCACAAGCAGGTAGATGCACTCAATTAAAACATGGAAGAAATGCACAAGCAGTTAGAGTCTCTTAATAAAAACATGTGCAAGCAGCATGAGGGACAGCAAACAGCAGCAGAAAATGCAAAGGAGATGACAAACGCCATTAGAGAACTCTGCACTGTGATGCAGCAGGAGCATGTCAGCCTCCGTAGGCGCCATCACCAATTGATGGGCTGATTGGATGGGTTCTGCAGATCTCTTAATCGGCTCACTCCCACAACTGCCTTGGTGTAACAACATGCTGTGGGCATACAAGTGGAGATGGCACATTGCAGTTGGGACGTTGCACAAAGATTGGTGCAAATAACCAATGTTTTGTAGACAATGCAGACAGCACAGAGTGCTACAAACAGCGAACTTGGTGGTGGGGATAGTGAGGAGGTCTCTAGCCTCAGCCATCTCACAGCCCGAGAGATGGATCCTAGGCGTCGCAGTACCAGACACAGTACTGTTTTTGAACCTGCTACAAGAGGTGCCACCGAGGCCACTGAGCACTCAAGTGGGGTGCGTGGACATAAGAAGTAATGTTGAGGGGTATAGGGGACTTGCATAACTTGTAGCAAAGCAGCTATACTATGATGCTAATAATGTAGCACTGTTACTCGCACCTGTTTGTGTATGGTGCCTAGCTATGTCTTAGTCACACATATATTACCTGAAGGCAAGGCAATAAAGAAGCTACCTACAACAATACATAAAATAAATGTGGTATTGTCATTACTTACATCAAAAATAGTTGTGTGTGATGTCAGCATGCCTTTGTCTGCCCTCTGCTGCACTGCTTCTGTCTGCTGGGTGAAGGGGTGGAAAGATGGAGTCATGTGTGCCACCTGGGTATCTGGCCATTAGATCCGTTATAATGTTGGAGGCATTGCTAATTACTTGTATGTTCATGAAATGTGTACTTTTATGGTTCCGATAAACATACTCTGTGGCCGATGGTGGACAGATAGCTAGATGTGTCCCATTGATGATGACTTTTACATGTGGGAATTGGGCAATCTGGTAGAAATCAAATTTTGTCTCTAGTAATTTCTGTCGGGTGTTTGGGAAATCTTATGTGCTGTTGAATTTTGCTCAGCATGGCTTTGAGTAATGCATTGAAATATCATGAGAGAGCACTCTGTGAGACCCCCTCTAGCTGCTGCTATGACCCCTTGATAGCTCCCTGAGACTAATAGGTGCAGGGAGCATAATACCGGCACATGGGTGGGTATGTTATTGATCCTGTGTGTGTTTCGCTGCAGTAGGGGTTGTAGATCAGCTATCAGGTCAAGTATCATGGGTGAGCTTAACCTGTACTTATCATATATCTCTTCCTCTGTCTGGTCAAAAAGGGTAATGCGCACTCTAAAAATGCGCTCCTGTCTCCACCCTCTTCTCAAACCTGCCAGGATCCTCATCCTCCTCGCTATCACGTAGAGTGCAGCCATTGTGGAAAACAGTCATTCTGGGCCTCTTTATATAGGTTGCACCTGTTTACCACCTGATTTCACTTTGTGGTAAATTGCAGGTGTAAAAGGCCATTCTGCAAATATTCGCTATTTGCGATTTGTTGATGCATTGCATTGCAAGACGGAATTTTAGCGATTCCTTATATTGCACTGCGAATGCCTTTCATACATTGTGCAAGACAATTTTGCATTCGCAAACGGTGGAATTTACCAATTTGCACGGTTTGCGAATGCAAAATCCTTTGATACATCTGGACCTTAATTTTGCTGATGTTTTTTAAATTCCATCTGGGCCTTCTAATTACATGTCATGATTTTACATATAGGAAGGTAATATTTTTTAGTAAATCTGGCTATGTGTGAAAGCATAAGGGTTACGCTGGTCTTGTCCCATTTACACCCCTTTCAAATAGATAAAGAGGAGGGTTGGTATGCCATGAAGCAAATCAGTTTTGATTCTGCATTTGTGTCAACTATCAGTGCAAAATAGGTATAGCACTTGAACTTTGATCGGTGCGACCATCTACTCCACGCCAGGACAATACAGACAGGAGCACATTTTAATTCACCCTGAGACACTGCAACCAAATGTTCTGAACCGCCAAACAAGCAACTCTGATGGACCGCAATGATGCCAGTACCAACAAAAGCAAATAAGTATTTGCCAAAGTGAGGGATTTCACCTCACTAGTGGCTGCCTCCATCTCGATCACCCCTGTGCAGGACCTTTGCAACAATCGCTCTGTATTCTTCAGCAAGAAAATCACAGTTTACAGCAACTTAAACCCGCAACTGGACCCGACACCCTAACCAAATGCCTCCAGATCACATGCAAAGAACCAATGCTAACCACATGGCCCATTATCAGCCCAGAAGAAACCACTGCCACCATGAAATCCGCCCACTCATGGGTCCATTGGATCCCTGTCCCCACCACGCCTAATCTAGAGGATTGCAACCCATCAGTGCCATACTCACACTCATTCTAAATGCCTCCATCTCTTCCATGATTTTCCTAGGTGTTTGGAAACATGCAATTGTCCTCCCATCCCATCTACACTTGGCAACTACAGGTCTATCTGCCTGCTACCAGTCCCAGCCAAGGTCTTAGAGACAATCATCAACAGTCGCCTTAACCATCTTCTTGACACCACTCAGTCTGTCTCCGGACCCAACCACAGCACGGAACCTGCCCTTAACTCTGCCATGGATGACATCTGTATGACTATGGACAGAGAAGACATGAGAACCCTCATTGTTATGAACCTCTACACAGAATTTGAAACGATCTCCCACTCCATCCTCATCCAACAACTACATGACATTGGAATCCATAGACACGCACTCCGATGGATCTGCTCCTTTCTGAGTGGAAGGACCCAGTCAGGCGCTGTACACCTTGGATGCCTGCAAACTCTTCAGCTGAGTTCTGCGAGGATCCTCCCTAAGCCAAACCCTCTTCAAAGTATATATGATCTCTCTATTTAGCATTGTCTGCTCTCATGACATCAGCGTCCTCTTCTCCGCCAACGACATGCAAATCCTTCTTTCCCTCATGGATGAGACACTCAGTACCCGGATCAATTTCAATTCCTGCATGACTGAACTGTCTGATCCTTAACCCAGACAAGACCAAACTTGTGATCTTTGGGAAGAGCACTTCACTGTGGGACTACACCTGAAGGGTGTTCTATGCAAAGAGGAAAGATGCTAAGGGCGATTTTCAAATGGCTCCCAATCAGCACCCGGAAAACCATCATGCATGTGTCTGGTCACAAGCAAGCTGAACAATAGGAAAAGCTTCTATGCTGGGATCAACAAAAATACTCACCAGAAGGCTACAGACCATTCAGACCTCGGCAGCCAAAATCACTCTTAATCTACCATGCCTCATGCACATCACACCATACCTGAAGGAGCTCCACTGGCTCCCCATGCATAAATGAGCACAAGTCAAACTCCTCACCCACACTTTTAAGGCACTACATAACACTGGCCCAGCGTACCTCAACAATCGCATCTCTTTTCACAAAACCTACAGACACCTCCACTCATCTGGAATCCTGCCTGCACACATCCTATGTATACCGAAGACCAGATCTGGTAGTGGAGCCTTCTCCTACATCGCTCCTGAAGTGTGAAACACTACATAAAAGAGCCTTTTCCATACTTTGTGAATTTTTCAAGAAGCTAAAGACCAGGGGTTTCAAATAGTCCCATTAGGCCCACGGTTTGACAAGCGTCACACTTCTACAGCACCAGGATACCCTCCTGGATGATCATGCACACTACAAATCTGCAAAACATAGTGCCACCTTGTGTCAAAAGAGCACCCCCTCAAACCTACATTAAATCTAGGTCTTAGCATTATTATGAGTACCATACATAATACAAACATTGCTCACTTGTCTTTCATCTGTGTCCCAGTCTTTGCTAATGGGTCACAATTGGAGATGAATAAATCAAAATCGCTACCCTACACACATCCACTAAGGAAACCCCTAAAGCTTCATGCCAAGAAGTGGACACTTTTCTACACTGAAGACAAATAAGTTCCTGCAATCTCAGAAGCTTTCACCACACTCACTTTACTCAAACCTTGGTCTATTGACTTTCTGAACTGATACAGCCAGTCACTTCTAAAATCCTTCTAGAGACAAATCTAGGATAACAGGGGTACCCCTGTGGTCAATGGTGAGAGGCCTAGTTGGGAAACACTTGTCCATGTTATCTCTGTTACCGTCTTTCATAGAACATTATAGGTGAACTGAACACCTATGACCAGGGCCAGCTTTTGGGTGGTGCAACTGATGCAGCCGCACTTGGCGCTCACCTGGGGAGGGGACACTGACCTCAGGAGGGGTGCTGTGTTTATCAATAACATGCAATTTAAAAGCACCTGCTGCAGAGTTCCTTGTGCATTGAACTTTCAGGCAGCAATAAAAATGTCAAGATAACCCTTGTGATTAAAGTTCCTAGTAGAGAGAGAGAGAGAGAGAGAGATCAGAGCTTTGCCTAGTGGCAGTCTTGACTCTCCATTAAGTAGCACAGAGAGTTCATATACCTACTGGAAAGAACAGATCTGTATTTTATGTGTAAAGCTGAGTGGAGTAGGAAAGCCAGCCTTTGTTTGAACTTAAAACAAATGAAATGTATGTGAGAGAGGGGCTATGGAGAGATGAGGGGCACTTCTGCTGGGTGGTAGTAAAGGAATCCAAATAGGAGGTCATTGGGGTGCACCAAAAAAGATTGTTGCACCTGGTGCCATTCCCACTAAAGCTAGGTCTGCCTATGACTCATTTTTAGAAGAACCAGGAATTGTAAGCGCAAACAAGTTCCTAGGTGCAATAGGACACATACATGAAGCAAAGGGATTTTACATGTGTGGAAAGTTTCCTCTGTGTGATCAGTCACATACATCTAGTGCCAGAAATATATCAAGCCAAATGCCTTATCACTAATGCTTAATTTGTAAGACAATGATTACTGGTCCCCAAAGCTCTGCTCAGAACAGAAGCCCACGGTCGGTGATGTAAAATGTTGGCACTCTGCGTAATCATGAATCCACCTCAAGCCTCTTTAATTCACTACCAGACACAATCTGTTCATTTAACTAACTTGTTCAGGTTCCTGCTTTCTCCCTTTTTAATGTTTTTTTCCTTCTTTCTCTTACTCTGCCTTTCCACTTTGCATTTTTCTGTGCTCTCTGTAAATATCCGTTGAGGAAAAATAGGTGCTGGTCCCCAAAAATGCATGCTGGTGAGCCACACTGGCAACCTCTGGCTTGAATTAAGCACTGCTTATCGCACACCTAGCAGCTGAAGAAACCTTACTGGTAATAGGTTCCCATACCACCATAGGAAGTAGGTGGTTCTCCATGGCATGGGCAGAGGCGAAACACAGGCCCCTGCATCCCCTGTAGTGCAATGGGGAACCATCTTTCAGTGAGCCTCTTTCAGCCCAAGGACTATGAAAATCTGTGAGATATGGCAGCCTCCGGGCTCTTCTCATCATGTTCTGCAGGGATGTCCCATCATTTTGCGTTGTGTTTCTGGGCATGAGCCATTATCTCTCTTTGCTGTCCTCAGATACATCTCTCTATAGCATGCATAGTAGAAGTCCTACAACATCACCAAGGTCAGTGATTCTGCAAGTCTCACTGTCCTGTGAGGAGACTGATTGAACACAGCTCCTTTAGTGAAATATCTTCAGGTGCTCCAGACCTTTACAATAGAGTACATTAGAGGTAAACACTCTTATGCTTCCTATATGAAAACCTTGAGTAAGTAAAATGGGATTTTTATCACAAAACATTGTTTTAATCTTTACATTCTAACTTTCTGACATTTTTGTTTCATATTCAGCTCCACAATACCCTCCCGGGTGATAGTGCACTTTACAAATGCTCTTAACATAACATATTCAACCAATCTGAAATAGGAAGGGTTCAGGGAATACAAATGACTGCTCAGTGCAACCAACATTTATTAGAACATTGTAACGTTGGCTGCTCCATTGAAAACAATGGAGTGCTCTGGGATTTTACTGGTCGGTAATAGCCCGCAGCGCCAACATTCCAATGTTCGCTTTGTTCACAGCAACAGTTGTAAACAAAGCCTCACGGAGCCCGAGGGGATTTTAATCCCCTCTGGCTCCGTGAGGAATTTGTTTTATTTAATAGAACATTCTGCCCTGAGTGGCAGAATGTTCTAATAGCCTTAGAACCCGCCGTAGCGGGCTCTACTGGCTGTTAAAGGCCCGAGCCGAACGCGGGAGCGGGCCTTTAATAGCCGGTAGAGCCCGCTACGGCAGGTTCTAAGACTATATTAGTACAGCTGCAGTCACGAATTAATTTTGAGTCTCACAGTTACCAGGTTACCTTTAGGACCTCAGAGATAGATGAGAGACATTCACAGTGACTTTTCTAAACCAGGACTTCACCAATCATCAGTTGCTGCTACAGAAATGTGTTCCCACTTTAACAGAAAAGCGCAATGGTGTGAGTTTGTTTTCAAGCTGCTAAATTCACTTGTGAAATCCCCTATCAATTTAATATGAAAGGATTTCTGTGTAATGACCTTGTTGGTATAAAACAATATGTGTTCAATAAAATAAATGAAGGGAGACGGAACATTTAGGCAAGATCGCCTTGTCTCTTTGTTCCACTGCGTCCCATGTGGTGATGCAGTCCAGAATCAGTGACCCACATGCTGGGTTTGGAACCAGCAAGTCTAGACCGCTCACAGCAAGAACAATCCTATTTTTCTACTTCATGTGTGGCAGTGACGTTTCCTGGGCCAAACCCAAATGTGTGAACTGCTCTGGCCTTTCCCAGATAGCGTGATCAGTGAATGCATGAATCGGTTGGATTCCCTTACGATTAGCCAACACACCAGACATCTGTTCGTGTGATTTTATGCTGGTGGGATTTTCCACTTCTATGTTATTACCTCTTATGGAATTATGATTTGGAGATTCACGTTCACGAGTTTAACTACAAATTAAACAAACATTGTAAAATCGCTACAGATCGCGGTCTAGATGTTACGAATCTCGGCACTGAAAACTGCAATTCCTTCATAGACTGAGCTATAGGCATTCAGGGCCTAATTTATGAAAAGTTAACGCCGCCTTTACGTCATTTTTCGACACAAAAGCAGTGCAAATTTACAAAATAAAATTATATATTGTAAGTTTGCGCCGCTTTTGTGTAAAAAAAATGACGTAAAGGCGGCACTAACTTTTCATCAATAAGGCCCCCAGTGTATAACTGTGTTAGCTTAGAGCCAACATAAATGAAGATTATGGCACTATGATGGAAATGTCATTTATTGTAAGAGCACTGTTTTGTTTTTTTAAATCTGTTTACTGAATATAACATTCACATAACAGTACATTGGCTGACTATGATTTATCAAATTATTTGCTTACATGTGTAAACTTGCGCAGCCTTATTGCATAGTAACTTGTTCAAAAGCGAGAAAAGAGAAAACAAGATAGAAATAAACATAAGGTATTGCTAACAGAGCAATAAAGAAAGAGGCATCTAACTTAAATACTGTGCAACAACTGTTTGTCGAGTAGCGATGCAGAAAAATGCGGTTAATGTCACTACTGATGTTAACTACCACTTACAGAGGTTAGTGGAAATAGGAGAAAGGAATACAACTAATATGTGTACGTTTGTGTAGAACGAGGGGTAAAATTGGGGCGAGGGCTATGTTTTGGGGAGTGCGGTAGGATGTTGGGCCGGGCTAGTGCTGAATAAGCTGGATTTATCTTGCATGAGGGTTTAAACGCATTGTAAGCAGCCTGGTGTGTCACATTGAATCTTTGATGATAGTGATGAGAATGCCAATAGTGACAAGGAGTGGAGTTGAGGCAGTTCAATTAACGTGCTGCGCGTGTCAACCTGGACTGTAAAAGTTGTGTATGGTGTACTATTCACGGGGGTGCAAGTCATTGCGTGCCTCTATCGCCACCACAAAAGCGTTCCAGATTTCGGGGCCCACCTCGATGAGACGTTTGTGTTGCAGTATTTTAAGTGTTTGCGCTTCGGCTTGTGAGCGAATGTGTAAGTCACAAAGCCAAACCAGGGGTGGGACATGTGGAGCCTTCCAATGTGTTGCTATCAGGCGTTTGAAGACAACAAACGCTAGGTCTATAAATCTGTGTATCTGTTTATCTCCTTTAGTGCGGTGACGTATGCCCAGTAAGCAGGACTCTGGTGTGGGGGATAGGTCAAGATGTCTGCTGTGATGTCTGTGACACGGTGCCAGGCCGAGTTTATTGAGTGGCAGCTCCAAACCATGTGGTAAAAGTCGGCTGCCGGGGTAGCGCATCTTGGGCATGTCGGCGTTGTATTCGGGTATATTCTTTGAATGCGGGCTGCAGATAAATAAGATTGGTGGATATAGTTGAATTGGGTGTATTTAATCTAGGATTACGGGATATAGATTTGACCGTTGCAAGAGCTGCAATCCAAGTTTTTTGTGGTATTGGTGAGGGAAGGGCCATATCCCAGCGCGCCTTAGCGTGCAGCAGGGTGGTACAGAATACTGCTAGTAATATTTTGTATATTTTGGTTATGGTACCTTTTGTGCTACCTATTGTGAGGATAGTGGTGAGCAATGGGGACTCAAGAGGTTCGTCGTTTCCGACACCCCAAAGCTTATTAAGAAGCCGTTTAATGGCGCTGTACGTCAGGAAGGCCCCATTGTGCATCACACCGGCAGACACCAGTTCCGCAAAGGGGTACAGCGTGGAGCTGGAGTATAGATCGCCCCCCTTCAGTGTATTTATGTCACGTGTGTTATGATGTGTTGAGATGGTTTGGGTGCCTGGCAGTTGAAACAGTGGTAATAAGGGTGAATAAGGGGGGAAGGGAGTCCTGCCTTGGATATATCTGCGCCTACAGAAGCGAGCCGCTTCCAAGAGTATAAGTTTCGGGGATAGGGGGTGGGGGCTAGATATCAATGTAGGCAGCAGCCTTTGTGGGGCCATACATGACTGCAGCATTTCACCCTCGGTGGAAGGAACATCACAAAGCCATGCAGACAGCCACAACAATTGAGCGGCTGCGTAGTAACCTTCAAGGTTGGGCATACCCAGCCCACCCATTTCCTGCGGGTGTTGCGTTATGGTCAAGGCCACTCTGCGTCTATCTTTTCCCCAGAGTAAGTCGGTTAGTATTGAGTGCAATTTGCTAAAGAAGGAGCGCGGCAGGCATACCGGGAGGGCGGTAAAATAGTATAGAAACCTCGGAAGGATAAGCATCTTAGCTATTGCTACTCTGCCCATCGGAGACAAGGGGAGTGAGCTCCAAAATGGTATTGAGCTGCGGGTGGAGCTTAGTACTCTGTCGATGTTGCCCTCTTTTAGATCTATAATAGAATGATAAATCTGCACTCCAAGGTATTTAAAGGTTGCAAATGACCACGGCAGTTTATACTGCAGTAGTGTCGTATGTGTGTCAGCCGGGATGGGGGTAAGAGGGAAGATACTGGACTTGGACCAGTTTACATGCAGTCCAGAGGCGAGGGCAAAGGAGTCCAGCAACTGCAGCACTCCTGTCAAGGAGGCAAAGTGATTGCGCAAATAAATCAGGGCATCATCTGCATATAGGGATATAATATGATGGGTGTTAGATTCCGGGATGCCCCATATATGTGCGCAGCTGCGTAGTTTAATTGCTAATGGCTCCATGGCAATGGCAAATAGCAAGGGAGACAATGGGCAGCCCTGTCTGGTGCCTCTGCTTATGGGGAATGCTTCGGAGATAATGCGGCCATTTTTGACACGTGATGTGGGCTTAGAGTAAAGCGTTTTGATCCAGCTGATGAAGCCGGGACCAAAACCAAACGCCTTGAGTGTGCAAAGAAGATAGTTCCAGCTTAGTGTGTCAAACGCTTTTTCAATATCTAGGAAGAGGGCGACCGCTTCGGTCTCTGTGTTGCTGTGCATTATATGGAGCAGCCTCCTGATATTTAGGAAGGTACTCCTACCCGGGATAAAGCCGGACTGGTCGTGATGTATCAAGCTTGGTAGATAGGGGAGGAGCCTATTCGCTAATACTTTCCCTAATAATTTGCAGTCTGTATTGAGGAGTGAGAGCGGTCTGTATGATTTAACATCTAGGGGGTCACGACCAGCTTTTGGAAGTACAACTATTAAAGCTTCGCGCATCGAATCTGGAAGTTGTAAATTATGGTGCGCTTCGTTGAACACTTCTGCAAGCGGGATTAGGAGATGACTAGCATGGGAATTAAAGTATTCCACCGGTAGTCCATCCGATCCGGGGGTTTTGCTGCGCACCATTTGTGCCAGAGCTGAGCGCAGCTCTTCAATGGTAATGGGGCCATCCAGAGTAGGGGAGTTATCGAGGATAAGTTGGTTTTGAGAGACCAGTTGTAGTATTTCAGTTAGGTGTTGTTCCGGCGGAGGGGGAGGTGATGTGTAAAGTGTGCGGTAATATGTGGAAAAGGCTTCGTTGATGCCTGATTGAGTGTTGATGATAACGTCAGGTTTTAGGCGTATCGCACCGATAGGTGTTGGCTGCGAGGGCTGTCGAGTCAGCCAAGCCAATAATCTACCAGATCTGTCTCCTTCAGCGTGCTGTCTTATCATATAGTGTCTGTAGTCATGTTTGCCTAGTCTGGTGTCTGCTTCATTATGGGCAGTCCTAAGCAAGTTCAGTGTTGCTAGTGTGGATTCGTCCCTGACGGCCATTTTCTCTGCGCTACAGAGTTTTACCTCTAGTGCTTGTAGTTCTTTGATAAGTTCTTTTCTGATCCCCACCGTGGCTGCAAGGCAGTGTCCCCGTATCACTGCTTTATGGGCATCCCACTCTGTAGAGCGGGATGATGTCGTGTTTTTATTTAGCAGGAAGTAATCCGCTAATCTTTTAGATATGTCTGCTTGAAAGGGGGGGTCTAAAAGAGCTTCCGGCTGCAATCGCCATGTTGGTATGCGAGTATGCATGTGGCCCCAGGTCATTGTTACACATAAAGGATTATGGTCTGATATAGTGCGCGCTAGGTATTCAGACATGCACACTTTCTGAATTATGGTTGCAGATACAAAAATCATATCTATTCTGGTATATAACTTGTGTACTGGGGAATAATAAGAGTATTCACGTTGGGAGGGATGGGCTGTTCTCCATACATCTCTCAAGCCGTTATTTAGAGGTCAACTTGCTAGTGCTTGACAGGCACGATTGGAAGGGGCTGAGGTAAGCGGGGAAATGAGAGGTCTGTTTGAGTGTCTAAGACACTATTAAAGTCGCCCCCCATATGCACTCAAGCGTAGGGTCACTAAGGTTACCGGTAGAAAGAGGGGTTAGGAAATCACTCTGGTTTGCGTTTGGGGAGTAAAGTGCGATTAGGGCTAGGGGGGACCCATCTAGGGTGCCCTCGACTATCACGTAGCGGCCGTTTGAGTCACATTGTGTGCGAGATACGGTAAATGGGATCCCGGGGGCGATCCAGATCGCTACCCCGCGGGCAAATGAAGAAGAAGTTGTACCATGCAATTGCCCCTTCCATTTCGAGCGTGTGTCTTCCAGCGTGGATTTAGAGAGGTGTGTCTCTTGTAGTAGAGCTATATGTATCTGATGTCTTTTAAGAAAGGCATGAACCCTTTGCCGCTTCCGTGGAGTTGCCATGCCTCTAATGTTCCATGTGAGTACCTTGTATTTCACATTGCTTTGATGGGTTTGAGTGGCCATGATATTTTTGTGGTTTTCGATTGACCGAGGGAGTGGGTGTCTGCTGATTGCAGCATGAAAGCATTATGATGCCCGCTCGCTGGGATAGAGTAGCCGATGTCTGCAATAGTGTGAGCTGTAATCCTATTGCTACAATAGCTATGACATGTACTTTTGCTGCTGCGTTTACAATTAACTAGCCTGAGACAGTACCAACGATTAAATAAAAAAATGCACTCTAAAACAAAATATAATAACAACTGAATTAAAAGATAGAAAACAATTCCAACAATTGCTGGTTCAAGAGAATGGTCCATATGGAGCAGGGGGTTGCCGGGGAGCGTTGGTGCAGTGTCATGGGTTTACCCTGCCCGAGTTATTCGTAGTGCAGAGTGCGCCGCCCAGGGGCACAAGCGGAGCACGCGACGTAACAGGGAGACACCGATGGCACCCAGCAGGAGGTATAGAAGAGTTATGATGCTGTACTCGGTCCGTGGAGTCGAATAGAGCCCATCTGCTTAGCAGATATCATCCGCTGTGCGTGGTGTGAGGGTAGGACCGCGGGTAGATTCGGCCGAGTCAGAGTTTGCATCTTGTTCCTGCTCGACGTCTGTTTGTGTGAAGAGAGCAGTTGGCGATGTGTTAACAAATCTGGATGTGGCCCGCAGGAGTCGGGAGCGTTCAGTTAGTAATTGTTCTGGCGAGGGCTCAGCGCCCTGTCTTTTGCGTTGTCTGCGACCCAACGTGGAGGAGGGTCTGTTGTCTCCCAGATTATTTGTGTCTAACGGGTCAGCTAGGCCCTTGGCATGTAGCCAGGTCCAGGCGTCTTCTGGAGAAGTGAAGAAGAGTGTACGAGTGTCGTCTTGTACCCGGAGTCTAGCAGGGAACATCAGCGCATACTTGATGTTGTGTTTTCGGAGACATGCCTTAACGTGGTAGAAAGAGGTCCGCTTCCTCTGTACTTCTGCTGTAAAGTCTGGGTAAGCTGTGATCACAGCGTCTTCGAAGCTTACCGGGCCAGATTTGCGGAATAACTGTAGGATGAGGTCTCTGTCACGATAATTAAGGGGTCTTATCATAAGCGGGCGTGATTGTGAGCCAGGAGGGGGAGGTCTGGCGGGAATCCTGTGTGCTCTTTCAACAGAGAAGAACTTCTGGATATTATCTTTGAGGATAGTGTCAGTAAGCCATTGCTCTATAAATAATTCAGCGCTAGGGCCCTCAGCCCGTTCGGGGAATCCCACCATGCGGATATTGTTGCGGCGAGATCTGCCTTCTGCATCTTCAGCTCTGCGTTTTAGGGAATCCACCTCTGTTGATAAATGAGCTAGTTGTGATTGGAGAACTTTCACAGAGCGGGGAAGGGTTGCAGTGTCTTTTTCAAGTTCGGTTACCTTGTCAGCTAGTGCATGTTGATCAGTACGAAGTATGTTAAGGTCTTCTGTCACTGAACCTATTTTAGCTTCTAGAGTAGTTTTAGGGGGTCATTCTGACCCTGGCGGTCATTGACCGCCAGGGTCAACGACCGCGGGAGCACCGCCAACAGGCTGGCGGTGCTCCCAAGGGCATTCTGACCGCGGCGGTATGGCCGCGGTCAGAAACGGAAAACCGGCGGTCTCCCGCCGGTTTTCCGCTGCCCTGAGGAATCCTCCATGGCGGCGCAGCTTGCTGCGCCGCCATGGGGATTCCGACCCCCTCACCGCCATCCTGTTCCTGGCGGTTTTGACCGCCAGGAACAGGATGGCGGTGAGGGGTGTGGTGGGGCCCCTGCAGTGCCCATGCCAATGGCATGGGCACTGCAGGGGCCCCCGTAAGAGGGCCCCTAAAAGATTTTCAGTGTCAGCCATGCAGACACGGAAAATCGCGACGGGTGCTACTGCACCCGTCACACCCTTCCCACTCCGCCGGCTCCATTCGGAGCCGGCTTCCTCGTGGGAAGGGGTTTCCCGCTGGGCTGGTGGGCGGCCTTCTGGCGGTCGCCCGCCAGCCCAGCGGGAAACACAGAATAACCGCGGCGGTCTTCTGACCGTGCAGGGGTATTCTGGCGGCTCCCGCCGGCACCGCGGTTACCGCGGCCGGCGGGAGTCAGAATGACCCCCTTAGTGTCTAGAATGGCGTGTAGTATCTTTTCGAATTGTGACGTGTGTGATTGCAGAGTGAGTTCCAGCTTCTGTAAAGCCACTTGCGTGGTGGCGTGGGCTTCTGAGGAGGGTGAGGTGGCATGATCCATTTTGCCCAAAGGTGCAGGTGGGGTCTTTGGTTTGACCATTTGGCAAGTGCGGGAGCGCTTATACGTTGACGTACTTAGAAATCACGGAGCAGTGTGTGCGGACAAGTCAAGTGTCGTGCCAGTTCGGGCTGGGTGTTGAGGAGTAGTAAGGCGAAGACAAAAAGAAGATGTAGATAAGTAGTAGCTTGGCACATTGACTATCACTTGTGGAGCTTAATAATCATGGTGCCAGTGTGAGTCTGTAGGTCTAGTGGGGTAGGGGTAATGCGCTGCGTAGTATATTGAAGGTTGCAACTGTGCTGATTATCTTGTGTCCCGAAGGGGGTGACTGATGCGTGTACGCTCTATTCACTCTGCGACTCGGTAAGTGTCGCCGATAGGTTCACCTCCCGTAATCAGTCAGATCCATTGTGTGCTTTATCCCCCCGCGAATAATTGAGTACTTGTTGTCTCGCCCCTCCGAGGGTGGAGCACAGACCAATACTGAGCAAGGATCCGTGTAGTGGAGACTACAGCTATGGCAAAGTGTGCTAGTGGGACAGTTCACGTCAATTCCGTGCGTCTAAATGGGCACGAATAGTAGTTCAATACAGCCTACACCACTGGGTCAAGTTAATTTGTGAACCTTCTCCCTCAGACCGCTCCGTGCGGGAGGCAGGATTGCAACAGGTCAGCGCCGTCGCAAAGCCACACCACAAGGTGAACTCTTGGTGATATGCGCCCTAATGCAATGTACTGCTGCACAGCGCATCCAGCGTGTCAGTTGAACTTGCATGGCAAAGTTAGGTGCTGTTGGTGCAGAAAAAAGCGGAATTAAAAAAAATATTGGCCGCAGCTTGTTGGCTCAGCGATGCGGATTTTTGCATGGTCCGGCCACTGGGCAGGGCACGGAGCGCGGTGTTGCTTACGGTGAGCAAGGGGGAAGCCAGGGCATGGACACCCCCCCCAGCAGCCTACCTCGATAAATAGAGATCGGAAGCACGCTCCGTCAGGATCTCAGCCCTCGCGTGGCTACGTTGCTGCAGAAAGGGAATCCGAGCGTCGCCGCCCTCACGGGGAGTCTCTCACGTGTTGATATTCTAGATCAGCGCCCCGGTAAAAATGGAGTCCGCGACGGTGCCCCTGAACCGTGTAGCGCGAACCTGGGCTCCAGCTGCGGGTCGCGAGTGGAGGCGCCTCACGCGCGGCTCGGCCTCCAGGCCGGCCGCGGGGCGACATGCCGCTGCTAGATAGCAGGGGGGGAGCCCCGTCGTGGAGATCCCCGGGCGACGACCGCCGCGATGGGCGACGGTCGGATAAGCCCGTTCCGGCAGGGCTCAACCCAACAGGAATGTCGCTTCAACAGGGGCGGTCCGGGCGGCACCGCTCCACTAGAATGCCCACAGCCGGCCGGCAAGCGGCCCCGCCCCACACCTCCAGGCAGAATCCTCGGTGGAGCTCCACAACGGTGGAGCCCGAGCTCACGCCCCAGCTTCAAGCCACGAGAGGCACCTCGTAGCGCCCGCGGCGAGCATGTTATTTAGAGCTCAGGTACAGGCCTCAATCCGATCAGGTGCCATCTGCGCGTCGGTGGCTCACCATCGGTCGCGGGCGTCGGTGCAGCCCCCGGGCTGCGCGCTAATCGACGGTCAGACCCACACGATGGAGGGCCCCGTGCGTCGCCAACAGGATGTTTGTTCGGGCCAGGGATCGGAGCTGCAGTTTATGTTGCTGCTCCGGTCGCCATCTTGGCCACGCCCCCGTAAGAGCACTGTTAACGTTGAATACTGCTGAACAAAAGAAGGGAACTTTTGTATTTCAGTTACATTTGGTCAGGAAGGTTATTATGTATACTACATTCTGATTGGTTTAAGTAACATCTGTTTTGTAATGGCAGTGTTCTATGCAAAGAGGAAAGATTTAACAGCTGCTGTAGGCCTTTGGTCTCAGTCCTCCAAGGAGTTCAAAGGTTAGGGGCAGTGCTTAATTTGTCAATAAAAACATGCTGGTGCCAGTGGTCCTCCTCTTAAACTCGCAGCTGCTGCTGCAATTAAATGTGTGACGAATACTGAGGCAGCGTAATGCTGAAGACACCTCGGGCCACATTAAACTATTTAAAGCCACTCCATGCCTCTTCAGCTCACCCCTGCAGCTTTCTGCTTTCTCCCTTTGTGAAGCTTTTTCGTTTTTCTCTTCCTCCGTCTTTTCCATATGTCTCTTTTGCTCGCACTAAATGCTTGAAGCAGAAAAATAGGCGCCGGCCCTCAAAAATAAGTGCCGGAGCTCCGCACCAGAATCACCAAGCACAAAGGAAGCCCTGGTTAGGGGGTTTAGAAAAGACAAACGTTTGGGGTGTTACAGAAGGGCAGATGGAACTGTCTTCAGTAGCTTCCCCACTACAAGGGCCTTTTTATTTTTTTAAGTTTCAAAAACCTTAGAAGTAGTAAAGGGGGTTTTGGTTTCTTGGGGCAGTGTGGGGAGTTCAGTTGGAAAGAGGGGTTAGGGTTTACAGTTCTTCCTCCTTCTCACGCTCCTTGTTGTCCTTGTCTGTGTAATCTCTCAGTAGGTTGTGTACCATTCTGCGGCACGCTTCCCTGCTCACCACCTCCCTGTTGGTCACTAGTCGGGTCCTTGCATACAAGAGGATGTCCTTTACGCAGCAGAGGATTCTCCAGCATCCTTGGATAGCCTCCACTGAGTGTGTCTTTGGAAACAGCCAATACAACACAGAGGGGTGAGTGATGTTTGGGTATGGGATGTGGGCTTCCATTTCTTGTTTTAAGGCTCCCCGCAGTCTCTGGGCAAAAGGGCAGGCCCAGAACAGATGGTATGTAGTTTCCTCTGTGGGGCATCCCCTTGGGCATTCTCTGTGTGGGCACAGGCCCCTGCTGTGCATGAATGATCGGACTGACAGTCCCCTTTTCACGGCTATTCATGCAATGTCTTTGCGTCTGTTGGTCATGGATGGGGAGGGTACATTTTCCCACACCCTTGTTGCTGTAGCAGGTGGCAGGTCGCTCACTGGTTCTGTGGTGTCCCTGAACCTTATTAGTCTGAGGATTGTCCTGTGCTTCCATAGGCTTGGTGTGACACAGTTCAGCCCAAATTCCACCACAAACCTCTCAATCTCCTTGTAATACCAGGGGAGGTCCCAGTTGAACAATGTTGCATTTTCCCACTTATCCCACCCCAGTCTTCTCCATACTGGGAGCAGGAAGAAGCAGAAGACCCTGTAAGCCACACAAAAAGAAGGCTCTGAGGATTGTCGGGATGTCAGGGACTGCCTTCCCTCCCTTGCGATGCTCTTTGTGCATGACTGTCCTTTTCACCCTGTCCATCTTTGAGTGCCAAACAAAGTGAAAAACCATGTTGTTCACAGCCCATGCTACATTGGCCAGGAGTGGCCAGGCCTGTGTCACATACTGCAGCACGGGCAGTGCGTCATTCCTGAGCACCAGAGCCTTTTCTTCAATGCTCAGGTGTCTCAAGCTCCAAAAGCCCAGTTTCTGCTTGACTTGGGGTAGGCATTCATTCCAGCTTTTCGCCGCAGCTCCTGGTCCCCCAAACCCGATACTGAGGATCTTTACCAGTCCTGCCTCAATGGGGAAAGGGAGAGGCTCATTACATAGGTCCCAGCGGCCAAAGAGCTTTGCCTGTGATTTGTCCACGTTGATCTTTGCTCCTGATGCTTTGCCAAAGTCCTTGCATGCCTCCAGCAGGGACTGGACCGATTTCCCATCCGTGCAAAAGAGGGTGACGTCGTCCATGTACAGCATGCACTTGACTTCTTTCTTTGCGTATCCTGGTGTCGGGATCCCTCTGTACAGTTGTTCCTGATGTACTCCGCGAGTAGCTCTATAACCAAAACAAACAGAGAGGGCCAGAGCAGGCAGCCTTGTCTTGCCCCAGACCTGGAAGGAAAGGGGTCTGTTTTCCAACCATTTACCATGACTGAACTGAAGATGTCTGTATACATTATTCTAACATAATTGCAGAACCGCTCCCCGAGCCCAAAGCCCTGCAGTCCCCTTTCCATGAACTCATGGGAGACACGTTCAAAGGCCTTTTCCTGATCGAGACAGACCAGCGCAGCGCGGATATTCCGCTCCATGATGTATTGGATCGTGTCCCTGATCAGTGCTAGGCTGTCCGCTACCCTGCGTCCTGGAACCCCACAGGTCTGGTCTGGGTGAACTATCTTTCCCATAGCGCCCTTGAGTCTATTCACCATTGTCTTTGCCAGGATCTTGTAGTCCATATTCAGGAGAGAGATGGGACGCCAGTTCTTGAGGTCACATCTCTCCCCCTTATGTTTATACAGGAGCGCGATCATTCCTTCCCTTAATGTGTGGGGCATGACTCCCTCCTGCTCCATCTCCTCATACAGCTCCAGAAGGTCTGGTCCCACTAGGTCCCACAGTGAAGTGTAGAATTCAATTGGTGGACCGTCACTACCTTGTGTCATTCCTGACTTGAAGGATTTAACTGCAAGGTGCAGCTCCTCCAGAGTGAGGGGTGCGTTCAGGACTTCCCTTGCTGGTGTGGAAACCTTTCTCGGGATACCTGACAAAAACTTTTCTGCCTGATCCCCATCTGACCTCTTCTCTGAGTAGAGGTCCCCATAGAAGTCTGTCACAGCCTTCCTAATGTCTTCCTTGGTGTCACACAAAATTCCCTCCCTGTTACGCAGTTGAACCAGAGGGGTGTGGGCGGAGTTGATTTTCTTAAAGAAGAAGTTGCATTTCTCCCCTTTTTCCAGGTTCTCCACCTTAGAACGGAAGATGATCCTCCAGGATTCCTCATGAAAGTGCTCGCTCAGCTCTTTCTTGACTGCCTCCAGAGGGTTCATGACGTCCCATCCCCGGAGTTCGAGTTCGTGCAGTTCCTGCAGCTGTTGCTGCAGTCTAATGAATTCCTTCCTTCTCCCCCTTGCTGCTTTCCTGCCCACGTTCTTAAAGAAGTCCTGTATTCTGCCTTTCACCCACTCCCACCATTCCCCTATGGACTGCAAGGTGTCTTTCATGCCTTGCCACTCACTGTAAGTCCTCCTCAGATCCTCCTGTGCATCCTCTCTCCCCAGCAGAGAGCTATTCAGCTTCCAGGTGCATGGACCTGTCAGGAACTTTCCTGTTAGTTCCCCCTGGAACCTGATAGCCCTGTGATCAGAGAAATGCACTGTCACCATGGAGTGTTGCCTGATCCTCACTGATTTAGAGGTGAAACCGAAGTCTATCCTGGAGCGCACAGATCCATCAGGGCGGCTCCAGGTGAAGTTCCTGGCGTCCGGCCCCATGGATCCAATGACGTCTGTCAGGGAGGCCTCACCCACCATCTCCGCCAGGAGTTTTGCGGCATCATCCATCCATCCTTCCCCAGCCCTGGTCCCACATCGACCACCACTTTCTAGTATACAGTTGAAATCCCCACCCATCATGATTGTTCTTGAGGTGACCAGCTGTGGTCTGAGGTGCTGGAACAGCTCCAGTCTCTCACCCACATCAGAAGGCACATACACATTGATCAGTCTAACTGGTTCTCCTGCCCATGAGCCGTCAACGACAAGAGCCCTGCCACCTTCCAGCTCGGTGACCGAGTCCATTGTGAAGCACCTCCCTCTGACTAAGGTAGCGACTCCTAGAGACCTACTGCTGTTCCCCCCAGACCAAAATGAAGGCCCAAATGTCCACTGCTGTTCTTGGTGTGTGTATGAAGCTGCAAAATTGATGGAGCATTCCTGAATCATGTACACATCACATTCCTGGCTGGCAAGAAAGTTCAAGGTGCTAGCACACCTGCGCTTGTCTCTGATACTTCTCACATTTATGGAAAACAATGAAATAGCCATCTTAATTAGTGTTTAAGAGTTAAACTTAGGCTTAAATACTAACTATCAAGTCAGAGTAGTTAGCTGTTTATACAAAGTGACAAGGCTACTTACAGGGCTGGTCAGGCTCCTGGTGGGTCTCCGGCGTGGGGGCTGTTGTCTTGGCCACCGTTGCTTGGTGCTTCTCTGAGGCTGGCTTGCCCACCTGGCTGGTCTAGGGCTCTTCCTCCTCCAGGTTGGCAGGCAGGTTTTGCTGTTCCTCCTCCACGGAGGCCTCTTCCTTCTCGGCTGTTGCTGGCGATGGTGGTGGGGACACCTCCATGACACTGGCTTCCTGCAGCACTCTGGTCACTTGGTCCAGTTGGTCATCTGGCCCCTCATTCCCTGGTTGTTCTTCTTCCTCTGACTCCTCAAGATCGGAGTTGGGGTTGTGGTTGCTCAGGTGTTTCTTCCTGGTCTTCTTTGTTACTTGTGGGGGACTGTGCCTCCTTTTCCTGCGCTCCTGTTTCATCCAGGGCCCTTCTTCCTGGATCTCAGAGGCGGGTTGGGGAGCGTTGTCTGTTGGCCCACTCTCAGGGATGGCAGGCATTGCTTGTTCTGTGCTCTGGTGCTCCAGGGCCTGGGTGGAGCCCTGGATAGGTTTGGCTTGCTCCTGCCTGGGGCCTTTCCTCCTCCCAGTTTCCTTGGTCTTTCTGGGTGCTGGGACTGGAAGGCTGGCCGCGGCAGCCACCTCATGAGCTGCTCTCCCAGAACGTTTGGCCGCCTGGGCGTAGGACTTGGCTCTTTGCGGGCAGTCCTTGAAACAGTGGCCCACGGCACCGCAGAGGTTGCAGGGGGCTTCCTCTTTGCACGCCCTGGCTGTGTGTCCTTCCCTTTTGCAGTTCTTGAACACTTGCACTGTGCAATCTTTAGCGGTGTGGCCCGGTTTACTGCATTTGTTGCACAGTTTGGGCTGCCCGGAGTAGTAGAGGTAGCCCTAGTCGCGCCCTAGGGAGAAGCTTGAAAGAGGGTGATGGATTCCATCTGGGGCGGCCAGGTCTTCTTTTAGCTTCACCATGACTGTCCATTTACCATCCCATATGCCATCACTGTCCAGGTTGCGGGAGGGTTTTCTTGTCACTGTGCAGTGGCGGCGTAGGAATGTGGTCAGGTCCTGGATGTTGATGTGCATGTTGTAGACTTGCACGGTCATCCTCTTGACCTCCATCACGAGTTGGCACTCCAGGTGGAAGTCAGAGAAGGGTTTCTCATCCCGTCTTGACCAGCACATCTGCCAGTATCTCCTGCGGATTTGTTCCGACATGAACGTCAGCAGGTATGTGCCTTTGGGTGCATCCGACATTATGCACCAGATCTCTCCTGCTGTGAACCCCATCTTGGTCACCAGCAGCTCTGTGAAGGTCTTCCTGCTGAGCTCCGGTGTCGAGCCGTCCGATTCCACCTTCCTCTGCAGCATCACTGTGTTGTGGAACCAGGGGTTCAGCGGTCTGCTCATCCTGTCTGTGCTGTTGCGGCGTGCCTTGGGAAGGGTCCTTCAGGGAGCTGCAGCAGGTAGGTACTCTTCAGGCCTGTCCCTGGTGGCTGGCAGTGGTTCCCTTCAGGCAGGCAGGGAAGCTTGGCAGGCAGGGGATCCTCTCAGCAAGCAGGCAGGCAGGCCTCAGTAGCCAGGCATCTCCAGCAGGCAAGGAAGAGTCTTCAGCAGGCAAGCAACCCAGCAGGCAGGTGAGAGTCCACAGCAGGCGGTTTCTGCAGGCAGGCGAAGTCCAGAGCAGGCAGGTTCAGCAGGCAGGTATCTTCAGCAGGAAGCAGCTCCAGTAGTAGCACTTAAAAGTGCCCTTGTGTGCATATAGCACCAGGTAGCTCTTTGGCAGAACAGTGACCTCTAGTGGACACTAAAGGTCCTGCAGGCACGGGGTGATCGTGGTGTCTCCCCTGCCGCACCAGAATCACCAAGCACAAATGAAGCACTGGTTAGGGGGTTTAGAAAAGACAAACGTTTTGGGTGTTACAGAAGGGCAGATGGAACTGTCTTCAGTAGCTTCCCCACTACAAGGGCCTATGAAAGCAAAAGATTGCAGTGGTCAAACTTCTGTCTCTTCTGAAATTCCGCAATAACTTTGCCCTTCTAGGAAATCTATCTTTCTTTGGATGACATAAACAATTCCTAATCTCAAAATGTTTCAACATGCAACCTGGAGATTATCACAAATGAAAAGTGTTTTACTATTCGCATAACTTAATTCTATGGGTGAGTGTAACTTGTGTAATTCCATGTAGCGTAATCACAGGGAATTACCCAAGTGTTTCATGTGAATATGCATAATTACCCGAGATGTGTTGCATCAGGTAAAGAGGAAGTGCTATCAAAGCAGTGACAGAGACTGTTCTCTGTACCTGTCACATTGTTAGCCAATTGTCCTTCTGTGTCCATCCCGTTCCCCTTCAAGTTTTTTAATATTTCCCTACCCAATATCTCTTTCTATGCGTTGTTAACTACTTTACTTACCCTACCTCTTCCAGTCCAGGTCATGCCCCCTGCAAACAATGTTGTAAAACAAAATATGAGTGACCATACACAACCCTCCAACCCTGGCTTGATCAGGCTGAGCAGCATTCACCTTCCTATCAGTCTCAGTAATATTTGTACACTGCTTAAGGCCCTTGCCCTACACTCTGTTACTAGTCACGACTGATGAGGTCCATCAACATACAGCAAAAACAAGAATCCCTCCTTCCCTAAAGCTTCTTATCTGAGTTGATAAAGCGATGTCTGCTACCTCTCCTATCATCAGTTCATTCCTTAATGCAGGGTTTAGCAAAGGTCCTTCCTAATGAGAATAGTGGTGGATCAACAGTACTAACAGGGAGGATATCACAGGACATGCAACAGGACGTCATTCTTATTTGAAATGAAGCTGGTGAGATGTGAACTAGTGAATCACAGCCACCAACCAGACTAAAAGAAAACAGAATGAGTGGAAAATCCAAGACTGACACTATCATGTTAAAACAACAATTAGCAACTTAGTGTTGACTTACTAAAGTATACATAACAAACTCCTTAAGTATCAGGAGGAGTCAGGAGGACTAAGTATAATGTTACTTGAATAGATCGCAAGGGGTGTAGATTGTGGAACAAAGAGCACACTACCAATTCTTGGACACACATTGTTGTAAATAAGTCACTGTACTATAATGTCCTTTGGTTAGGACGGAAGATGTGGGCAAATGTCAATTTTGGTAATCACCTCCTTTAACTGTTAACGTCACTTTAATCACATCCGCCCCACCAAGTGTCAGATCTGTTGATAGTGGATATTAACCTACAAATGACTAATCACAAAACCTGGGGGAAGAGGATTAGGGTTTCTATGAATGGATGAGTAGGGGGAATGAGGGAAAGGTGAGAGTTAGACATACACAACAATCATCAAGTTGATGAGCCTATGACATCTGTTGCCCCATCATTTTGTGTTATGTTACTGGGCACAGACCATTATCTTTACATGCTCTCCTCAGATACATATATTTGTAGCACGTACAGTGGAAAACCTACAACATCACTAAAGTCATGAGTATGCAATTACTAAGGTCAGTAATTCTGCAACAGTATCACTGTCCTGTGGGGAAACGGTTTGAACATAGGTCCTTTAGTGAAATATGTTCATGCACTCCAGACTACAGTTGAGGGTAAAAACTCCTATGCTTCCTACATGAAACTATTTAGTAAATGAAATGGGATTTTTATCACAAATACATTGTTTTTATTTTGCATTCTGAAATTTTTGTTCCATATTCAGCTCCACAGTTTCCTCCTGGGTAATAGTGTGCTTTACAAATACTTTTAATATAACATATTCAACCAATCTGAAAGGGTTCAGGGATTACAAAGAACTGGTCAGTGCAACTAACCTTTAGGAGTACAGCTGTAGTCACTACTTAATTTAGTGTCTCACAGTTACCAGGTTATCTTTAAGACCCCAGAGATACATGAGAGGCATTTCCAGTGACTTTTCTAAACCATGACTTCACCAATTATCAGCTGCTGGTACAGAAACGTACTCCCACTTTAACAGAAAAGCGCAATCATATGAGTCTTGTTTTCAAGCCGCTAAGTTCACATGTGACATCTTTTATCAATTTGACATGACGGGATTTGTGCTGTAATGAACTTGTTGATATAAAACAAAATGTGTTTAATAAAATAAACGAAGGGAAGCAGAATTTTTAGGCAAGATCGCCTTGTCTCTTTGTTCCACTGTGTCCAATGTGGTGCAGCTGGCTACAAATGGTGGCCCACATGCTGGGTTTGGAACCAGCAAGTCTAGACCGCTCACTGCAGGAACAAAAATGTATTTTTCTACTTTATGTGTGGCAGTGACTTTTCCTGGGCCAAACCCAAATGTGTGAACTACTCTGGCCTTTCCCAGATAGCGTGATCTGTGAATGCATAAATCGGTTGGACTCCCATAAGATTAGCCAACACACCAGACATCTGTGTGTGTTTGCTATGCTGGTGGGAGTTTCCACGTGTGTGATATTACCTCTTATGAAATTATGATTTGTAAAATCAAAAATATCCATGTTAAATTCATGCTTTCAACTGCACAAACAAACCTTGTAAATTCTCTACAGATCACTGACTAGATGATTCGAATTTCGGCATTCGAAGTTGCAATTCCTTCATACATTGGGCTATAGGCTTACATTGCCACATTTATGCGGGGCTTGAGCCGTTCCAACGCCACTTTAGCGTTATATATATTTTATACTAATGTGGCGATGGAAGGAGAAAAACTTTGCACCATATTTACAAAGTGGCGCAATGCTTGCCTTGCGCCACGTTGTAACCCCTTGCGCCACATTATGCCTGCGGCTCTAGGGGGGGCATAAAAATGGCACAAAGAAATCTATGAGATTCCTTCACGCCATTTGTATCGCCATTTTGTAACGCCTGCTAAGTGCAAGCATTAAGGGCCAGATGTAGCAAAGGTTTAGCGACTCGCAAACGGCGAAAATCGCCGTTTGCGAGTCGCTAAAGCCACTTTGCAATGTAGAAATGCATTTTGCGAGTCGGAACCGACTCGCAAACTGCATTTCCGACTCGCAAATAGGAAGGGGTGTTCCCTTCCTATTTGCGACTCGCAATGCGATGTAATTCCATTTGCGACCGCGCATGCGGTCGCAAATGGACTCGCAGTTACCATCCACTTGAAGTGGATGGTAACCCAGTCGCAAACGGGAAGGGGTCCCTATGGGACCCCTTCCCCTTTGTGTCTGGCATTAAAAATAATTTTTCAGAGCAGGCAGTGGTCCAATGGACCACTACCTGCCCTGAAAAATACCGAAACTAAAGGTTTCGTTTTTTTTTTTCAAAGTGCTGCTCGTTTTCCTTTAAGGAAAACGGGTTGCACTTTGAAAAAAAAAAACTGCTTTATTTAAAAGCAGTCACGGACATGGTGGTCTGCTGTTCCCAGCAGGCCACCATCCCCGTGAGTGCCCTGAATAGCTATGGGGTCGCAAATTGCGACCCCCCTCATTAATATTAATGAGGTGGGTCTTTGCGACCCCATAGCGACTCGCAGAAGGTGTCTGAGACACCTTTCTGCATTCCAAATTGCGAGTTGCAATTTGCGAGTCGCTGGGACTCGCAAATTGCAACTCGCAATTTGGAACAATGCTACATCTGACTCTAAAAGAGGCTCCCATTGATTATAATGGGCCTCTGCGTGCTGTGTAGTATTTGCGTCTACATTTTTTGTGCTAATCCTGCAAAGTGCCAGATCAGCGTAAAAAATGATGATGCTAGTCACCCTAACTACCGCTATGATGAGACGTACTTTAAATACGGTGTTACCAAGGTGGCGTTAGGGGGGGGGTGCAAGAAAAGTGGTGCTGCATTAGGTGCAGCACCACTTCTCATAACTCTGCCCTCACTGTATAATTGTGTTAGCTAAGAGCCAACATAAATGCAGATTATGGCACCATGAGGGAAATTGCATTTATTGTAAAAGCACTGTTAAAATTGAATACTGCTAAATTAAAGAAACAAACTTTCGTATGTCACTTACATTTGGTCAGGAAAGTTACAATTTACACTACATTATGGATGATTTAAGTTAGGCCCCTTTTGTAATACCAGTTTCCTCTGCAAAGAAAAAATGATTTAACAGCTAAACAGAGGTATTTGGGGGCTCCTGTAGGCCTTTAGTCTCAGTCCTCCAAGGAGTTCAAACCTCAGGGGTTTAGAAAAGACAACATGTTTTGGTGTTACAGAAGGGCAGATGGACCTGTCTTCAGTAGCTAACCCACCACAGTGGCCTAATATAGCAAAACATTGCAGTGAGCAAACTACTGTCTCTTCCGGAATTCCACAATAAGTTTACCCTTCTAGGAAAGCTGTCTTTCTTTGGATGACACAAGACAGCCCCTAATCTCAAAATGTTTCAACATGCAGCCTCCATATTATCACAAATGAAAAGTGGTTTAACTATTCACATAATAACACTTAATTCTAGCGGTGGGTGTAACTCATGTTATTCTTTCCAGCATAATCACAGACAATTACCCATATGTTCCACTTAATTATGTGAATTTACACAAGATGCGTCTCGCACACGTCGCATCAGTTAAAGAGGAAGTGCTACCAAAGCAGTGATGACAGAGGCTGTTCTCTGCACCTGTCCCATTGTTAACCAGTTGTCCCTCTGAGGTACTGGGTTTTTCAGAACCGGTACTGATCCGGTAACCCAGCGGTGCCAGGGTACACCCAAAGACCTCGGGTACTTTCCTGATTCAGACTACAGAAACTCAGAGTCTTCTAGGTGAAGTCAAAGATCGAATTTATTGGCTGCAACCAATTGACAAGTGTCCTAGAAGTACAACAGCACGATTTGTATGTTCTCAGGAGACTGTGTTTCAATGCAAAGTCAGGTTTCCTTATATACAGTTTTTTAAGCTTCAGGCAAACATTCTTGACATTTTGGTTGGTCATTCACATGTTTTCACTACAAAGGAAAAAACAGTGTCATGATGAAACCTCATATTTCATGTCATCCAACCCATAATAAATTACCCGGCAAGGCCTAGAATTTCACATCAGATAAGTGTGGACCCCCAATAAAAACGGGCACCTCCCCCTCGTAAAGTAAGAAGAAGAAAAGAGCAGGTGCAGGTGTGAGCAAGTTAGGCAGGGTGTGTGAGCGATAATAAGGGTTTTATGGCCTGGTGTGCCTTGATGCTATCTGATTCGGCCACTGGGAGAGGGACTGACCAAACAGGTTTGGCCTGAGGCAATGGTTCCAGCTTGCCCAGGTCAGAGAAAAGTCAATCAAGGTGTACGTGTCCTTGGAATCAAATCTGACTGTATTATAAGCCTATGTGAGGGCAACTTTTAAAATGGCTGTCGTGTATAAAATGGGAGCCACGAGTGCAGGACGAAAATGGCGATTTCGAGGTGAAAACGCTGCTGGAATTGAGCGAAAATGCTCATGCTTAGTGTACTAGTCATTATCGGTCTTTTGATACTAAAATCGTACTGCTGTGGCAAAGTAAATTACATGGGTCCAGAATTTGTAGAACCACAAACCCTCCTTTTGCCCTTACATAGGCAATAAACCTATTCTCATGCTAATCTGAGTCCAGGTCTATGTTTATAAGGCCATGGAGATGTTGCTGGAACAAAATTCTAGTACTTGGTAACTCTCTCTGGACAGGTCTCCTTGAACATGAAGTAGCACAAAAGGCCACATATGGCAGGACAAAATAAGGAATACCTCTATCTGCAGTAGGTGGCATAAGATCACACACCCAACAATTAGTGATGTTCACTACTAACTAGTGTTGATGCAGAAGCTGTACAAAAGAATTGCTTACGAATTCTGATCTTCTAACCTGCTCATGTTCAGGAAAAGGGTGAAAAGAGTGCAAAGAAACAATAGTAGGAAAAGACATAGGTTGGGAAGTGGGTTCAGAAGTCAATTGAGTAGAGAAAAACAATCCTACCCATAAATGACAACGTCATGTTTAAAAGACACTAGAAAACACGTTATTAAGAACATATAGACAACGGGAGAAAGTAGTGACCACTATGAAATAATAATTTTTCACAACCCTAACCAAAAAGCAAATCCTAAAATTATCTAGTAACATTTTTAGGGCTCCTCTGCATTTCAGTAATTTTTGTATGTTCAGGTGGAACAGTGGTGACTCTCATCAATGCTCTAAGGTGAAAAGGGGGTACTCTTTCCACAGAAAATGGACTTTATTCTGCTTTTACTAAACAGAATAGTACTTTAAAACAATGCCAGCAAAACAATCAGTCTCCTAACACCTAGTCTATACAATCACACGGAAACCTCTTGTGAAACCAACTATGCCCAGAGTCCGTTCAAAAAGCCTCTCTGGCAGGCTTCTATTGTCCATCAAATTTTCTTTTGTTGTTTTCTTTCGCATGGGCCTCTCAATCCAGGCCTCTTCGTGAGAAAATACTGCTTAGTTGGAGTGCCCTCCTGGCAAACACCCACAGCTCACTCGAAAGTCTCAATGTCTTAAAGCAATGCACCAGTGTCTCTCCTCTGTGGCAGATACTACAAACAATGTGCTCTTCATTGATCAAGGGCACAAATCATCTCGTGCAGAGGCAAGCACCATTAATTGGGAAATAGCTCAAGCTCAGCAGCACTTTCAGACTCCAACACTCATTATTTAGTGTCAGAGGACGCTCAAGCTGCTCTTTCATGGGCACCAAAATATAGTGCCTTTTTCCAAACTTGAAATCTCCGGTGCACTGCCCTTCTTCCGTTGGAGCAAAGAAAAGGGGGTGTGTGGCCAAAACTCAGGCCAAGGGGCTCAAGGGATTGCACACTGTCAGAGGTTACCAGCACATGACAGGTAGAGAAATGAAACCTCAAAACAGCTCTGCCATCAACAACAGGAATCCTTCTCTTTAGCTCTTTTACACTGAAACTTTGGTTTTGTGATGTCCAACGGCGTCTGATGGAGCAAGTACGATACCATGCGCTGGCGATCGCTGTCCAGCTTTGCTACTTTCTGGGTGCTGAGACTGTAGGGCCAAGACGTCCGTCTTTCATCTGTAGCTGTCACTGATGGGAGTTAGGCTTAAATCAATGTCCTGCAGGTTATTATGACTTGATACCCGCAGAATCTAGTGACGTAGGAAATGTGCCACAGTTGTTAGTTTCCTTCAATTTAGTTAAAAAAAAACAGTTCATGGTTTTTAACAAGGGGACTGCAAGCAGGTGGTCTGCAATCTTCAAAGGAGTAGCCATACACCATGGGCATAAAATACAAAGACAAAGGCAGAAGGGCAAAACAGGGTCTGTAGCATCTTTAATTCAGTTCTCTCCATTATTCTCTGCCATCTATAGCTACATGAGAATTCTATCTGAATGGATTTCCTCACACAGTGGCATTGTCTAATGGGGTAAACACATATTTGCCTCAATGATTAAGTCTAGGTGTTCCTCCTTACCTTAGAACATCTCAATAGAGAAATCACATGATACCGATTATCAGGAACATGTAGAAACCTTCCTTTAAAAACTGTGCATCAGGTGCACTATGCAATACACAGGCTAATAGTCAAATGTGCAAACAAAAAGACAAGAACTAGAGGGTCCTGATATTTGCATGATTAGGACACATCTGATCCCACCAAAAATTAAAGTAGCAGGAACAGAAGGGAACCGAAAACCAAATTAAAATAGACATTGAAAATTCGTCATGTTCAAAAAGGTAAACATAAGATATCTCCTATTGAGATGGAAAACTTGTCTTACTATAATATTGAGTCAGTTAACCAGTCTATCGCTACCCTGACAGTCAGGCTGGAAAACATTGAAGCAGGCCTAAGGCAAATTCTTGAAAACCAGTCTGGTCATACCAAAGGGAATTATACATAACATGGGGGTCCCTGGTATATCACTGCAGTCTGGAAATGTGAACCTGAACAATACATCAATAATAATAAAAGGGCTGACTGGTGAAAGGAATTCGAAAAAGAGAAATGGGACTAGGACATAGCTAAAATCTCAATAACTAAGCATGGTGGGACATTGGTCAGGGGAAGTAACCAAAGAAAAAATCTATAGAAAGAACAAAAAAAAATATTTGGGTGATAGTCAGGCATGTGACACAACACCAAGAGTACGGGTGATACACAAAGGCCAAAGTTACACAAATTTTAACTCTACCGTTGGCGACTACACCATATACGGTACTCCTAGCTAATGTTTCAGATCCTTCTTCAGGAAAAAATGAAAACCTGGTTTTCTTTTAAGGAACGAAAGCCATATGCTACTTAGGAAACACAACATCATTAACTAATGTAATATAGAAATTAGGCCACCTTGAGTCACAGATCTATAATTTCATCCTTAGGTCCAATCAAGGATACATAAATGTAGGGCTGCCTGTTCCTTTAAGGGAAGGGGCAGTAACGTGACTAACTGCAGGTGACACACTTTGATCCTGTATATCTCTTTTTATTTTCCTTCAATACCATTATAGCCAAATAGACATTCACTGGTGAAGTGTTGTCTTTTATGTTCACAGCATGAAATATCATTATCTGTGGAATTTAGTAACCAGAACAAGTTCAACCAACTGTTGCGTAGCGATGGGCATCGTCATGACCATCCCCTCACAACACAGGGGAGCTTGTAATAGTATCAAAAGCAGCAACAAACATGCAAAAAACAAATAAAAAAAATAATAAAAACGCACAAAACGTCAAGCCATCAGATATACTTGCTGTGTATCAAGCACAAAAAGCATAGACAAAACAATAGCATGTGTGAATAAGCGGTGACACACAACACCATGTCATGTACTTTATGCACTGTAAACCTGCAGCCCAAAACCCAATATTTGGGCCTGTTTAATTTGTCAGGTTTAAAATCCTTACCCTCCTTTTGACAGTAGATCACCAGGCAATGGAAATCTGCTGTCAAATATAACTTTACTGTTTCTCTTCTAACATACAGAACCAGCAAGAACAATTCATGATAGGACCAAATACATGAAAATAAATTTCCATTACTTAACTGTTACCCTCTTGTCAGTTACTTCGCAACATCAAGCCACCTTAGTTTTACCTTTCTAAAAGTAAAAATTGTTACACTGACACTCCATATTAATTTGGCACCTACAATTTCCACTGTAAAAAAAAATCATCTCTATTTCCAGATTATTAAACTACATTTACTGTGAATAATTCACACACCTTAATAACACACATACCAGTTGTTAGAATAAATGCTTGTTGCAATCCCATGCAATGGTACATATTTCATCAACCTCAAATGAATGAACGTCTCAGTAGGCCCAGCTGAAGTTAGAACCTTCAACCTTGATATTAAAACAAGCCTTTGTACTGGCACATTGACTCATTGAATCATAAGAAGGCACAACCTGCAAATATATATCAAACCTAAATGTATGCATTTACTGAAGCCTGAGACACTTTAAAAAGTACTCTGAATGAAAGAAAATGCAGTTTAAACAGTGCTTTTGCCCAAAATCGACTTTGATATTTTAGGCATTAAAAAATCAATATCCTACAATTTTCTTGCATAATATGCATTACCAGAATGTCTATTACACAATCCATGAGTCAGCCATTGAAAATATTAACTTATACTTTATAGAAATGAGCTTGTTTGCTCCTGCGCCAAGGGAAAATTGCACATACAAATGTCATTTTAGTGGTGCAACATAACTTGAATTAAATTTTAATGTTAGGAGGTCATAGTATAGGTATTAAGCTTTATAAATATTAAAAAACGATTTTGAAAGGCACTTATTTTTTAAATAATTTTTCCATAATTAATAATTTTCTTTAAAAAAAAATAAAAACCCAATTATTCTTTTTTTTGTGATAATTCCACATATAAAAGCAAGCTGCATCCCTTGCCTATTATTTGGGATACATTAACTCACAAGCCTAAGCGCATAAGCCTAACTTGAAATGCGTCACATTTTTGCACCACTTTCATTTAAAAGGAAGGTTATGCAAAATTCCACCCATGTTTAACTGGGAAAGTGCTGGCTGAATTGAAAATAGATAATTTCGTTTTTTTTTGGGGGGGGGGCCCTATTTATATCTATTGAATGTGTTTTCTAATTTATTAAGCATTTAACGGCAGTTTTGTATATGTGCACAATTGCTCATTCTATAAATTAAAGAGCAACATATAGCTATGTTAGCACATCACATGGTTCATTTCTGGATTTTTTTTAAGTTTCTACTTAATATTAATTAACCAACATTTTACTTAACAAACTGTAAACATCAAGAAGACCCACAAACACACATTGAGCTCATTTCAGATATAAACAGAAAACACTCAGTACACACAATACAGCGCGCTTTAGCCATTTTTCATAAATAGCGCCGTCGCAATTTACTTACAGAACCGTTTGCAGATCCTAGTTGTAAGTCATATTTACAAGAAAAAAAAAAAAACTTTTCTCAATTATTTCCAAGAATAGCGGACCCATACTTTATTAAACGTGATGGGGCCCACTCCGTGCTTCACATATAGTTCATAGGTTGGAGTTCCAATCGGAGGAACCGGACATGAGTCCTCCAACCGGGAGTCCCTTTTACAACCAAGACAAATCAAATTTCCAAGTCTGCTAAGACCAGGCATCTTCGCTCACTAGTCTAGCTTCAAACTTCAAAGGATTATCGTTTACGATAGTCTCGTGAATACACGAGTCCTTCGGCTTTGGTACTTGCAAGTTCCAAATCAAAGTGATCCCAAAGGGATACCAAACCAAATGTCCAACTAAGGACCAAACCAAGTGTCCAACTAAGGACCAAACCAAGTGTCCAACTAAGGACTGGGAGACGCTCCACTTATACTTAACTGAAAATATCAATGACGTCACCAGAAGACTCGTCTTATCGTTTCGCTCTACCAAAAATCAAGGGTCCAAATCAGGGCGATAGCCAGGGCAGCAGTCCTTCATAGCCGTCGGGAAGCGGGGAACCTCGCAACAAAGACTTTCGGACCACGTCGACATGCAGGGGTCGATGAAGTGGCGGCCTTCCTCCAGAATTTTCACACGAAGCTCCCCACGGACCTCAGGCTTGGACCGGTACCGCTGGTATCGCCCCACGTTTGGGCGCCAACTGAGGTACTGGGTTTTTCAGAACCGGTACTGATCCGGTAACCCAGCGGTGCCAGGGTACACCCAAAGACCTCAGGTACTTTCCTGATTCAGACTACAGAAACTCAGAGTCTTCTAGGTGAAGTCAAAGATCGAATTTATTGGCTGCAACCAATTGACAAGTGTCCTAGAAGTACAACAGCACGATTTGTATGTTCTCAGGAGACTGTGTTTCAATGCAAAGTCAGGTTTCCTTATATACAGTTTTTTAAGCTTCAGGCAAACATTCTTGACATTTTGGTTGGTCATTCACATGTTTTCACTACAAAGGAAAAAACAGTGTCATGATGAAACCTCATATTTCATGTCATCCAACCCATAATAAATTACCCGGCAAGGCCTAGAATTTCACATCAGATAAGTGTGGACCCCCAATAAAAACGGGCACCTCCCCCTCGTAAAGTAAGAAGAAGAAAAGAGCAGGTGCAGGTGTGAGCAAGTTAGGCAGGGTGTGTGAGCGATAATAAGGGTTTTATGGCCTGGTGTGCCTTGATGCTATCTGATTCGGCCACTGGGAGAGGGACTGACCAAACAGGTTTGGCCTGAGGCAATGGTTCCAGCTTGCCCAGGTGAGAGAAAAGTCAATCAAGGTGTACGTGTCCTTGGAATCAAATCTGACTGTATTATAAGCCTATGTGAGGGCAACTTTTAAAATGGCTGTCGTGTATAAAATGGGAGCCACGAGTGCAGGACGAAAATGGCGATTTCGAGGTGAAAACGCTGCTGGAATTGAGCGAAAATGCTCATGCTTAGTGTACTAGTCATTATCGGTCTTTTGATACTAAAATCGTACTGCTGTGGCAAAGTAAATTACATGGGTCCAGAATTTTTAGAACCACACCTCTGTGTCATCCCCTTCCCCTTTCAAGTTTTTAATTTCTCCCTACACAATCTCCCTTTCTATGTGTTGTTCACCTCTCTATCTACTTACCTTACCTCTCCCAGTCCAGCACTGACCCCTGCAAGTAGTGTTGTAAAACAGAATATGAGTGACCATACACAACCCTCAAATTCTGGCCTGATTAGGCTGAGCAGCACCAACCCTCCCATCAGTGTCAGTAATATTTGTCTACTACTTACTGCTCTTGCCCTACACACAGTAACTAGTGACCGCTAATGGGGTCTGCCAACAAATAGCAACAACAGCAATCCCTCCTTCCCCAAATCTTCTTTCCTTAGCTGAGTAGATAAAGCAATATCTGCTACATACCCTATCATCGGTTCATACCTTAATGCAGGATTTAGCAAAGGGCCTTCTTAATGGTAATGGTGGTGGACCAACAGCACTAGCAGAGACAGCATCACAAGATTTGCAAAAGGACATCATTCTTATTAGAAATTGATCTGCTGTGGTGAATTAGTGCATCACAGCCAGCAACTAGACTAAAAGAAAACAGAATGAGTGGGAACTCCAAGACTAACACTTCCATGCTAAATCAACAGTTAGCAACGTAGTGTTGACTTACTTACTAAAGCAAATAATGAACTCAAGTCTCAGAAAGACTCAGGAGGACTCAGTAGAAGGTTATTTCACTAGAATACATGGGGTGTAGATTGTGGGAAAAAGTCCACACTGCCTATCCTTGGATACACATTGTTGTAAATAAGTCAATGTAATATAATCCCCTTGGTTATGAGGGATGGTATGGGCAAATGACAATTTTGGTACACACCTCCTATAACAGTTGGAGCCACTTTAATCACATTCACCCCACCAAGTGTCAGATCTGTTGATAGAGGAAAATATTCCACAACTTGCCTGATCAAAAGACCTGGGGTAGAGGATTAGGGGTTCTATGAAAAGATGGTTAGGGGAAATAAGGGAAAGGTGAGAGACTCACACAAGATTCATCAAGTTGATGAGCCCATCACATCTGTTGCTGAAGGAAGATGACAGTTCACTTACCAAAAGCAAACAGTGCTTTAGCCTCCCAGACTCTCGCGTTATCTAATTGATTTGTTTCCTTGACTTGAAAAATGCAAAAAAGGGAATACCCACACAGTTAAAAAAAATAGTTATAGTTAGGAAAATAAAAATTACACTGTATGGAAAGGGACAGTGTATCTGCATTCTTCTGGCATTGTCTGTCTTGGGTGCAGAGCGGAACCGCAAAGCTGAAGCACTATGGAGCATTCTTTTACTAGACAAGATGGCCTGTGATGTATTAAAATAAAAAGTTAATAAGAGATAGCATGATAGTGCCGGAGGAGCAAGAGGGCATAGGCTGGCGCAGTGGTGTGCCATTAACTAGGATGAGAGAAGAATCTATCTCCTACCACCAATAATAGACAATTAGGCCCTCATTTAGGGGGATTTGTTCTAGGGCAGCCCAGCAAGTCATCTTGCTGTGCTGTCCTATGCCTAAGTGAAAGGGCAGGAATGCACCATATTTATGCAATAGAGTGCATTCCTGTCCTTTCCCCTTGCGCTGATGCCATTACAGCAGCCTAGTACCAACCCAGGCACCCCTGCATTATGGTGCAAGGGTGTCTCTGTTGTCAGCAGGACAACACAGACACCCTTTTGGTGATAACTACACCACCTGCACTGTAAATACAATCCGTAGAAACAATGTCTACAGGACATGCAAGATACTTTATTGCAAGCTTGCTGAGCTCTAGCCATTGTGCACTCATGCCATATCAATAGATCAATAGGTCTTGATCATGGTAAATCTCTGTTGGGTCATCCAGATACTCTTGGACCAACTCTGAATTGTCATTGGTGCTGCCACTTGCTGCACCTGGGCCTCTGCACTTGACTTACATCCTGCTTAATAAACCAAACCCATTGCAGTGGTTGGCTGTGAACATAAAGCGGTTATGCTGTGGGTTTTGAAGTAGCTGGCAATGGTGCTGGCTGCTGCTATAGAGACTTTGGCCCTCATTACAACCCTGGCGGTAAATCCCGCTTTCCGCCATGCTGAAGACCGCCAACATACCGTTGTGGCGGTGGAATACCGCTGCAGGTATTACGACCCACATCTCGGAATCCGCCACAATACAGACACCCACACAAGTCCGCCACTCCAAAGGTCAGTGATAAACTGGCGATACCAAAACCCACACCGTCACGCCAACAAGAATACGCCCACACTATCACGACCCATAAATCAACGCGGCAGTCTTTCAACCATGGAAATCCGTTGGCGGTACACACTGTTGCGCTCAAAATACACACACATTTACAAAACACAACCACATTGGACAAATCGAAATACACACACCTGACACACATACACACACCACACCCACACACCCATACCAATATAAAACACCCACCCACATTATCCACAAACCCTTACAACCTAAAATTTCGAAGAAGGCCAGAGAGAGAGATTAGCTAACACAACACCAGCATCCACAGACACACAACATCATCACTTATACAACATCCATGCACCTCAAACAACACACACCAACACATCCCCCCACACATCATAACAGACATCACCTCACACATCACCCACACCACATCATGGCACCTCAAAGACACCCCAGGTTTTCAGAGGAGGAGCTCAGGGTCATGGTGGAGGAAATCATCCGGGTAGAGCCACAGCTATTCGGTTTACAGGTGCAGCAGACATCCATTGCAAGGAAGATGGAGCTATGGCAGAGAATCGTCGATAGGGTCAACTCAGTGGGATAGCATCCAAGAACATGGGATGACATCAGGAAGAGGTGGAACGACCTACGGGGGAAGGTACGTTCAGTGGTATCAAGACACCAGATTGCTGTACAGAGGACTGGCGGTTGACCCACACCTCCTCCCCCACAACTAACAACATGGGAGAAGCAAGTCTTGCAATAATGCATCCTGAGGGCCTCGCAGGAGTAGCAGGAGGACTGGACTCTGGTAAGTCATATCTTAACTACTTTATCCCCCCACCCCACCTGCATGCCATCACATACCCCAACCCTTACCCTCACCCCATCACACCATCATCTCCATATGTCCCACTATCACAACCCACACATCTCAATACCAAGGCCCTGCATGCAACACCTATGCATGGACCACCGTCACCAAAGCATGTCCAGTACAGAAACCCACACAGACCCCAAAACAGCTATCACAAAAGGGCAAACACAATTATGCAAGCACAGGAGTAGAGGGTACCTCACCCAATGCACAAGATGGCACACACAGATACTAACAGGACCCCTACCCAACATCACCGGACAGGAGGTGCCAGACATATCCAGTCCCCCCACAGAAGAGGCCAACAGTGATGATAGGAGCTCTGCACACCTGGATCAAGATGACCAGCCCGGCCCATCAGGGATCTCAGGACAGTTGGTTCCCCTGCCACAGTCCCAAACCACCACTGAACCTCCGCCCTCAGGAAACACCACCACAGCACCCACCCAGCGGGCTCATCCCTCTGTCCCCAGGACACGTCAATCAACAGTGTGTCCACCACTACAGGGTACCCAGGCAAACCCACTTACCCAAGGCAATCAGGGACCTGGTGTCAGTGGGCACACGGTTCCGGGGACAGAGGCACAGGATAACAGGGAAGCTGGGAGGACTGCTGTGTGACAGGGGAGGACAGTCCCAGGGAACCAACACTCCATGAGGCATTCTCTAATATCATGGGAGCTTACCACCATTCCCAGGAGACCATGGGCACGGTACTGGCCAAGTTTCAGGAGACCAAGCAGCTGCAGGAGGAAAACTACCTGGGGATCAGGGAGGACTTAAAGTCCAATAACACCACCCTGGTCACCATTGCAGGGGTGCTGACAGACCTTGTCAACACCATGAGGGACACAGTGGCACACAAACGGGCCCCTGACACTAGCCTGGACGATGAACAGCCCTCCACCTCCGCCTGCGCTAGTGGACAGGAGGGACCGCCACAGGAACAACAGACCACCAGCACCCCACCCCCGCAGAAGGAGAACTGCCCCACAAACGGTCCCTGAGATCTAGGCACAAGACAGAGAACATTGCCAAGACCCCTGCCAGAAAATAAGACCCTCCTGAATGTCACCCTTCTGTCCCACCCTGTCCACCTTTAACTGCCATAGCTCCACTTGCTATGTCCCATTGGACAATGCACCTGTGAGACAAAGACACTGGACTCTGCCATGGACATTCCTCCATCATCACCCCAGCCCATTTAACACCCCCCTCCACTTATTTGCACAGAAATAAACACCCTTGAATCACAAAACAATCTGGAGTCAGTCTGTGCTTTCACAAACGTGTAATAGCAAAATCTCTGGAATATAGCAATGTCAATGTACTTGTTCACATACCAGTGTTACACAGCTGTAGGCCAGGAATAAACATAGCAGAGGGCACAAATGGGGACCCAGATCTGTAAAATGGAAAGCCAAAGTGACAAGTCAGGGTCCATACACAGAGTTAAAAAGGCAGACTTATGCTAGGTCCTACAATAGTATGATATGTGGGAAGCAGTTCCATCTTCTTACCTGTGTCTCACTGGAAGTATTGCATGATGATGTTGTTTCGGTTGTCTACATCTTCTTCTGCCTCCTCTTCTTCACTGTCCACAGGCTCCACAGCTGCCACAAGACCAGCATCATGCCCATCCTCCTGCAGAAAAGGCACCTGGCATTGCAAAGCCAGGTTGTGCAACATACAGCAGGCCACGATGATCTGGCACACCTTCTTCGGCAAGTAGTATAGGGAGCCACCTGTCAGATGGAGGCACCGGAATCTGGCCTTCAGGAGGCCGAAGGTGCGCTTGATTATCCTCCTAGCTCGCCCATGTGCCTCATTGTAGCGTTCCTCTGTCCTTGTCCTGGGATTCTTCACTGGGGTCAGTAGCTATGACAGGTTGGGGTAACCAGAGTCACCTGCAAATATCGAGGGACAACTGTTAGACATACTCCAAACATTAGGGAATCTCCCATACCCAGACAGCAAATGAAACTATGGTGGGACTTTAGGCTCACCTATTACCCACACCCGGTGCCTCTGGAGTTGCCCCATCACATAAGGGATGCTGCTATTCCTCAAAATGTAGGCATCATGCACTGAACCAGGATACTTGGCATTCACATGGGAGATGTACTGGTCTGCTAAACACACCATCTGCACATTCATGGAATGGTAGCTTTTCCGGTTTCTGTACACCTGTTCATTCCTGCGGGGGGACAAATGCCACATGTGTACCATCAATGGCACCAATGATGTTGGGGATATGTCCCAGGGAATAGAAGTCACCTTTCACTGTGGGCAAATCCTCCACTTGAAGGAAAACGATGTAGCTGCGCATGTGTTTTAGCAGGGCAGACAACACTCTGGACAACACGTTAGAGAACATTAGCTGGGACATCCCTGATGCCATGGCCACTGTTGTTTGAAAAGTCCCACTGGCCAGGAAATGGAGTACAGACAGGACTTGCACTAGAGGGGGTATTCCTGTGGGATGGCGGGTAGCTGAAATCAGGTCTGGCTCCAACTGGGCACACAGTTCCTGGATTGTTGTACGATCAAGTCTGTAAGTGCTAATTATGTGTCTCTCTTTCATTGTCGACAGGTCCACCAGGGGTCTATACACCGGAGGATGCCGCCATCTCATCACCTGCCCCAGCGGACATGCCCTATGGAGGGGGAACGGCGAGCAGAGTGTCATCCAACACTTAGGTATCACAATGCTGTTTTGCAAAAACGTTACATTTTCTCTATGTGCCTTTGTCTGTCCGTATTCCTGGCCTAAATAGGTGTGATGCTGTTATTTGGCCTGCCATGTGGCCCCCTGAAATGGCGGCTGCCTGACCTGTAAGGTGGGACAAGGGGAAATGAGGTAACTGCACCGGCGTTGTACAACATCGCCGTAGGCGGTCGAAGACTGCGGTGCAATTCAGCATTGGTTAACATCGGGCCCCATGGGTTCCAGGAGCCAATTACGATGTACGCCGGCGGTGACGGTACACACCGCCGCGGACGTGGCCACCATTTTCTAACTGTTCACTCACTTGATACCTGACCTTAAACAAGAGAGGACCTACACTGCAAGTGCTGCTGTGACCTGTGTCTGGAAGCGACAATGGCTAGAGTGTCTGGGGAAAAGACCCCTGCTTTCACTTCAGAGGAGTTGGAGAAACTAGTGGATGGGTCCTCCCCCAGTACACACAACTGTACGGTCCTCCAGACAAGCAGGTGAGTACACTGTGAGCATGGTGGATGGCACATGATTGTATGGAGTGTCGTGGATGGAAGAGGTGGGTGGGACAGGCCAGCATGTGAGGATAGTGCGTGTGTATGTATGTCTGGACCAGGGTGGGAGGTTTTTAGGCAATGTGTGAGAAGAACTGCACGGGAGAGTAACATCCATTATTACTTCACTTTTCCTCTAGGTCAGCGCCCACCAGAAGAAGGGTGTTTGGCGTGCCATCGCCAAGGGAGTGCGGACCCTTGGGTTTTACCATAGACGGAGCACCCACTGCCGGAAAAGATGGGAGGACCTGCGCCGCTGGAGCAAGAAGGCGGCGGATGCCCAGCTGGGGATGGCCTCCCAATGTGGAAGGGGTGCCCGTCGCACCATGACCCCCGTGATGTACCAGATCCTGGCGGTGGCATATCTGGAGTTGGATGGGAGCTTAAGGGCATCACAGCAGCCACCAGGGGGTGAGTACACTCTCATTCAGCTGACTCTGCGCACTTGACGAGGTGTCTGGGTGGGGGTGGTGGCCTGTGGGTTCCCCTAGGCAAGGGCAAACGCGCAAAGGTAGATCCATTGTTTTGCAGCCTCATTCCGACTCCAACCCCAAAGGGGGTATTTGTCCTCTACACCTAGTCAGGCTCTCATGTGTTCCAGCTGTGCATGAAATGGGTCTAGACAGAGTCCCCCTTGGGCATGTGCTTTTCTCCTGCACTGTTAGTGCATGGCTTAGTGCATAGGGCTGCTCCCTGTGTGTTGTGTCTGCCAACGGTAGTGGTGTTGCATGCACTGACCATGTGTCTCTTCTGTCTCTCCCCCTTTTTGTTTTGTCACCCGGTTCTTGTGTGCATTAGCATCATCTGGCTCCGGAGCAGTGGCTCCGGAGCAGGAGGGAGCTGCATCTCACTTGGCCCATGAGGGTGAATTTACAGACTCCGAAGGCACCAGTGGGACGGAGGGCGAGGGGAGCTCCATGACGAGGACAGGAGCATACACCAGCGACAGCGACTCCTCCTCTGATGGGAGCTCCCTTGTGGTGGTGGGCACCTCTGTGCCCACATCATCAAGAGGTACAGCCGCCACCCCCCTACCAGCACCGCCCTCCCAGCAGCCCCTCAGCATGTTTACCGTTCCCACTCCCTCAGGAGGGTGGGCATCTCCTTCACCACAGGCACCTCAGGCCCTGCCCCAGTCAGCCCTGCTGCCCTCAGTGAGGAAGCTATTGACCTCCTGAGATCTCTCAGTGTTGGGCAATCTACCATTTTGAATGCCATCCAGGGTGTTGAGAGACATTTGCAGCAAACAAATGCATACCTGGAGGGCATTCATTCTGGGCAGGCGGCCGAACAGATAGCCTTTCAGGCTCTGGCCTCAGCACTGATGGCAGCCATTGTCCCTGTGTCCAGCCTCCCCACTCCAACTTCCTCCACCCAGACCCAATCCCCTGTACCTCGGCCTATCTCAAGCACACCATCAGACCTGCATGCACACTCATCAACACACGAGTGGACATGGCAAACATAAGCAGCACACATCCCACCGGCACTCACACAAGCACCATACCCATGCAGACACAGCAACATCCACTGCCTCCACTGTGTCCCCCTCCCCCACGTCCTCCTCCTCCCTCCCTGTCTCATCTCCCCTCACACCTGCATGCACTACATCCTCAGCCTCTACCTCCATCACCAGCATGCCCATCACCACACACCGCTCATGTGCAATCACCACCCCCACTACTATTCACACATCCACTGTGTCCTCTCTCAGTGTGTCTGTGAGCCCTCCTCCCAAACTACACAAACGCAGGCACACACCCACCCAACAGCCATCCACCTCACAACTGCCTCTGGCCCATGCACCTTCACTCAAATTCAGCAAACATACACCTCCTACAACCACTACCTCTTCCTCCACTCCCAAACCCCCTCCATCTTCCCATCCCAGTGTGTCTAAGAAACTTTTCCTGGCTGACACTGACCTCTTCCCTACACCTCAACCCCACCCTTTCCCTAGGGCCAGGTTGTCCAGGTCCCAACCCAGCACCTCAGCCACCAAATCCCCAAGCACAGTGGTCACAGCAACTCCAGTCTCATCACAGGCGCCACCCATTAGGGCTGCCAGTGTGCCACCTAGCGAGCCCAAGGAACAGGCCATTCCGCCACCTGCCAAGGTGAAGAAGGTGGCCACGTGCTGGAGGGAGAAGCCGCACCTACCAGCAAGCAAGGGCTCCTCCAAACCAAAAGGGGACAGTGGCAAGACACCAGCAGTAACATCAAAGGTGGGAAGGGACACAAGCCGAAGAGCAGGTCAGGACAGGGCACGGTGGCTCCGGCTGAGGGACCAGAGTCACCCCTTCGGTCAACCAGTACATCAACTTGTACGGCAGGGGTCACCACCACCTGCACCACCACCAGCACTGCCACCTGCACGTCTGCTGCCTCACCAACAGTCCCCAGCATCATCCCTAGTGGACAGCCATCCGAGGCTGCAGGAGACGTCCTGCTGTGTCCCTCAACAGGTGCAGAAACATGCACCACCGCCAGCACCTCCACCACAGACACCGCCGCAACCACCGCAACCAGCCCCATGACGTGCTCAGACAGTGCCACCACAGCTGACATGGCAATCATCCCCAGTGGGCAGCCGTCCGAGGCTGCAGGAGACATCCTGGACCCTGCCCAGCGTCCATGAGACATGACTCCCAGCACTGTTTGTACCAGCAGGTGGTATGCGAAGTCACAGCAGGGTGGAGTGTGTCTCTGCCTCCATGGCGTATTATGCTACCTGTTCCCAGGCAATCTCGTGGCACACAGACCTAGGTGAGGGAACGGGACCTGCCACACTTCATGTGAAGCACTCCGGGCAACAAACCCCCTCCAGAACCAGTGGAGAGATACATCCACTTCCTCAGTCCTTGGCAGGATGAAGCACTCTGGGCACAATGCCCCCTCCAGAACCAGTGGAGAAAAGGATCCACTAGCACAGTCCTTGGCAGGATGAAGCACTCTGGGTCAATGCCCCTCCAGAACCAGTGGAGAAATGCATCCACTTCCTCAGCCCTTGGCAGGATGAAGCACTCTGGGCACAAAGCCCCCTCCAGAACCAGTGGAGAAATGCATCCACTTCCTCAGTCCTTGGCAGGATGAAGCACTCTGGGCACAAGGCCCCCTCCAGAACCAATGGAGACTGACATCCACTTCCTCCTTGGCAGGATGAAGCACCCTGGGCACAAAGCCCCCTCCAGAACCAGTGGAGAGATACATCCACTTCCTCAGTCCATTGCAGGATGAAGCACTCTGGGCACAAAGCCCCCTCCAGAACCAGTGGAGACTGACATCCACTTGAGAGTCTGTGGCCTTGCACTCCCCAGGATAGAGCAGTGGGCAAACCACCCACTGGAATGACTTGTGAGACTGTGGCTTTGCACTCACCAGGATAGAGCAGTGGGCAAACCACCCACTGGAGAGACTTGATAGACTGTGGCTTTGCACTCCCCAAGATAACGCAGTGGGCAAACCACCCAATGGAGAGACTTGTGAGATGGGGGGGTGCACTCCCCAGGATACAGCAGTGGGCATGGAGCCCCATCATGGAACAGTGGCATTGTACGTTCATCCGGCTGAGGTGCCCCCCCCAACCCCTGAGGTGCCTGTTTCATTTCGATCTGATGCCCCTGCAGTGTTCTCTCCGTTTCGAGTCAGGTATCTTGTGTGAGCTTCCCCCATGCATTTTGGGACACGATCCACTGACGATGTTTGATTAATATCCGGACTTGTGTAGTTGGTGTACATATTTGTATATACTGATTTTTTAAATTGCTCTATCTGATTTTTATTGATTACACTTGTTACAACCATTTCCTTTTGTCCTTGCGTTCTTCCAGGGAGTGAGGGGGTGTATATGTAATGTTGCTGCATGTGTATGGTGTTGTGGGTGAGGGTGGGGGTGGGGGTATTGCGTGTTGCATGTGTGTGTCACTCTCTTTTCCCTCCCACCCTCCCCTGTGTTGTAGGTGCAGTACTCACCGTGGTCGTTGACGGCGTCTTTCCTGCTCCTGATACAAGAGGAGGAAGACCAGCATGGGCAGGACCTGTAGTTCGGGCTCCATGGTGTCCTGGTTCCTCGCTGGGTGTCGAGAGGTGAGTGGTTTCCATTCCAATTCCTGTTTCCGCCGTGCTTTTGATAGCGTTGGTACCGCCCCGGAAAAGGTGCCGTATAGGCCTCTTGTAATAGTGTGGGTGGTACATTGTGTTCCGCCTGTCTGTTGGCAGTTACCGCTCTGGTGTTTGTTTCAACCGCCGTGGTGGTCGGAGTGTTAAAGTGGCTGTCTATGTTGGCGGTTTCCGCCATGGTCGTGATTCCATTTTGTTTTCCGCCGGTCTGTTGGCGTTATTACCGCTGCTTTAACACCGACCGCCAGGGTTGTAATGAGGGCCAAATTTGTGCCAATAGCACTGCCCTGTGTGGAGGTTAAAGGCTGCACTTCAGAACTTCTGCTGTGGCCCAAAATTCTGCAGCACTCGCTTTACTGATGTTCCAACTCTCGTAAACTACTCCACCCGTTTCAGTAAAAGGAATGAAAGTGGCCAGAAAGTTTTTACATTGTGGCACAGATTTAGAGGATATAGGGGGTCATTCTGACTCCCGCCGGCCGCGGTAACCGCAGGGCCGGCGGGAGCCGCCAGAATACCGCTGCGCGGTCAGAAGACCGCCACGGTTATTCTGAGTTTCACGCTGGGCGGGCGGGCGACCGCCAGAAGGCCGTCCGCCCGCCCAGCGGGAAACCCCCTTCCACGAGGATGCCGGCTCCGAATGGAGCTGGCGGAGTGGAAAGGGTGCGACGGGTGCAGTGGCACCCGTCGCGATTTTCAGTGTCTGCAAGGCAGACACTGAAAATCTTTGTGGGGCCCTGTTAGGGGGCCCCTGCAGTGCCCATGCCATTGGCATGGGCACTGCAGGGGCCCCCAGGGGCCCCACGACACCCCTTACCGCCATCCTGTTCCTGGCGGCCAAAACCGCCAGGAACAGGATGGCGGTAAGGGGGTCGGAATCCCCATGGCGGCGCAGCAAGCTGCGCCGCCGTGGAGGATTCCCCAGGGCAGCGGGAAACCGGCGGTACACCGCCGGTTTCCCGTTTCTGACCGCGGCTGTACCGCCGCAGTCAGAATGCCCAGGGATGCACCGCCAGCCTGTTGGCGGTGCATCCGCGGTCCCCGGCCCTGGCGGATTTTAACGCCAGGGTCGGAATGACCCCCATAATCTCTTTTTTGTAGCCTTTGATTAGTGTTCAAAATTCAAACAAAGGATTAAGCTATCCACCAAACAAGCTGCTTCTTCGTTGACTGGATTGCTTGGCTCATAATATTGTCTTCTTTGCGGACTTCCCATGTAATAATCTTGAAAGGAAGCAGCTTTTGTATCAGGAACTCCAGTTGCCCCTATTTATCCACCTTTGTTGCCTTGGCTTTGGCAGTTGCATCCCCTCTCCTTTGAATTACATAATTGTTGATAGACCTTTACTGCTCAAGCAGGTGCTCCAGTTTGTAGTAGGTTGAGCTTCAACATGTTGTCATCTCCTGTACGAGGGTGTTTACAGGTAGTTTATTAGTACCCTCAAGGAACCTCAACAGCTTCCGGATTTGAATGAATGACTGAAATTAGTGCATATACTTTGGAAGATAACAAGTATTGTGCTGACTACCTCTTCTGTTTTTTAGAAAGTCCTACAAAATTAGGTTGATGCAAAGCACTAAACACAGGACACTGAAATAACCACTGTCAGCCATGGCTTTTACTACCTTACTGCAGTTGTCGGTGGCAAATAATAGAATTATGAGACCTCTGAGTTTAAGCCATTCATAGACCTTGGTATTAAATTATTTTAAGATGTTGGTAGCTGTATGCAATTGCTTCATGGTGACTGTTGCATGCTGCTGAATGCCCTGAAAAGTATCATTCGTGGTGGGAGCAGCAGTTAGCCTTTGCCTTACTCCCTGGAAAGAGATCTATTGTTCAGTAATGCACATGTAATCTGTTGCTTAATAACTGGTCCACATGTCCATCATGAGGTGGAAGGACTGAACATTGCTCTGCTTCATAGAGTTGCCAACCAATTGTAGCACTTCATGATGCAACACTGGCACATCAAAATAACTCCGGCTGAGAAGTTTCCATTTTCCGGTTGTAGAAACAGAGTTTTTCATGGTTGTAGTGGTAATGCTACTTTTTAGTAAACATAGACCCTCATTATGTCATTGGTGGTAAATCCAGTTTACCACCGCAGTGAAGTCCACCAACATATCATCACAGTGGCGAACATCCGTTTGCCATATTATAACACACACCAAACCGACATAATACTGCCACAAACACAAACCTGCCAGCACAAAGGTCAGTGCTAAATTGGCGGTACGAACACCCATACCATTACGCCAACAAAACAATGTCCACCACATTATGACCCACGAATCACTACTGTGGACATTCAATGGTGGTAAACCATTGGCTGTACACATCGACGCGCTCAGAATGGCCACCCTAATACAAAATAAAACAACATTGGCCAAAACTAAACAAACACACCTGATACTCATACACACACACCACACACACCACACACACATACCCATAGCACTATAAAACACACACCCACATCCCATACCACTCTTTACGAATACCAATAAGCGCCACAAGACTAACACGAAGACCACTGAGACCACTACACACACACACACCAAAAACATCCGTCATGCACCCCACATCCCACACCCCACCACATCACTCAATACCCTCTGCACCATACACACCACACAACTCCCATGTCCCCACAAAGGCACCCCTGTTTCACAGATGAGGAGTTGCAGGTCATGGTCGAGGAAATAGTCAGGGTAGAGCCACAGCTCTTTGGAGCACAGGTACAGCAAATATCCATTGCCAGGAAGATGGAGCTATGGTGGAGAATCGTGGACAGGGTAAATGCCATGGGACAGCATCCAAGAACAAGGGGAGACATCAGGAAGAGGTGGAACGACCTTCGGGGGAAGGTACGTTCTGTGGCAGCAAGGCACCAGCTCGCAATACAGAGGACTGGCGGGGGACCACCACCTCCTCCCCCACAGCTCACAGCATGGGAGGAGCAAGTCTTGGCAATACTGCATCCTGAGGGACTCACTGGAGTAGCCGGAGGACTGGACACTGGTGAGTCAATGTTTACTACTTATCATCCCCCATACCTGCATGCCATCTCACCCCCTCACCCTCACTCCCATTCCACACACTGCACCTACACATATGACTAACCACAATGCCAAGCCCTGCATGCTATAGCAATGCATGGACAGCCCTCCCAGCCCTGCATGGACACCCATCACGAAAGTATGCACAGCATGGAGAACTAACAAGCACACAATCCATCACCATACACAAACAAAGGTGGCAGGGCAACAGCAACAATAGAGGAAAAGCAAGGGTTGTACAATATGTCACAGACATGAAGTATAATACATCACTTACATCCACACAGGTGCCCCAGCCAATCTCAGTGGCGAGGAGATGCCATGACTAACCAGTCCCCCAACAGAAGGCACCCCCAGTGATGACAGTAACTCTGGACTTCAGGATCTGGATGAACTACCTGGCCCATCAGGGACCACTGGTCACTAGGCCACCCCAGCCCACTCACAGTCCACCACAGAGCATCCCCTATCAGTATCCAATACCACAGCACCCACCCAACGTCCCACACCTCTGTCCCCAAGACACGTCAATCAGCAGTGTGCCCATCTGTACAGGGACCGCAGTCCACACCTCACACCCAAGACAATCAGGAACCTGCGGTCAGTGGCAGTGGGCACACCGTTCAGAGGACAGAGGCACAGGGGAACAGGGACACTGGGAGGACAACTGTGCACCAGGGGTAGGAGAGGCCTAGGGAACCGACTCTCTAGGAGGCACGCACCAATGTCCTGGGGGCTTACCAATGGGCCAGATCCTAACCAACATGCAGGAGAACAAGCCGCTGCAGTAGGCACACCATCAGGAGATCAGGGAGGATTTGCAGGGCCTCAACCCAACCATGGTTTCAATAGCAGGGGTGCTAGCAGATATGGCCAAAATCATGAAGGAATGGATAGCACACCAGTGGGCCCCTACCACTAGCCAGTCTACTAACCAGCCCACCACCTTCGCTGCACCTAGTGGGCAGGAGGCCCTGCCACAGGACCCAGAGGCCACCAGCACCCCTTCTCCTGCAGAAGGTGAACCACCCGCAAACATTTCCTGTGACCAAGACAAAAGCCAGAGACACTTGCCAAGACCAAGACCACCGCCAGGAAATGAGACCCTCCTGAATGTCCCCTTTGTGTCCCACCTTGTCACCTTGTCCACATTGAACTGCCTTTGCACCCCTTCCTATGGCCCCTTGGACACTGGACCTGTGCTATAAACAGACTGGAACAATACCCTGGACTAACCTCTACCACCACCCAATTCCATTGCACTTTTCTGTCAATTATTTGGACTATAATAAACACCCTTGAACACAACCTAAGTGAAAGTGTTTTATGTGATGAAAATGTGCATGTATGGAAACAGTAACATCTTGTGCGAATTATCTGAATACTGTAGTAGCATACATTTTAAGAGCTGTATCTGTCGTAGACATCACATCAGTACACTGTTGTCATATCACCAACATCTGCAAAATGAGAAATCATATGTGAGAGTAAGTAGAGATGCAAAGGAAGTGAATGCCATCCTGCTACAGCCACACAGAACACATCAATAATCAGAGGAATGGTCAGTTCTACTGTCTCACCTGTGTGTCATTGGAAGTATTGACGTATAACTGATGTTCTGTTGTCCACATCTTCTTCCTCTGCCTCCTTATCCTCACTGTCCTCAGGGTCCACTGCTGCCACAGGAGCATTTCCAGTCTGCTCCTCCTGCAGATAAGGCTCATGTCGTCTGAGGGCCAGGTTGTGCAACCTGCAGCATGCCACGACTATATGGCTGACCTTCTCGGGTGAGTAGCACAAGGATCCACTGGTTAGATGGAGGCATCTGAACCTGCCCTTCAGGGGGATCGAAGGTCCTCTCAATAATTCTCCTGGTTCACCCATGTGTATCATTATAACAATTCTCAGCCCCTGTCTTGGTATTCCTCACAGGGGTCAGGAGTCACAATAGGTTTGGGTAGCCAGAGTCACCTGCAAGTATTGAGGGACAAGCATTAGCCGTACACAATGGTATGGGATCAACACCAGAAGGCATACACTGACATACATTGGGTGGGGACTCAGCCTCACCAATTAGCCTGTGCCTCTGTAGTTGTGCCATCACATATGGAATGCTGCTATTCCTCAGGATGAAGATGTCATGCACTGACCAGGATACTTGACAGTGACGTCGGAGATGTACTGGTCAGCCAGGCACACCATTTGCACATTGAGTGAGAGGAAACTCTTCTGATTCCTGAACACCTGTTCATTCTGGCGGGGGGGGGCAAACACAACGTGTGCACCATCAATTGCCCCAATAATGTTGGGTATATGTCCCATTTCATAGAATCCTGCCTTCACAGTGGCAAAATCTTCTACCTGGAGGAAAGCAATGCAGCTGCACATGTTTCACCAGGGCAGACAAAACCCTTGCCAGCACGATTGAGAACATTGGCTGTGACATTCCTGCTGCCATGGCCACCGTCACTTAGAATAAACCAGTTGCCAGGAAGTGAAGCACTGATCGAACCTGCACTAGAGAGGGAATTCCAGTGGGATGACGGATAGCTGATATCAGATCAGGCTCCAATTAAGCACATAGCTCTGTGATTGTGGCGCTGTCCAGTCTGTTGTGAGAATTATATGCCTCTCCTCTAGTGTAGCCAAGTCCACAAGGGGTCTGTACAAGGAGGCTTGTCTCGTCCTTTGATTCCTCCGCAGTGGTAGGTGCCTAAGGGACACAAGGGTGAGTAGGCTGTCACAATTTAAACAATGGATCCACTACCTCAGTGTACATAGAGCAGGAACGTGATGGGACAATGGGAATGGCAATGAATGTGCAAAAAACGGAAATGACGCAGTTCTTGAATATCTGAATATTTTCCACCACCATAAAATGTCGACCACCTGTCCTGTATGTAGGGACAGGTGGAAGTGAGGTAATTCCACCAGCGTTACGCATAATGGCGGAAGGCGGTCTTGCAACACTGTGCTATTCCTCATTGGATAACATGGGGCTCTATGGAGTACAGTGGCCAATGGGGATCACCGGCAGGAGTGACCGCCATTTTCTGTCCATAACCTCACTCGATTGCTAACTTTCCACAGGACAACATCTACCCTGCGTGTGCTGCTGTTACCTGTGTCTGGATCCTGCTGTGGCCCATGTGACCGGGGAAAGGCCCCTGCTGTCACTACGGAGGAGTTGGAGTGTTTGGTGGAGTTGAAGCGTATGGGCAGCTGTATGGGCCTCCAGACCAACAGGTGAGTACATCTTGGGCAGGAGGCATGTGACAGGGTTGCATGGAAATGTGTGTTAAAGCATTGTGTCATTTGGGGGGGTCGTATGTCTGGTAGTAGTATACATGGTGGGCGCTGAGTAATGTGTGCGCCAGTGGGGATGGAAGGGGATTTGTGGGCCATATGTGTGACAGGCTGGATTGTATGTGTAATGGTGTTCTCATGTCCGTGTTTCCTCTGCAGGTCAGCACCAATCAGAAGAAGTGATTACGGCGTGCCATTGCCAAGGACGTGCGGACCCTGGGGGTCTACAGCAGGTGGAGCACCCACTGTAAGAAGAAGTGGGAGGACCTGAGATGCTGGGCTCAGAAGACCGCGGAGACCCAGCTGGGGATGGCCTCCCAATAAGGACGGTGTGCCCGTCGGAACCTGACCCCCCTGATGGCCCGCATACTGGCGGTGGCCTACCCAGAGCTGGATGGGCGCTAGAGGGCATCACAGCAGCCACAAGGGGGTGAATACAGTGTGCTTTACAACTATGATTGGTAGGTGGCATGGGATCCTGGTGGTGGCTGTCAGTGCGTGCCCCTCAATGCAGCGTGATCCAGCTCAAGGGTAATGGTTGTATTGCTAAATCTGGTAATATAGTTAGGTTGCATACCATGTCAGACAGGGCGTAGGGGGTCCCAGGAAGGGTGCAGTTGGCGGTGTTTGGCTCTCATCTTGCTGTGGTACCTAGCCAATGTAATGCCAGTGCGATGCATGGGACACAGTCCTGATCCCTTTTTGTGACGGTAATGTGTATGTCATATATCGTGTTGGTGCTGTAATTGACCCAGTGCTCCCTTTCTTTCTACCCCCCCCCTTTTTCTTCTGACATCCTGTCTATGTGTGCATTAGCATCATTTGGCGGAGGAGCAAAGGCACCGGCGACAGAGGGAGCTGCATCCCACAGGACCCAAGAGGCAGAGTCCAGGGACGCCGAGGGGCCCAGTGGGACAGAGGGCGAGGGGAGCACCACGGGGGTGACAGGAGGTGACAACACTGACTCTGATACCTCCTCCGATGGAAGCTCCCTGGTGGTGGTGGACACCTCTGGGACCACCCCAGCTACAGGTACAGCCGCCACCCCCTGTACAAGCACCTCCCTCCCAGTAGTTGCTCGCCAAGTTGCCCGTGCCCGCTCACCCAAGAGGGTGGGCGTCTCCTTGGCCTCCAGCACCTCAGGCTCTGGCCCATTCAGCCCTGCTGCCCTCAGTGAGGAGGCTATTGACCTCTTGAGAACCATCTCTGTAGGGCAGCCAACCATTGTGAATGCACGGAGAACATTCACAGTGTATTGGCGGCCCAACAGAGATCATTCCAGGCTTTGGCCTCCTCTCTGATGGGAGCCATTGTCCCTGTTCCTACTGTACTCCCTCCAACTACTACTTCTCAGTCCCAGTCTCCTCAACCCTAACCCAGCCCATGCACACATACAGACAAGCATGCACACAAACCATCAAACAGCAGTGGCACAGACAAACACAGGCAGCACACTTCAGGCCACAAGCACTCACACAAACAACAGACAGTTGCACATATGACAACATCCACTGCCTCCGCTGTCTCCCCCTCCTCCTCCTACATCACTGTCACATCCGCACTCACACCTGCATGCACTGCATCAACAGCCACCAACACCATCACCACACCAAGCAGCACACAAACCTCACTTGCAGACACCTCCACTATATCCATCAATGCGTCCCCTGTGTCCTCTCCCACCCTGTCTGCCACCCTCCACCTAAGAGACACAAACGCACGCACATAGACACCCAACAGCCATCCACCTCACATCAGCGCACTGCCCCTGCACCTGCACCCAATCCAGCAGACATACACCTCCAACAACTACTCCTTCAACCTCCACTCCCATCCCTCCTCCCTCATCTCACCCCACTGTCCCTAAGAAGCTTTTCCTTGCCCAACTTGACCTCTTCCCTCCCTCTCCACCTTCCTGTCCTTCCCGTAGGAGCAGGGTCCCAAGGACCCAGCCCAACACCACAGCCAAACAGTCCACAGTGACAGTGGAGGCATCTCCTAGTTGTGGAGGCAAGAGAGGGAAGGATCCTACTCCACCACCCAAGAGAGGGAAGGAACCCACTCCATCAACGAGGAAAGTGAAGGATCCCTCTCCACCAGTCAAGAAAGGGAAGGATCCCACTTCACCAGCCAGGAAAGGGAAGGGTCCCACCCCACCAGCCAGGACAAGGAAGGATCCCACTCCACCAGCCAGGAAATGGAAGGAGTCCACTCCACCAGCCAGGAAAGGGAGAGATCCCACTCCACCAACTAAGAGGGGCAAGACCCCCCCTCTCCCAACAGCAGTGGTCAAGGTGCCCTCACCTCAGGCTGGGACACAGCAGCCCTCGCCTCAGGCTGGGACACAGCAGCCCTCACCTCAAGCTGGGACACAGCAACCCTCGCCTCAAGCTGGGACACAGCAGCCCTCGCCTCAGGCTGGGACACAGCAGCCCTCACCTCAGGCTGGGACACATCAACCCTCATTTCAAGCTGGGACACAGCAGCCCTCACCTCAAGCTGGGACACAGCAGCCCTTACCTCAGGCTGGGACACAGCAGCCCTCACCTCCAGCAGAGGGCATGTAGGCCCCCCCAGGGACTGTTGTACAAGGAGCCCCCTCCAGAACCAGTGTGCATGTTCCCCACCTCAGAGACTGTGACCTTGCACTCTCCAGCATAGGAAAATGGGCATGGAGCCCCCTCCAGAACCAGTGGGCAAGTTCCCCACTTCAGCTGCAGTGCCCCCCAGCCCTCCACCCCCTTCTCCCTGAGGTGCCTGGCCATTCCCACCATGATGCCCCTGCACAGTGTAGTGTGGATTACGTCAGGAAAAGAGTTGGGGGTTGGACTATGCCCTGTGCCCATGTGAGCCTTTTGTACTTTGGACTGGCCATTCTCCCTTTCTGCACAGTGACTTGTGCATTTTGTCACATGGACAATATGTTGGCTGTTTTCATCCAATTACACTTTTAGTTCTGGAATGCTGTAGTCCTTGCATTATTATGACGTGGTTCTGTGACATTGTTTTTCGTCTGCAGCTGGTTGTGTGTATGGTGTGTGTGTGAATGGTGTGTGTTGTGCGTGTGTGTGTCACTCTCCTTTTCCTCCCTCCCTCCCTTGTGTGCTAGGTGGCTGTACTCACCGTTGTTGTCTTCGTCAGTGTTGGTGTTCCAGATGGAGCATGGCATAGAAGAGCATCTGGAAGACTTGAAGTTCCAGTTCCATGGCAGCCTTGATCTTCTCTGTGCCTCCGAGGGTGAGTCTTTCGTCTTCTGTATTCGGTTTCTGCCAGGCTTTTGATGGTGTTGGTACTGCCCCGGAAATCATGGCAGTGTGCTATGTCACAATATGGTGGGTGGTACCTTGTCTTCCGCCTGGCTGTTGTTGGCTACCGCCGTGGTCAGTGGTGTTTACACCATGGCTGTTGGTGTGGTACAGGGGCTGTCTATGGGAGTTATCACCACCATTGTCATAATTTGGTCATAATTACTGCCAGCATCTTGGCGGTATTACCGCCACTTTATCACTCACTGCCAATGTCATAATGACCACCATAGTCTTAATAGTCGACTGTGTGTCTTGTGCGTCTTGTGCTTCTACTGCTGCAAGCAGTCTAAGGGTGCTAGCAGCAGGTTGGCTGCCTGAGCACTTTGTGGTGGAAGTTACTGTATCCTGCTGTGCTTTGTGCCATGCTGATGTTGTTGCAGGTGAGGATTGTATGCTGTGGGAGGGGGCAGGGCTGCTTTGTACATCCTCCTCTTCATCCTCCTGATCACCATTTTCAATCACTTCAGCTGTAGGCTCTCTCTCACTACCAGCAACTAAGGGCAATATTTACAAGGCCTATGGTGCAGGAAGGTGCAGCAAGTGCCTTGCTTCCCCACCTTGCACCACCGGGAAAGGGTAAAATGTGCCATAGCTACAAGATATAGTGCATTTCTGTTCTCTCCCCCTGCGCTGGTGCACAAATTGCTACGATGCACCAATGCAGCCACCCTTGAACCATGGAGCAAGGGTGCTTGCATTCTGGTGATGATTGTTTTTTGCAGGAATGGACACCTTCCTGCATAAAAACAATCAACGGAGGCCATTTATTCTCTGTTGCGTCACTCATACACCACCCCTGGGGAGGTGAAGGCTTTTGACGCATTCCCAAGTTTACGACATCTTGTAAATCTGGGAATGCGTCAAAATCCTTGGATGTTGCGTGGGAACACCCACGCAACACCTATGGAAATGCTTCCCTGATGCAAAGTAATGCAACGCAGTGCCTTGCGCTGCGTTGCCTTACTTCATATTTAGAAGTCCATGAAAAGCCACATGAAGTGGCTTTACGTGGCCTTGTAGATATGGGTGTGCAGACTGCACCACCAGTGCATCACAAAAGTGAAGCACCAGCGGCGCAGGCTGCTTGTAATTATGGGTCTTTGTTTTTAAGGTGCTCTTCCCACATGATTGTGTGTTGTTTTTTAAAATGGGACAGTTGGCCTCTAATAGCACTGTGTCCACCTCGCTTACCCCAACGAACTTTGTTGAGGCAAGCTGAGCATATTGCGATGTTATCTCTTTGCTGGCCAAGTGTAAAGTAGTTCCAAACTTGGTTTTCTTATTGTGCCAAAGCCTGAAGAACTGGAGGTAAAGCTAAGTGAATGTGTCATTTGCCTTTCTGTAGGACGTGCAATGGCTGTGTTGGGGGGTGGTGTTGGCGGCTGCAGATGCCTGCGGTCTTGCAAATATTGAAGTTGGGAGCTCTGGTGGAGCCGCATGCCTCTGAGCAGAATGAATAGAGGTGATCTGTTCCTCCTCTGTGCTGCTTTCCACACTGATGATCACTGGCTCGTCATCACCATCATTATCATCATCACCACTTTTCTCAATTGCAAGGCTTTCAGGAGCCTTCCATTTCCGTTGTCTCTCGGATTTGGCCAGGGTATAGTCCATGTCCAGATTTTATTTCACCTGCGGTGGAATAGGGTTTTCTGTTTGGGTGGGATTTATCGGTTTTCTGGTGCGGTGGGATTTGCATCATGGCGGCAAATGAAGTGTGTTAGAGCTCAGTGTTCCCCTGCTCTAGTTGCTGGAAGGGGTGGTGACTTTTTATCAGCCTCTACTATTTTATGGCCATACTCACATGGACATGCAGTGGACGTGCACAGCGGGCGTGCCGCTTGTAGGAAAGTACCATCTTGCCTGGCATGTTACCCCCATTTTTACATGTATGTAAGTTTGTTAAAAAAACAAGAGATGGACAGAATGCTGAACAATATCAAACATTCACCCCCAGTACAGAGATCTGGGCCTAAATCCATAGTTTTTTTGCTGCCCATGCCATTCCAGTTTGGACCCAGCCATATGCAAATTAGTCTTGACCCTGTTCCCCATGGGAACAGTCCAGCCCGAACTGCCAGGCCAGGTCTTCCCTGGACTGGAAACAAGCATCCCGGTACCGGTTTTGGGGTTTCACCCCTCTTCAGCCAGGGTATACCCTTCCCACTTAGGGTGACAAATGCAAAAAGAACAAGTGATGGACGGAATGCTGAACAATGTCAAACATTCACCCCCAGTACAGAGATCTGGGCCTAAATCCATAGTTTTTTTGCTGCCCATGCCATTCCAGTTTGGACCCAGCCATATGCAAATCAGTCTTGACCCTGTTCCCCATGGGAACAGTCCCAGCCCGAACTGCCAGGCCAGGTCTTCCCTGGACTAGAAACAAGCATCCTGGGACCGGTTTCGGGGTTTCACCCCTCATCAACCAGGCTAGCCTGAATCCAGTGGCATGGGAAGCACAGGACCCACGTCTGGGCATACCCTTCCCACTTAGGGCAAAAAATGCAAAACGAACAAGTGATGGACGGAATGCTGAATAATTTCAAACATTCACCCCCAGTACAGAGATCTGGGCCTAAATGCATCTTTTTTTTGCTGCCCATGCCATTCCAGTTTGGACCCAGCCATATGCAAATCAGTCTTGACCCTGTTCCCCATGGGAACAGTCCAGCCCGAACTGCCAGGCCAGGTCTTCCCTGGACTGGAAACAAGCATCCTGGGACCGGTTTCGAGGTTTCACCCATCATCAGCCAGGCTAGCCTGAATCCAGTGTCATGGGAAGCACGGGACCCACGTGGGTCCCTTGCTCACTGTGCTACTGGAATCAAGCTAGCCTGGCTGAAGAAGGGTGATACCCTGAAACCGGTCCCAGGATGCTTGTTTCCAGTCCAGGGAGGACTTGGCCTGGCAGTTCGGGCTGGACTGTTCCCATGAGGAACAGGGTCAAGACTGATTTGCATATGGCTGGGTCCAAACTGGGGTGGCATGGTGAGCAAAAGAACGATGGATTAAACCCAGAACTGTGACTGGGGGTGAGTGTTTGCATTGTCAGCACTCTGTCCATCATCCTTTTATGTTGCTAATGTAAGTTTGTTTTTGCCTGTCTCACTGGGATCCTGCTAGACAGGACCCCAGTGCTCATAGTCTGTGGCCTGAATGTGTGTACCTGTGTGGTGACTAACTGTGTCACTGAGGCTCTGCTAACCAGAACCTCAGTGCTTATGCTCTCTCTGTGTTTAGAATTGTCACTATAGGCTAGTGACCATTTTTACCAATTCTAATTGGCACACTGAACACCCTTTTATTTCCCTAGTATATGGTACATAGGTACCCAGGGTATTGGGGTTCCAGGAGATCCCTATGGGCTGCAGCATTTCTTTTGCCACCCATAGGGAGCTCAGGCAAATCTTACACAGGACTGCCACTGCAGCCTGAGTGATATGACGCACACGTTATTTCACAGCCATTTCCACTGCACTGAAGTAACTTATAAGTCACCTATATGTCTAGCCTTCACTTGCTGAAGGTTAGGTGCAAAGTTACTAAGTGTGAGGGCACCCTTGCACTAACAAAGGTGCCCCCACATAGTTCAGGGCCATTTCCCCAGACTTTGTGAGTGCAGGGACACCACTACACGCGTGCACTACAGATAGGTCAATACCTATATGTAGCTTCACAGTGGTAACTCCGAATATGGCCATGTAACATGTCTAAGATCATGGAATTGTCCCCCCATACCAACTCTGGTTTTGGGGTGCCAATCCCATGCATCCCCAGGGCTCCACTATGGACCCCAGGTACTGCCAAACCAGCTCTCTGGGGTTTTCTCTGCAGCTACTGCTGCTGCCAACCCACAGACAGGGTTCTGCCCTCCTGGGGTCTGGGCAGCCCAGTCCAAGGAAGGCAGAACAAAGAATTTCCTCTGAGAGAGGGTGTTACACTTTGGAAATAGGTGTTAAGGGCTGGGGAGGAGTAGCCTCCCCCAGCCTCTGGAAATGCTTTGAAGGGCACAGATGATGCCCTCCTTGCATAAGCCAGTTTACACCGATTTAGGGAACCACCAGTCACTGCTTTGACGCAAATCTGGACAAAGGAAAGGGGAGTGACCCCACTCCCCTGTCCATCACCACCCCAGGGGTGGGGCCCAGATCTCCTCCAGTGTGTCCCAGACCTCTGCCATCTTGAATCCAGAGGTGTGAGGGCACTCTGGAGGCCTCTGAGTGGCCAGTGCCAGCAGGTGACATCAGAGACTCCTCCTGATAGGTGCTAACCTGACTAGGTGGCCAATCCTCCTCTGAGGGCTATTTAGGGTCTCTCCAGTGGGCTTTTCCTCACATAACGACTTGCAAGAATTCACCAGATTTCCTCTGCACCTCTCTCTTCGACTTTTGCCAAGGATCGACCGCTGACTGCTCTAGGACGCCTGCAAAACTGCAACAAAGTAGCAAGAAGACTACCAGTGACATTGTAGCGCCTAATCCTGCAAGCTTTCTTGACTGTTTCCTGGTGGTGCATGCTTTGGGGGCTGCCTGCCTTCATCCTGCACTGGAAGCCACGAAGAAATCTCCAGTGGGTCGACTGAATCTTCCCCTCCTCCAGCAGGCACCAAACTTCAGCATCACCGGTACTCTGGGACGTCTCTCATCCTGACGAGCGTGGCCCCTGGAACACAGGTGGTGGACCCAAGTGACCCAGACTGTCCAGTGGTCCAACTGTCCAAATTTGGAGAAGGTAAGTCCTTGCCTCCCCCCTCCAGGCAGTAATCCTGTGCACTGCGTGAACTGCAGCTGCTAGGGCTTCTGTGCACCTTTTCAAGGAATCCTTCATGCACAGCCAAGTCCAGGTCCCCACCACTCCGTCCTGCATTGCTCAACTCCCTGAGTTGACCTCCGGCTTCGTGGGACCCTCTTTTGTAGTGTTGAGACAGCTGCTGTGCTCAGTTTTCTTGAACCTGTGTTCAAGGATTTCTGCAGGTACTACCTTCTTGTGCATGGGCTCTCTACGTTGCTGAGGGCCCCCTCTATCTCCTCTCCCATGTGGCGATATCCTGGTCCTGGCAGCACCATTTTTCTTCAACTGCAACTCTTGCAGCTAGCAAGGCTTGTTTGTGGACTTTTGACAAATAAACAACTCTGCATCCTCCAGCACTCCGTGGGCCATTTTCTGCACGAAGGAGAAATTCCTAGCATCTTTCTTTGTTGCAGAATCTTCAGCTTCCTCCATCCAGAGGCAGCCATTTTGTACCTTCATCTGGGGTTTAGTGGGCTCCTGCCCCCCCCGGGCATTTTCACTTGGACTTGGCCCCCTTCCTTTACAGGTTCTCAGTTCCAAGAATCCGTCTTCAGTGCCTTGCAGTCTGTTGTGGTCTTTGCAAAATCCTCTATCTCGACTTTAGTGTTTTCTGGGGAAATAGTAGTACTTTACTCCTACTTTCCAGGGTCTTGTGGTGGGGTATCTTGGACACCCTTAGTGTTTTGTTACACTCCCAGTGACACACTACACTAGCTTAGGGGTCCATTCGTGGTTCGCATTCCACTTTCATAGTATATGGTTTGTGTTGCCCTTAGGCCTATTGCATACTATTGTATTCTACAGTGTTTGCATTACTTTTCTAACTGTTTACTTACCTGATTTTGGTTTGTGTGTATATTTTGGTTATTTTACTTACCTCCTAAGGGAGTATATCCTCTGAGATATTTTTGTCACATTGTCACTAAAACAAAGTACCTTTATTTTTTAGTAACCCTGAGTATTGTGTTTCTTATGATATAGTACCTATGTGATATAAGTATAGTAGGAGCTTTGCATGTCTCCTAGTTCAGCCTAAGCTGCTCTGCTATAGCTACCTCTCTCAGCCTAAGCTGCTAGAACACTACTAATCTACTAATAAGGGATAGCTGGACCTGGCACGAGGTGTAAGTACCATCAGGTACCTTCTATTAGCCAGGCCAGCCTCCTACACCGCTGGCATGCCAAAGGCAAGCCTGTCTGCACCCATCAGTGCCCAGGCCACAGTCAGCGTCAGCCGCACTATCTGTTTCTGCTCTAAAATGATAAAGCCACTTTCTTATAATAAGGAGGCTCCTTAGTGCACGATTACCTAAGTGTCCACACTCCCCTTGCTGGTCCCCTGAATCAGCACCTTCATGTGTGTTTTATTTTTATTTTTCTCTTTCTACTATCCCTTCGTCTAGTCTTAAGACCTGCATTAGTTCTTATTCTGCTAGTGTACCTAAATTGAGTCACAGAGCCTCTAGAAACATTACTTTAAAAGCATGTCTAATTAACTTTAGGTTGATCAGCTTCTGCTATTTTATGGCCACATTCATGCGGAAGTGCCGTTAACTGCAACATGCTTTTTAAACCACCTCTTTGCTGCTATAGTGCCTGTTAACTAATTGCACTGTCACTTTCAGTGGCGGACGGCAGCTTTAGGAGGGAGGGGGCGGGCGTGACACACACACACACTCATTCTTTCACACACAGACACGCACGCACGCACATCCATTAACAACACTCATACCATTCAAACATGCACGCACGCACCAAACATTCATTTTAAAAGATCGCACACACTCATTCTTTCACACACACACGCATGCACACACATCCATTAACAACACTCATAACACTCGAACATGCACGCGCGCACCAAACATTCAATTTAAAACATCACACACATACACACACACACACACTTACCTTCAGCCTCCAGGTACCAGGAGGGTTGGGACTGCTGCCTTCCCTCATTGCTGACCTTAAGTCAGCCAATGAGGGAAGGCCACAGTCCCAGCCTCGTCACAGATTGGGATGGGGTCAGTGAGACTGCTGACCCCACCCCACTCTGTGATGAAGTCTCACTGATTGACACTCGCCCTGGGCACTTCAGGGCTTAAACTGAAGCACCCAGGGAGAGTGTCAATTGGTGACGCTTTCCTCGTCACCCAGGGGAGGGCCTCGATTGCACCTTTGCTGAGCCGAGGAGGTCACGCCCATAGGAGCTGTGACCTACTCAGCCCAGCAAAGTTCAGCTCAGGCAGCCAGGAGTGTGCGCAAATCGCACATGTCTGCTCCTGGCTACCTGAGCTGAACATGGAGAGTGTCTGTCAGGCTGACCTTTGTTCAGCCTGGCAGACACTCTTCATGAGGAGCAAAAGGTGGGGGTGTGTGGCCCCTCCGCCCTAAAGGACGGGCCGCCACAGGTCACTTTATTGTTGCCTTTGATTTTATTTTGCTTTTAATTAACTCTGGGTGGAATCGGTTTTCTGTTTGGGTGGTATTTGCATCATGGCAGCAAATGGAGTCTATTAGAGCTCCATTTTCCCCTGCCCACCGGCCTAATTGCTGGAACAGGCGGTGGCTGGTGGGCCACCGGCATGCCAAAGGCAAGCCTGTCTGTACCCATCAGTGCCCAGGCCACAGCCAGCGGCAGCTACTCTACCCATTTCTGCTCTAAAATGATAAAGCCACTTTCTTATAATAAGGAAGCTCCTTGGCTCACGATTGCCTAAGTGCCCACACTCCCCTTGCTGGTCCCCTGAATCAGCACGTTCATTTGTGTTTTTTGTGTGTTTTTTTCTCTGTCCAGTATCCCTTCCCCTAGTCTTAAGAACTGCATTAGTTCTTATTCTGCTAGTGTACCGAAATTGAGTCCCAGAGGCTCTAAAAACATTACTTTAAAAGCATACCTAATTAACGCTAGGTCTCTTCCCAAACATAAAATCGAGATATGGATTATTCTTCAGGACCATTACTGGGACATTGTTTTCTTATCAGAAACTTGGCTTACTCCTAGTTCAGGCCCCAACCTTGCTCTGGCTATACCGAACAGATATACAATCTCAAGTCTGGACAGAGCAGAAATAAAAGGGGAAGGTATTGCCATTATCCATCGGTCTACGTTTTCCTTCACTAGTCACCCTCTGGACCTAGCGCAAAGTGTGGAGGACCCTTCTTTCACCATTAAATTTTCAGAAACTTTCTGTCTTTCGGGCATCTTCATTTATCTCCCTCCCCATCCTGAAACTAAGTTCAGCACGCTTTCACCCACTGCAAAAATGCCTCCCTGTCTCCAGCATGATCATTTTTTGATTTAAGATGACTGCAATTTCCACATTGACAACAACAACTGTAAAGCTGCTTAAGAACTCAGGGACACGCTTTCTTACTTTTTACCTTCTACAAAAAGCCAAGAGCTTTACTCACAAAAGTGGCACATGTTTGATGGTAACTTTTCTAATATTCCTTCTTTGGTTAATAACTCCCCTGTGCTTCTGGCTTGGATGGATCATTTCTTAGTTCCGTTCAGCCTCAGGCAAGTCACTTGCCAGGGCTCCAGATTATCTAAACCATTGACCTATCATATCACCCTTGAGAATGAGTAACAATAGAAGATTCTCCCCCTCTGTACCTTGATTCTCAGCTTCTGTCAAAGCTGAAAAACACATGGGAAAAGTTCTAGACAGAAAAAGGCAGTTTTCTGGAGGAAGACAAACTTAGTTACAAAACCGCCCTCAAACAGTTTAGAAAATATATTTAAAAAGCTAAAGCCTTACTTTTTGGTAAATAAATGAACAAAGCAGATAATGCACCTCAAACACTTTTTAAATTTGTTGGCTCTTTAATTAAGCCTCAGGCTCAATCTCAAGCTGGCTCAGCCTCTGAAGAGTTTGCAGATAATATATCTTTTTTTTTTTCATATAAAGGTATTTAACATATATTTATCCTGACAAAACTCAGTCTCGATCCCTCTTACCCTGCCAGCTATAGACCATCTCTCTTCTTCCAGCCTGGGGAAAAATGCTGGAATCAGCAGTCAACTATCAGATTACGAGATTCATAGAGACAAACAATGTTTTACACCCCTCACAAATCCGTATTTAGATACGGTTATAGTACAGAGACAGCACTTCTATAAGTGACTGAGTTAATCAAAACCCACCTGGCCTTCGACACAGTGTCTCATTCCATTCTTCTGCAAAGACTTGTAAAAGTTGGTATTTTTGGCACCGTGTGGAACTGGATTAGCTCCTTTTTCTCAAACCGTGAGCAACCGCTTTTCTAGTCTTTCCTTCACATCTGAATTTTGGGAGGCCATATTGGGGTTCCAAAGGGCTCATCCCCTGTCTCTTTAACATCTATATAATCCTCCTTTCTGCTTTTGGGCTGGAGTGTGGCTTTAATCTGGTGTCCCATGCTGATGACACATAATTGATGTTTGTCTTTAAACATCTCGATGTTACGATGGCTGCTAATTTTCAGGGCTGTCTATTAGCAGTCACTAGCTGGATGAACAATAGCTGTCTCTGCTTATACTCTGATAAATCTGAAATATTGATTTTTGGTACCCCTTCTGTTTCACCCTCTAGCACCCAAAAATGGGACCTCCTCCAGCCCCCCACCACCACGGCCAAAAATTTAGGGGTCAAGCTTGACAATGCCCTTTGACCGTTTGTCAATGCTATTGCTGGTGCCTATTTTTCTCTTCTGAAAACTTGAAGAAAAACTCTTAAATTTTCGTCAGACTACACTAGGAAAACCATCATTCATGTCATAATTACTTTGAAACTTGACTATGCCAAAGTATTGCTTCTGGGCTCCCGTCAATCGTTGTTAAACAGACTTCAGCATGTTCGGAATGCAGCAGTCAGACTTGTGCTGAACATTCCCAAACTGACTCCCCATTAAGCAAAGAACAGAATTAAAAACTCTGATTTTCAGGCCATCAATCAGAGAGGTACATCAGTAAATTAGTGATAGAATATCTTCTGCACAGAGTTCTTTGTTCAACCAATAGCAGCCTGCTCTGCATCCCCAAAATCAGAAGGTCAAGAGCAGGTGGGCGTACCTTTTTCTTACTGGTCCTGAAACTTTGAAACCTCCTACCAGACCATGTTAGAGGACTAACCTTCGAGCCTCCATTTAAGTACCTTTTTAATCAATTCCTTCTCTTTTGAGGATTTTAATCTATGAGATGTTTTTCTTTCTTTGTTTTGGTTTCTTTTATTTTGCATTTGCTCATCACCTAGCACCAGGGCATTCCTTATTGGGGCAGCTGTTTGCACTTTATAAATTCTATTTTATTAATTCATTCATTCATCACCAGAAAGTGCCTTGGAGAAAATGGGGGAGTCCTCTTTCTTTTCCTTGCTAGATATTGTGAAGCCTAGCTGTAGTGCTTTGCTACTGGTGCTGCCGTTGGTGCAGGGGGAATCCTTTCAGCCTCTTTGTACCCAGAGTACTAGCAGCTAGCACTACGAGCACAAGCCCACAGCAGAGGAGGACTCCAGTGACATTGTCTGCTGATTCCTTCGTGGACATCTCTCCATATCAGTACAGTGTGTGATGCCTTCTGCAGCACCTGCAAAAGGAGTCAGTGAAACATGGGCAATCAGAAGAATCTAGCGAATGTAACACGAGTAAATTTATCATCCTCATCATCCCAAATGCTTAACAATAGTGTACCTAAAACTCTATGAGAGGCCAGCAAAAATTGAAAACAAATATATTAAATAATTGCTGGTGCGCCACCAGGGCTGATGGGAACTCCATGGGAGGCAGGGGGAGGCAAATTAAATTAGAAATAATACATTGAATAGCCTGGTGCTCCACCAGGGCCCATGGGGACTCTATGGGTGTTGGAGTGAGGCAGGCAAAAATAAAAATAAAACATCAAATAATTCCTGGTGTACTACCAGGGACCATTGGGATTCCATCGGAGGCAGGCAGAAATTTAAGGAAATACTTCAAGTAATTGCTGGTGCTCCACCGTGGCCTACTGGCACTCTATGGGAGGCAAGGGCAGGAAGGCAAAAATATGACAATATGCATTAAATAATTGCTGGTGCCCCATGAAGGCCCACTGGGACTCCATGGGAGGCAGGGGCTAGGGAAGGCAAAAACCAAACAAACCAATAAACACAGCAGCACTTTACTACATTCAGCAACAAGCAAAAATAAAAACATCAGCAAATAAGAAAAAATTTACACAAATGGCATGTGTCTCTTGTTCCTAGGAAATATAGTTTAAAAGTATAACAAAGGGATTGAAGCATGCACTGGCTGCACAAAATGGTGGAAGCTATCTCATCTACCACATGGCCACTGAAGAAGGAGGCATGGAAAATAAAGGAAAAATGTCCAGCATACATGCACTCACTAACTGGCTCCACGAAAGGGTGGTCACCACATAGTCAGCAAAGAAAGAGGCATAGAGAACAAAGAAGACATTGCGCCCCAGGGCAAATACACACCCTGCAAAAAAGAAATACTTTAAATAATTTCTGTTGCCCCACCAGGAGCACATGAGAACTTTATAGGAGACAGGCAAAAATAAAAAGTGGAATAAAGAGATTAAAGCACGTATTGGCTGTACAAAATGGTGGAAGTTAGCTCATCCACAGCATGGCCACTGAAGAAGGAGGCATAAAAAGCAAAGACACAATGGCCACCAAACACACACTCACTAAATGGCTCCACAAGATGGTGGTTGTCGCATGGCCTACAATGAGGAGGCATAAAAAACAAAGACAAAATGACCATCAAACACACACACATACACACATATACACACACTCACTAACTGCCTTCACAAAATAGTGGTCGCCACATGACCGGCAAAGAAGGAGGCATAGAGAAAAAAGGCCAAATGGCCACACACACAAACACTTACACACATAAACACACTGACCAGAAAAAGAAGGCATGGTAGTAACACTGAAGAAAACACTACCATTAGTTCAGCAACGCAAACATGAAAACTAATTGAGCTATAAAAACTTTACGATACACATCCTCCTATGCCATCAAATATTACTTCACATGTACACTTTTTGCAGAAAAAGAATCCCCGCAAAAAATAGCCAACATTTTAAAGTTAATCCAATGCCATCCCTGCTCTAAATGAAGTTTTAAACCCATATGCCACAGATGCATTTCTAGTGCTGGCCTACTAGCTAAATGGTCCATCAGGAAGTCGAGGCCACATAGTAAAATAAATAAATATTACAAATTTAGCAAACATGCAGAAAAGGTACTGAGCTGTGCGACAATTTTCCTTTACAAAAGATGAAAAATCAATGAAATGCAAAACAATAACTAGGCCCCTACTTAAAATGCAGGTCACCCACCACAATGGCATTTAAAAATCAAATAATAGTACAAAGAACTACAGGAGCATGCTCTATCAAACAAACAACACCCTTATATAATAGTTTTGGAATTTACGTGTGTGATATCATAAAACAAAGTCCCTAAATCCAAAGGTATATATCCAGGAGACAAAGAGAATGATCCTTCCACCATGAAATCCAAGTGAGAAGTGACCAGGAGATGGACAAAGCACAGGGAAGAGCCTGCTAGACAGGAACAGGAAGTTGGAGTCTTTGGGGCACTTCCTTCGTGCTGGGGAAAAAAGTAAAAAAAAAAAAAAGCTTCTTGCACTAAAATATAACTTGAATGGTCTGTTGGAGAAGAAAATTCACTTCAAAGCCTATTTTGTGTAGATTTAGCTGCTTCTCGAGTACAAAATCTTCTTGAGGTGTGTTCGCACTCACGAACGCCACTATATCAGTGCTGTTGCGGCTGGAAGCCATACGAGCGGGAGATAAATCTAGCAAATGCTCGTTAGCGTTCTGAGAATATTGTTGAGTGAGTGAACGCAGAAAACAAATCTCGAACGCACAAATGGAAAAACAATTCTGCTTCACCCCAGATGGTGGAGTTCAGGAACTCTGTGCTACTCTGTAAGACAAAGTGCCTGAATTCTGAAAGTTTTCAGCCTGGGCCTAGTTAAGACATACCATTTTTAAAGAAAAAAAACACTGAAATTCACCAGTTATAGTTACCTCAATTAACTATAACTCATGCCCTAAAGTAACTATAACTCACGTCCTAGCCATGCACTGCTAATCACCTCACTTATTACATCACTCATGTTCTATGACATCATTGATACATCACTGCAGCATCTGAAATGACAACATAGATGACAACAGTGTACAGGGTACCACACTACCCTGAAAGTCGTGGCACCCATCTTAGGAATATGGACTCAGTCCAGAGCCCTAAAAGAAGCCAAAAAACACATAAGGGTACAGGGTAGGGATACCCACCTGGGGCTAAACATGTTTTATTGTGGATGTTGGCCCTAGGAATGGGGTGTCTGAGACCTATAAAGGCATGGAAGGGGGTCTACGCAGCCCCTCCCCACTTTAATGTCATGTGACTGTTTGCAGCAGGATGTTGATTTTACATACCGTAACAATATACAGGAGTCTTGAAGTAACGTTAAATCTTCTTTTATCGAAGACAAGGAGTTGTGGCAGCCTCTCTGCCAGGTACCAGTCTTCAACTCCCTACCAGTCAAACCATAACCTCAGTAGCAGATAGAATATTTCAATGTTCCAAGGACCCAGGTCCAGGCCAGACGCAGGCATAACATATCTTCTTTCTTACAAACATAAGTAACACTTGAAGACTGTTGGACATTGACCAACACTTACACCACACACAGACAGTAGGACAACCACAAGACACTAAGGCACACAATGACATAAACATATCACATATAGAGAAAATAAAGAAAACTAACCACATGGAACATGGGGTTACATATAGAATCCAACTAAGCTACTGTGGAGACTTGTACAAACAACATGCCACCACTTGCCTGTGATTCAACTGATAACAAAATCTCCCATACAAAATGGTGGACACCTAGACCTTATCTGATTCATTCTAACATATGGAAGCACATCTGTTGTACAGGGATCTCCACTCAGTTCTGAAACACCCTTACATTCCATAAAATCCTCTGTGCTTATGTCACTCAAAGATGTACTCAACAATTCTAAATCTGATTGCTTCCATTCTATGCTCACTACCTTTTCAATCAAGGATACCACCTCAAATTCCAGCATTGAGCATTCTGTATTTGAACCCAATTTCCACACAGCAAATGCTCATTAAGGGCCAGATGTATCAAAAAACCGATTTGCATTTCTTAAATAGCGAATTTTAAGAAATCGCTATTTAAGATATGCAAAATGGTATGTATGATTTTTGTGATTCAGTAATAGCGATTTCTTAAAATTCGCAAATGCTATTACCGAATCACAAATAGAGAATCCAACCCCATTTGCACCTATGTGCCTGTTGCGAATGGTTTTGCATTTCCTAAATTGCGAATTCCAGTTAGGAATTCGCAATTTAGGAAATGCAAATCCCAGGGTACTGTGCTGCACCCCAAAAAAAAATTTACAGACATGTGAAGCACACACATGCCTTAGGGGCATGTGTGTGCTACATGTCAATTTTAAAAATGCATTTAAAATGCATTTTTAAAATTTGCACATGGTTACCACCAAACTTTTGTATGTGGTAATTGCATTTCCTAAATGTCCAATTCACATTTAGGAAATGCTTGATACATGTGCTTAAGAAATCGCAAATAAGAAATAAGCAATTTGCGATTCTCTAAATGGGGGTCGCAATTTTAAGGAATCGCTATTTTTGCGATTCCTTAAAATTGTACTGCGAATGCCTTTCATACATTCTGAAAGGCATTTTTGCATTCGCAAACGGCCGAATTTTGCGATTCACACCGTTTGCGAATGCAAAATCGCTTGATACATCTAGCCCTAAATTACCTTGAAAATTGGATAAGCCTGAACTTACTGCCCCAGACTTCAACTTCACCCAATCTCCTTTTTGGATTCTTCCATCATTTCAACTCTCACCCCACCTGTTTTTCCTATTATGTTTACAAGATTCAGAGTAATTCGGTTTTGTTCTGGGTGATCTTCCTCTCATCAACTCAAAGGGAGTTGTCCCAATGAACAAAACAATGTGGTACCATGAGCCCACAGCATATCTTTGATCCCTCTTTCAGGTTAAGGCCAGACCTATCAGCTAATTCCATGGTCCCCTTTATCATCCTCTTCATCCTCTACACCTTTCCATTTCCTTGAAGATCATACAATGTGGTACAGAGGCGTTTTATCCCACAAATACCATGAAATGTCTTAATTTTATTTGATTTAAGTAGGACACCATTATTTGCAAACAGAAAGACTGGCATACTTTCCCTACCAAAGTTTCTTTGAACATTTTCACCATTGACTAGGTAGTAATGTTTCTTATGAACAACATTTCTATCTGTTTGTTAGAGGAATCAACATAAACTGCAATATACCTCTGAGGGTCACGAAGAAAATCGAATGGCTCTGTAAATTACAACAACATTTTCTCAAAAGGCACCTCATTGTTCAAGATTTGTTGTTCATCATTAAGAGCTCCCAAACCATTTCTCTGTCACTTTCTTGCCTCTTCACACACCGTAAACTCTGACACCTATTTCCTGGTTGATTATTAACCCCTGGCCACCAGTAGCTCTATTTCAACCTCTTATACATTAGTGATTGCCGTATATGTCCCTCATGGACCAGGTGTATGAGTTTTGATCCTAGGTTCACTGGAGGAACACCCTCTCACCCCTCATTACAATTGGATCACCACAAGTAAAGTGATAAAGTCTGACACCTTGAGGGAGAGTACTCTCTCTTCTGGACCCTTATTAGTTTTCATGAGAGTCAACAGCACTTCATCCTGCAGCATAGAATCTCATTAGCTCACTTTTCAAATAACCTCTTTAAATCCTTCCACTGCATCCCTGCACTTGCCACAACTTCATCCATTTCCAACTCAGTGTCACTGCAACCCACGTCTGGCCACCTAGATAAGCATTCTGCCACTCTATTCTATCATCCTGGAGCATAGTCTATCTTATATTTAAATGATCACATGTCAGGTTTCAGCCTGGCTAATCTAGCTGAGCAATTGCTTGCACCTCCAGCCTTGAGCTCTTTAAGCAAAGGCTTGTCATCAGTCCTAAAGGTTATGTGCTGTCCCCTTGCATACATCTTAAAGTAGTTGACAGCCCAGACAGCAGACAATGACTTTTTTTTCAATAAGCGAGTAATTTCTTTCAGAAACTGAAAACAAAGGGTAAGCAAAGGCTACTGTTTCCTCATCCCAGCCATAAAAATGTGAAAGTGCTGCACTGATGCCCACTCCACTAGCGTCCACTGTTATAATGATCTGCTGGCCTATCTCAAATGGTATCGAAAAATTTGCCTTTTAAATCTAATTTTCTACTTCATCAAGCACTTTCTGTTCTTTCTCTCACCAATCAAACTCTTTCCCTTTTCTCAAGAGCAATCCCAATACTTCTGTTTTGTCAGCAAATCCCTTCACAAACGTGGCATAGTATTCAACTAGTCCCAAAACAATCATAGGCTGTCAGTTTGTCTTTATCATCTTTCAATGTTGCATTAGTACTAGTACTGACCAAGTCAGGTTTTTGCCCTGATTTCATTTTCATAAATGGATTATCCTAGATATTATACTTCCATTTTGAGAGATCTGCATTTCTGGCTCTTCAGGGTCAAGTGACTCAGCACTAGCTACATGACATCATTATGGATTTCAATGGCCTCACTGAACAATAAATTATCCTGAATACGTTTTTTTAGGCCAGCCAATTTATTTGTTATTAGCTTCTAAAATTCACTGTTTGCAAAGCATAACCCGCATGACAACTGGGTAAACTGACAGACCCCACCACATGTGACAAATGTTGTCAAAGCTGTTGATTCAGGATGTAACCTTATCTGGTGGTAAGCACTCCTCCAGTCCAACTTGTAGAAGTACCTACAACCAGACAACAATAAAGCCATTTCATGTATCTTCTGCAATGGAAAACAAACAGAAATCATGTTCTTATTTAACTCCTAAGGTCTTCACATATTCTTAATGATCCATAATTTTTTTGGGTGATGACAGATAGTGACAACCATTCTGCAGCTTCAACTGTGTATATGATTTGCACCAGCTCCATTTGCTTTAGCATGTTCTTGACAATGTTGCTGATGTCTAGCAGTATCTTTCTAGGACAATGCTTTACTGATATTTCTCCTTTCTACAGCACTATATTGTTATCTATTTTTGTGCAACTCCTAGCTTGTCCACAACAATTGGAGCAAATCTGTTTAATATATTTTCAAGATCTTAGTGTAGCACTACTAATACCTGGTCTGGTACTCATGAATTGATTATTATCTCCAAGTCAAATGAATGAATCCAGCCCAGTAATGGTGGTCCTGTTTTAGCCACATATACTTTTCCTGTTGTTCAAAATCCTGAAAACTGTATATGTGTCCCCATGTATCCAACTGCATCAACTGAGGATCCCTGGTATCCTTTGGGGTTTATGTCCGTAGGTTTCAACTTTACACCCAGCCAAGTAACCTGCAAAGGGTCCACTAGAACTTTTTTGTATTGTATGCCAGAGTATTCCATTAGTTTCACTTCTTGCATTCTGATTCTGAATACTACTTATGATCTCTGTTTTCTTCCACCCGTATCATCCTCGATCTTTAGAATGCACAGCCCCTTAGGTTGATTATCATCTTTGTTTCCTGTCCCACCAGTATTTTACTCATACTTAAACTTCTACACACTCTCACAAAGTGCCCCTTCTTGCCACAGTCCTGCCATTCCTTTGCAATTGCAAAGCATATTTTTGAACCTGCAGAATTAGACTGGCTTCCACATCTGTTGCCACTCTTGACTCCAGTGTCACTCCAATACTTGTTTCCTTGGGTGCTCTTGATGTTTGTATTTCTTGAAAGTGATTTTCTTCTCCCCACATTTATACCATCAGCTTGATTTTCTTTCCCCCACATTTACACCATTAGCTTTATCACTAGTCTCAGCACTTTTACAGGCCAATTGGTATAAATTTTCCTAACCTCTTTTATGCATCTTATTCCTCACCCACCAGTGTAATGGTAATGGCTTCCTTCAACGCTGGATTGCTAGCAGCCCACGGTTGCTCTTGAATTTTTGTTTATCACTTTGCACTATTAATTGATCTTTTATAAGTTCATCGGTCATATTCCCAAATTTAAATTTCACTGCTAGTTCCTTCAAACTGGCAATAAAATCATCAGTTGTCTCTGATAGTTTCTGTGGTTGAATATAGTGTTTTGCCTGCACTTTGCAACATTAGCAGATTTAGCAAATCTGATCTCTACACATGTTAGAAATGGGGTCTCTGGTTGGCGGTCAGTTTGCACTCTGTCCAAGCAGGGACCCTCACTCTCTTCAGGGTAAGGGAGATACAGAGCTCAGATAAACCCTGCCCACCCCTTTGGTAGCTTGGCAGAAGCAGTCATGCTTAGCTCAGAGGCAATGTGTAAATTATTTGTACAATCACATACAGTAACACAATGAAAACACAAAAAAATGACTCTACGTGTTTAGAATAATAGTCAATATTTATCTGATTAAAACAAGGCCAAATGACAAACATCCAACATACATAAGCAAAGTTATGAATGTTCAAAAATTAAACTTTAATATAGCACTTAGTGTAGGAAAGTAACCTCTTTCTAGCATGGGTACCCCCATTTTTGGCTTGTTTGTCAGTGTGTTTGACTGTGTCTACTGGGATCATGCTAACCAGGACCCCAGTAGTTATGCTCTCTCCCCTAAATTTTGTCACTGCATACTGGTAACCCAGTATTTCACCCAAAATGGCATACTGATAACAGGTTATATGCTCTAGTATATGGTTGCTAGGTACCCAGGGCATTAGGGTTCCAGGGGATCCCTATGGGCTGCAGCATTTACTTTGCCACCCATAGGGAGCCCATGCAAAGGCTTCTACAGGACTGCCATTGCTCCCTATGTGAAGTGGTGCATGCACCCTTTCACTGCCATTTACACTGCGCCAGGTCACTTATAAATCACCTATATGTCAGGCCTTCTAACCCTGAAGGCTAGGTGCACAGTACCTGTGTGTGAGGGCACCCCTGCACTAGCAGAGGTGCCCCCACATCATCCAGGACCATTTTCCCGGACTTTGTGAGTGCGGGGACACCATTTTCCACGTGCACTGGACATAGGTCACTACCTATGTACAGCTTCACAATGGTAACTCTGAATATGGCCATGTTTGTTATCAAACATGTTGGAATAATACTCCAAGGCTTTTGCAAGCATTGATTGTATGATTCCATGCATTCCGGAGGCTCGTTAGAGTACCCCAGTACTGCCATTACAGCCTTCTGAGGTTTTCCAGGCAGCCCCAGCTGCTGCCACCTCACAGACAGGTTTCTGCCATCCTGTTGCTCAGGCAGCTTGAGCCCAGGAAGGCAGACCAAATAATTTCCTTTGGGGTAGGGGTGTTACACTCTCTCCCTTTGGAAATAGGTGTTACAGGCATGGGGGGGGGTAGCCTCCCAGAGCCTCTAGAAATGCTTTGAAGGGCACATATGAAACCCTCTTTGCGTAATCTAGTGTACAGTGGTTTCGGGACCCCCAGTCCCTGCTCTGGCGTGAAACTGGACAAAGGAAAGCGGAATGACCACTCCCCTGTCCGTCACTACCCCAGGGGTGGTGCTCAGAGTTCCTCCAGAGTGTCCCTGGATTTTGCCATCTTGGATCCAAGTTGGCAGGGCACTCTGGGAGCATCTGAGTGGCCAGTGCCAGCAGGTGACGTCAGAGCCCTCCTCTGATAGGTGCTTACCTGTATAGCTTACCAATCCTCCTTTCAGGGCTATTTAGGGTCTCTCTCTTGGGTGGTTCTTCAGATTTGGATTGAAAGACTCCAGCAGGAATACTTTGCATCCTCTACTTCACCTTCTTACCGAAGAAACTGCATCTGGACCCTCCAGGAACTCTACAAACTGCAACAAAGAAGCAAAGATGACTTCTGCAACATTGTATATTCAGCCAGCAACTGCAACTGTTTTCAGGTTGCACATCCTCCGAGGACTGCCTGAGTTCAACCTGCAGCAGAGGAACAAAGGGATTTCCCTTGAAGTGAAGAGTCACTTCCCTGCTTCAGCAGGCACCCCTCTACAGCGACGACCGGTGGCTTGGGTCCCCTCTCCTGAAGAAGTACGTGGATCCGGCAACACGGGAGGTAGACTAAAGTTGTCCTGACGGTCCAGACGTCCAACTGTCCAAGTTTGGTGGAGGTAAGAGCTTTCCTCCCCAAGCAAGACAGTACCCCATCCACCACGTGTTTTGCACTTGCCAAGGCTTGTTGGCATCCTTCCACAAAGTTCTTCATGCGCCGTGCAGCTCCGGCCCCCAGCACTCTATCCTGCGATGCACAGCCTCCTGTGTGTAGTGCTGCATGGGCCTCCTTTTGCACCTTCTTTGTCTCCATGCTGTGGGACTCCTGTGCACGCTGCCTGGTCTTCTGAGGGCCCTCTGAGTTGTGGAGAGCCCCCTCTGAATCACCCTCCTGGGTAGAGACAACCAGGTCCCTCCTGGTCCCGGGCAGCACCATTTCCTGCTACCCGTGAGCTTTGCGTGTGCCAATGCTTGTTGGCGGAATCCAGCGACGCAAACCAGACTGCAATCATCCACCCAGCATGGGACATCACTTGCACCAACCAGGAACCCGCATCCGTCTTCTTGGGTGCAGTACTGACTGTTCTTCTTCACCGGTGGTTCTTCTTTTTCACCTTCATCCGGGTTAGCAGGGGTTCCTGCTCTCCCTGGACTCTTCAGTGCTTCTTGGACTTGGTGCCCTTCTTCCACAGGTCTTCAGGTCCAGGAATCCATCGCTGGTGTCTTGCAGTCTCTTCTTTTTCTTGCAAAATCTTCTATCACGTGTTCTAGGAAAGTTACTGTGATTTACTCCTGCTTTCCTTGGCTCTGGGGTGGGTTCTATCACTTACCTTTGGTGTTTTGTAATACCCACAGCGCCCCTCTACACACTACTCTTGTCTAGGTGGGAAACCGACTTTCGCATTCCACTATTTTAGTATGTGGTTTGTGTTCCCCCAGGCCCATTTCTAACTATTGTGATTTTCACTATTTGCACTGTTTTCTAACTGTTTTTACAGCTATTTTTGCATTCTAGTGTAAATACTGTGTATATTACTTACCTCCTAAGTGAGTATAGTCTCTAAGGTATTTTTGGCATTTGTGTCCCCTAAATAAAGTACCTTTATTTTTGTAACACTGTGTATTTTCTTTCATGTAAGTGAGTACTGTGTGACTACAGTGGTATTGCATGAGCTCTGCATGTCTCCTAGTTAGGCCTTGGCTGCTCATCCACACTACCCCTAGAGAGCCTGGCCTCTAGGCACTGTCTACATTTCACTAATAAGGGATAACTGGACCTGGTATAAGGTTTAAGTACCTTAAGGTACACAAATGCTTCAATTTGGTCGTGAAGGAGTTGTTCCTAGCAATCCAACGCCAATGGTAAGAGCAGGTGTTAAAACGAGGCTCCCATGTGTTCAATGATCCTCTGGATGCATTGCAGGATTAGCCTCATCATTTTTTATGGTGATCCTATAAAGCGCCGGACTAGCATAAAAAAGTATGACACTAGTTCCCCTGACTACCGCCATGGTGCGCTGTATTTTAAATATGGCGCACATATGGTGGCGTTAGGGGAGCGCTAAGGGGTGCAACAAAAGTGGCACTGCACTACATGCAGTGCCACCTTTCATAAACCTGCCCCTAAGTCTTTTCTTGTATTTGCGCATGCAAGCGCAAGTAACTGATGTCAGTTCATGAAGACGGCTGAGGGTATGTGAGTCTGCAAGTGTGGTCTGTTGCTTCTAGCATGCATGAGGTTGCAGGTATGGCCTAGTACTCCATTGTTGGTGATTCTTTGAGTGGCAAATATGGGCAGAAAAAATGCCAAATTGACTAATAAAAGCATAGTAATTCAAATTGTTGCCTTACCACTGCAGACCAAAGCAGCCACCAACATCTGCCTGCCCTACCACAGCAGGAGTGAAATCTCAGAAGCAGACTGGTTCAATGCTCTAAACACAGACCCATCCCACTTGAAACCGACATCAACAAGGACATCAACAAGTATAACAACTGAATCAAGAACTGTACAGACTCTCTAGCGCCCATCGTACTCAACGAACAGAGAAGATCTAACAAGCAAGTCAACTGGTAGACAAAGGACCCCTGGGACACTAAAAGACAGTGCACACAACTAAAGAGAAAGTGGAGAGTCAGCCATGATGACACCAACAGAACCACCTTCCAAGCTGCCAAGAGTACTAGCAGAATGAATTGAACGGAGCTCCAACAGTGGCAAGGAAATGTTCTCAATCATCAAAGACTTCACCACACCCACAGCCTCTGTCAACAACATCACCCCCTCTCAAGAACTCTGCAACAACCTATTCACCTTCTTCCAATGCAGGATCACAAATATTTACAGCAACTTCACACCCCAACCAGATCCCAGCAAACTCATCACTAACCTGCCCATCAATCAGCCATGACAACTACCTGATCAGATGGAAGTCATTTACCAGCAAAAGAACATCTGCCATCATGCAGACCATTCATTCTGTGGCCCTATTGGACAGGTGTCCCCACCACACCTATAACTTTGGCACATCACTAATCAGCACAGCTCTCACCCACATCATGAACACCTCCATCACCTCAGCTACCATCTCAGAAGCCTGGAATACGCAGTGAACAAAGACTTCTTCAAGAAACCTTCAGCTGACCTCAGCCAACTAGCCAACTTCCGATCTATCGCCCTAATTCCCTACCTAGTGAAAGTAATTGAAAAAGCCATCACAACCCACCTCAGGCTCCACCACCAACTGGACAACATTCAGTCAGGTTTAAAAAAGAACCAAAGCACAGAAACTGCACTCATCGCAGCCACCGACAATATCAAGACAATCCTTGACCGAGGAGAAACAGCCACCCTCATCCTGCTTGACCTCTCTGTGGCTTTTGACACAGTCTCCACAACACACTCATCAGAAGACTCCATGGTTGCAGTATCTAGGGGCTAGCACTCAATTGGATCAACTACGTCCTAACAGAGAGAACCCAGAGTCAGTCCACCACCCTTTCAATCTGAGGACAAGAAACTTGTATTCAGAATCCCCTAGGGCTCATCCCTCATCAACATCTATGAGGTGCCACTTGTCAACACCATCAGGTCACTAGGCAGATGACACCCAACTCATCCTCTCACTAACGAAAAAGATGCCCAACACCAGAACCAACTGCACCAACTGCATGGCCCTGGTAGTGAAATAGATGAGAACTAAGTGTTTGAAACTGAACTCTGACAAGACTGAAGTACAAGTCTTTCGAAACAAGAACTTCCCTTTGGATGCCACCTGGTTGCCCAGTGAACTAGGGCCTGCTCCAACAACCACCAACCATGCCAGAAATCTGGGGATAAGTTGAACATGACGGCACAAGTCAAAACAGTGAGCTCTTCTTGCTTTCACATCCTGCAAATGCTACAAAAAAGTGACTCCCACAGAATACCAGACAAACCATCACGCAAGCACTCATTACAGGCCAACTTAGCTATGAAAATGCACGGTATGAATTTCCAAGCAACTCCTAAACAGACTTCGGACCATCCAGAACACCACTGCAAGACTCATGCTCAATCTTCCTCACTACACCCATGTATCTCACACCTCAGGGAGCTACACTGGCTCCCCATTCACAAATGCTGACACACTTACAAAGCTCTACATTAAACATGACATACATACCTCAATAGCCACATACACTTCGACAACCCAACCAGACACTTACGCTCAGCCTCACTCTCACGTGTACCTCCCCTACCCCCGAATTCACAGAAGTAGGCAGGTATTCGCTCATTTTCTTACCTCGTGCTAAAAAATGGAAGGACGTCCCACAACACATCCGAGCCTCCTCCTCACTACTTGAGTTGCAGAAGAAGCTGAAGAGCTGGCTCTTCAAATAATTCTACACGCTTGCACACCTGCTCAAGAGCTTGATTAACCTTGCAGCTGATTTGTGCACTCTAAAAAAACAACATAACATAATGTTGCACACATATGATCATTGATATTTGCCGACCTTGTTATGGTGCTGGCTGCTCATCGCCAAAAATTTGAGACCACAAATGGATACGGGAGTCTTGATGTAAATTTAAAACTTATTTTTGTGAAGGCAAGAAATTGTGGCAGTCTTTCGTTCAGCCACCAGCCTACAGCTGCCTACCACTCTGTCCATAGCAGTGTCAGAAGCAATTGCATCACTTCAGTGTTCCACTTGACATTCTGACAGGATCCAGGTCTAGGCTAGGTGCAGGCACAGCAGTGCACTCATAGTTAAAGTTTGTCAAATGAAGTTAGGATTATAGGCCGCAGGGAAGGCTCCATCGCTATGGCGAAGGATCATCGCCCCATTGGCTGTGCCTAAATCAGAAAAAGAGTGCACTAAGTGCGAAAGTATGTTTGGCCAGCTGCCTGAGGCCGGCCAAACACATGCGCAATTAGGTTTCTTCAGCCTGACTGTGTTTAACAGCCGGGCTGGAGAAACTGCACCGACCCCAGGGATGTGTCTGAGTGACAGTTACTGCCGCTCAGACCAATCCTGGCGCTGTTTTGCATGAAAGCAGCGCCAGGATTACTGGGGCGCCTGTGATGGCTGATAGGTCCTCTCTTATGCCTTACGTTTTGACTGGACTTTTGACGTTTTGTGTCCATTCCACCTTCTGCCTCCAGTATGAGTGTATGCTGAATTAGGACGTAAACCTTAAGCATTTCAAAGTTTGTACTGTGTCTGCTCGCTCGATTACCAGCATACAAATAAATAGTTAAACTTTGCTATTGGTAATATCCTATTTTATTGAGGTGAGGTCTAAAGTGAGTCAACTCTGTATTCAGCTTTCATGATAATATGAAGTGGTTTACATAAAAGTTAACTGAGGTTAACAAAATGAAAAACTGCACTTCTCTTTGTATACATTTTTCACAGCTTTATCTAGTTTTGAAATATTCACCACCTGTTTTATACGCTAAAATCTCATGAGAAAACGGATTCCTCCTATCATGCAGTAACAAATTCCCTTGTCCACATGGAATTTTAATGCATGATAAAATTGCATGTGTTTTTCTCAAATCCATCTCCGCATGTGCAATTTTACTGCACGGTAAAAACGCATTCGAAGAATCGCATACAGAAATCTTGAAATCAGACGGAGCTAAATTATCGCACAAAACCGTGTGTTTATTTCGCTATGCCTTAGATGCAATCAGGGTCAAAAGGGAGACTTTAGCATGTAAATTACTGTAATTTTGCATTCACATGTTTTATGCCAGATTTGAAAGGGTAAAACATAGGATGCTTTACAAAGTGCAGTTCATGAAATAAAAGGCAATACATGTGTAGGAATGAAAAGGCAAGGATGTATATGATTTTAGAAAGTTAACTCTTACTTTAGCATTGTGTTGTTTGGAGTGACTTCCAATCGTGCATGTGAATGTAAGGAATGGGAAACAGCCTTTACAACTCGGAAATTACCAGGCAGTGCCTTTACCGCACATTTTTTACCACTCAAATCTCTACCACGCATATGCCTTTACCACGCATGCGTTTACCATGGATGAGAAGTCTATTTAAGATGTATATTCATGTTTGTGAATGTGTGTATGTGTGTGTATATATATTCATATGTATACGTATATATAGGTATGTGTGTGTTTGTATACATAATTAAGGTTTAGGGTAGGGATGGGGTTTTAGGTTTAAAGTTGGGTAGGGGTTTAGGGATGGGTAGGGGTATAGGGTGGTAAAGATATTTTAAGGTTTAGGGATAGGTTGGGGTATAGGGTGACAAGCATACTTTTAGGGTTTAGGGATGGGTAAGGATATTAGGTGGCAATGGTGTTTTTAGGGTTTAGAGTGGGTAAGGGATTTGGGTGGTAAGGGTGTTTTTAGGGTTTAGGGGTTGGTAAGGGTATTGGGTGGTACAGGTTTTTTAGGGTTAATGGAAGGGTAAAGGTATTGGGTAGTAAGGGTGGTTTTAGGATGTAAGGGTGGGGAGGGGTATTGGGTGATAATGGTGTTTTTAGGGTTGGGGTGAGTAAAGGATTTGGGTGGCAAGGGAATTTTTAGGGTTTAGGAGTGGGTAAAGTATTGGGTGGTAAGTGTGGGTTTAGGGGTGAGTATGGGAATTGGGTGGTAAGTGGAGTTTGTGGGAGCTCCCCACTCATATAATTTACCCCATAGTAAAAATAGATAGATAGATAGATAGATAGATAGATAGATAGATAGATAGATAGATAGATAGATAGATCGATAGATCGATAGATAGATAGATAGATAGATAGATAGATAGATAGATAGATAGATAGATAGATAGATAGATAGATAGATTAAAAATACTTAACTTAATAATACTTACCTTAAATAGACTTTCCATGCATGGGAAGACATGCGTGGTAAAAGCATATGCGTAGTACAAAATTGCATAGCAAAAAATGTGAGGTAAAGTATGGGTGATTTTCGGCTGCGTTGCAATGTCATACAACCATGAGGAATTACAGTTAAATAATTGCACTGAAAATGAAGCAGTTTATTTTAATACGAAATGTTATTTTGTGCCTCAGCAGATAAATCCCTATATAGAACTATTGTTTTCTTCATAGCTTATAGCTGTCTGTATTGGATGCTCAGTTTTACCTGACTCTGCTGATAAGTACATATTTTTTTAATAATATTATTTTATTTTTATTTATGAAAAAAGGGAAAGGTGTGGGTACAGGTATCGGTAGGTTGGGGTGATTTTAGGGTTATTATTATATATATATATAAACACATATATATATATATACACACACACACACACACACACACACATATATATATATTTATATATATTTCAACTGATGTCCCAAATCTCAAGACAATTCACCAATAACTTCCAGTAATAGAGGATGTGGCACCCCAAATCCTCACCCCAAATGCATTGGCCCAAAGTGCATGATGCGTTTCAGCTGAACAGTAGCCTTTGACAAAGAAACGTGTTGTGCTTATTGTACCAATAAATGCAGTGCGAGGATCTGTTGTGCCTCATCATCTATTACTGGAAGTAATTGGTGACTTTTCTTGATATCTATCTATCTATCTATCTATCTATCTATCTATCTATCTATCTATCTATCTATCTATCTATCTATCTATCTATCTATCTATCTATCTATCAACACTTACCTTAATAATATTTGAGTAATATCTCAATATGTAGTTTAGAAACTAAATTAATCAGGATTTCTAAGTTTCTAAGTCTAAGGAAAAATCACAAAAAGTAGGGAAGCCTTGAAAAATATCGGTATAAAGAAAAAAATATGCTTGTGCTTGTAGGAAAGGTGTCAGCATTTCAAGAGCTCAGTCAAGAGTCTTCAAGAGAGTTAAATGTTAGCCTAAGCCACACTCAGCAAAGCATAGGGACAAGGGAAAAGTCTGAGGTCTGTACCTCTCAAAGTCTAAAAGATAGTGTCCAAAATCAATCTGTGAGAACACTAGTTAGTACCACACAATTCTGTTAGGTAACATCCATCATCACAGCATCAGGAGCTTCATTGTCTTCTTCAATCTCACATTGTAAACTGCGGCATTCAAGCTTTCTCCCAGAGCAGTCCAGAGAACAATATCGACCTTGGTCATTTGGACATCGCTGGTAACATTTCCTCAACAAGGGAATATCAGCTAACATTCGGTTACTCCAAATTCTTCCATCAAGGTCTCTTTCCTATACTCTCTATTACTAACACAATAGCACTTCTATTTCCAAACTAACATACCATGTGAATGTACCTGCAAAGGAAAATACGCAAAGAGAAATGGAAAACAGTTTCTCACATTAAAAGAAATACAAGCCTATTTATGTCAACTTAAAATATTATTCACTAATTCCACCTACTAACAATGTGTAAATGAAAGGTCACCCACAATTGATTGGAATAGAAAAAAGTAAGAAAAACCGTTTGAACAATGTAGATACATATCCTCATCATCAGTAGTAGTCAGTTGCCATATCATGTTGTATTATGGCTTGATCGTGTCTTAAAGGAGCTGAGGGAAGTTGGTGAGTATATCATCTTCAATACACAATCATACAGATCTTCAGCAACTCGTTCAGAATGCTGTTGGAAAATGGGGTTTCTGATTGCCAGAAGAATGCACTCTGAGCAAGCAGGAACTATAAGTCAGAGTAAGTCACAAACACACCCTAAAGTACACCATGCTCACCCTCTGGTACCTTGGCACAGAGCAGTCAGGCTTTACTTAAGATGAAATGTTTAAACTATTTATACAACACTTTAAACAGTAAAACAGTGAAAACACCACACAAAAGATACCACACATTGTTAGAAAAAAGGAACTTAATTTAATAAATAAAACAAGACCAAAATGACAAAAATTAAATAAGTAGAACTTGAGTTATGAATTGTTAAAGAATAAACTGTAGAAAAGAGCTTAGAAGCAAAAAGCGCCAGCCAGGGCCATCTGGTTGCACTGGACCATGACAAAGTCAAACGTTCAGGCCGACTGTGATGGAGAGCCGGCCACCTACAGGGACCCAGTTAGGCCCACTGAGCCAGTTGTACAGCCATTTTAGCTATAGTTTTACACACGTTATTCTAGCAAAGTAGGCCTGCCGCTGTGCAATTTAGCCTAGACATATTTTATTCAGCTTCGTTTTTATTATTTTAACAATAGCGTCTTGTTTTATTTTCTCTATCTAGCTGTTCTTTGCCTAGGCCAACAATGCGTTGTTAAACAAGACATTTCTTTCACTCTGTGCTTTTCTCATGGCTGCACTAAGTTAGGTTGCCAGCAAAAGTGGTGCGCTTTATCTCTAACATTCAGAGAAACATACACACTCTTACGTGGGATCCTTTCTTGGAACATCAGCTGTTTTATTTAAAAACTCTACTTTGACCCGTGTACATTAGAGGGAGATTCCAGTCAGATGACCACAACTGTATGCTGATTGTTGAGTGCTTTGCTGCAGCTGCTTATTTAGACTACAGGCCTCTTGCTCATGTATGAGGGCTGATGTCTTCCCAGGGGAACCTGAAGGGCAGAATTGGAGCTTAACATGCTGTGCTCTAACACAGCCTAGGTAGGACTATTCTTAACAATCGTAGTGATAATACGGTACCGTTATTTTCATGTTTTACTATCCTTGTCACAATTTTAATCCTGTCATGCTTCACCGTCTTAGTTATTGCAGTACACTCTTTATTATGTAAGATGCAGTTGCTTCAACAAAACCTTATTGAACTGTATTCTGCCTCTGATTGTCCTTGTATATGTGAGGATAATGTAACTGAGAGAAACGGATGAGATCTGAGTGACCACGATTTCCCTGAGGAGTCAATTATGTCATGCGCTCGGTTGCCCAATCATCCCGGCTCTAGGGTGGAGATGAGGCACTGCTAGTTAGCCGGAACAAAACCCGGATTAGGCCGACAGGCGTCACCTATAGTGGGTTCAGACTCAGTTCCCCACAGTGCAAGTGATTCTGCTGCCCAAATCCAGTAGTTTCATTAGGATAATGAGAGCCTATGCGACAAACCAAAGTACCTTAATCCTGGATGCATCAATGTTGAAGTTGTGGGGAGCAAGCTAAAGCGATGCGTCAGAGCTGATTCCCGCGGTGACAGCCATGTGTCAATACTTCCCACAAAGTGGTGAACATGTGTACATTTTCTCCACACAGGAGCCGCAGTGCATCGAACCCTATATGCAGCAATTTCAAAGAAGATGCTCCAAGGTCGAGCCCCACAGGAGAGTCGATGTGGCGACTCCTATTCACACAAGGGTGATGATGGGCAGGTTCTTAACCACACAACACGGGCGATGCACCTGTTTTGATCAGCACAGCTGCAGCACTGTGTTATTTCAGCTGCAGCAAAAATCCTTAGGTATACTTTAAGGGTCCAAGACTGGGGTGGCACTATTTGGCAGGACAGATTTACAGATGGCAGAGTCCAGGTGTAGATGTAGGTTGGTTGGAAGTCTTTTGTGTCCCTGAGACTTCAATCAGAAGACCAGTCAGCTGGCCCTTGGAGTCATTCTAGTTTCAGGGTTGGAGAGATGCAGGTCCAGTCCTTCTTTCTCCCACACAAGAGGGCAGCAGGTCAGTGCAGTAAAGAAGGAGTCCAGCAAAATAGCAGTCTGGCAGATTGTCAGTCTATAGCAATGACAGCAGGAATCCATTTTAATTGAAGTAAGATTTATTACTACAATAGATGCCGGGTCGGAGCACAGAAACCTCCGCTTGACATCTCGCCACCACCAACTGTCATTTCTCACAAGTACATCACCCAACGCTACCATTTCGAACGCTGTCTCCGCTAAGACTCCCACGAGCCCAGCAGAGACAGCGCACAAAGTGTAAGAGAATATCACATTATCTTTTCCCTTTCATAACTTCAAAGCTAAACATTAAGAAAATAAAAAATACAAAAATACAAAAATAAAAAGAAAACTTAATCTTATTAATACATGAGAAACAATTGGTACATTACAAAAATACACCCAAGTGAGAAATGCAGTGCAGACTAGAGCAACTGTAAAAAATATCAATGGACATGAATCTTAAGGAAATATTGTAAAATGTTTGCATACACATCACAGACAAAACACTTATATTAATGGATAAGCCTCAATTAACACCACACGTTATTGTTGATACCTCAGAGGTAGAGAGATTGAACGTTCACTCCTGCGAGGAACATCCTGAGCTTTAAGTAATGTGTTATTTGAGTGATCAATGGAAGTGGATCCATTAACATCCATATCATCGATATTACTCCCAACTGTACCTTTTAACTTGAACACTCTTGCCTTGTTCCACCAGTATTTTCTGTCAACATAAATGGTATTTCCACAAACTTTGTCAACTTCTTTAGGCTCACTATATTTTGAAAACCCTTTTTTTACATGAAAAGGAGTTTTTATACGCACAACATCACCCACACTAAAAGGTTGACAAGTACATTTTTTCCTAGAATCAAAACATTGTTTTTGATATTCTTGTGAGCTCTCAACATTCCTACGCACCACTTCATCTATCCTTTCAATGACACCCATCTTCACCCATTTGGACATCCATCCTGGACAAATTTTTGTTGAGGGTTTCCTACCTCTTAACAATTCAAATGGGGATACCTTAGTCATAGAATGTGGAGTGCTACGGTAAAACCATAACATGGAACATACAGCATTTTGCACAACACAACCATTAGCGATAGCCCATTGTACACAGTTGTTTAAAACACGGTTCATGGACTCAACCAGACCATTGGCTTGTGGGTGGTACGGGGAGCTTTTACAATGTGTAATACCACCTTGTTTTAAAAAAAATTGAAATTCAGAGCTGACAAACGGAACACCATTGTCTGACACAATAGATGAAGAAAATCCTTCCCTTAGGAAAACATCCTTCAGAAAATCCACAATATTCTTGGAATTTGGTTCACTCATGAAATGTACTTCAGGCCACTTAGAATAATAGTCCATGACTACCACAGCATACCTAGATGGAAAAGGTAGAATGTTCAAGGGGCCTACCAAATCAATTTCTGTTTTCTCCCACGGTCATGTTGGATAATCAATGGGCTGCATGGGTGGGATTCTAACCGTGAACCTATTCTCAGCATTGGAACATAATTCTTCAACAGACTTATCTATATAAGGCCACCAGAACACCTCATGCAACCTGCGTTTAGTCAGTGATTTTCCCAAAAGTCCTTTGTGCGCTCCCTGTATCAGTTTGGTTCTCACATTCTCTGGAGGTACTAGTTTCCCACCACACATGAGTATTCCATCTTTAATGAATAATTCATTAGAAACCTTAACATAAGTTTGAAAGTGGTAAGAAACATTCTTTTCTCTAGGCCAAGCACCTCTCACATATTTCATCACTTGAATTAAAACTTCATCTCTCGCCAACTCTGCTCCCCGTTCTTTCTCACTAATGGCACTCATTTTTTCCACATCAATTGAAGCAATGAAACAGCTCTCTTGTTCTTCATCCTCAATCATATGTTCATCCATCTCCTTAATCGGAAACCTAGACAAATAATCTGCCCCTCCATTTTTACTGCCAGGACCAAATGCCGTCGTGAAGCCATATTGCAAAAGTTTAGTTGTGAATCTGGCAATACGAGGGGTTTGATCATTAATTTTGGCTCCTGAAAGAATAGCAATTAGCGGACTGTGATCAGTACGTAGTTCAAAATGGCTACCCCAGACATAGGGGTGAAATTTCCTGATCACCCACCAACAAGCCAATAATTCCTTCTCAATCACAGAGAAATTAAGGGCCAGATGTAGGAAGCATTTTGCATGGTGCAAACTGCGAAAATCGCAGTTTGCGCCATGCAAAATGCTCATCGCGATGCACATTCACAATTTGCGAGTTGGTAACGACTCGCAAATTGTGAATGCGACTCGCAAATAGAAAGGGGTGTCCCCTTCCTATTTGCGACTCGCATCGCGATGCTAAATTGCTTTGTGATAGCGAATGCGGTCGCAAAGCAATTCGCAGTTACCACCAGTGTCACACTGGTGGTAACCCATACGCAACAGGGAAGGGGTCCCCATGGGACTCCTTCCCCTTTGTGAATTTTGCCCAAAATGTTTTTTCAGAGCAGGTTCAATGGACCACTGCCTACTCTGAAAAAACGAAACCAAATGGTTTCGTTATTTTTTTTATTTTGCAACTCGTTTTCCTTTAAGGAAAACGGGCTGCAAAATAAAAAAAAGACTGCTTTATTTAAAAAGCAGTCACAGGCATGGAGGTCTGCTGTCTTCAGCAGGCCACCATCCCTGTGAGTGCAGGGACTCTCTATGGGGTCGCAAAATGCGACCCACCTCATTAATATTAATGAGGTGGGTCTTTGCGACCCCATAGCGAATCGCAGATGGTGTCTGAGACACTGTTCTGCATCCGATTTGCAAAATCGGAACTTCCTACATCTGGTACTAAGTTCTGAACCTCTTAGAGCTCTTGACGCGTCACCTACAGTGTTTTCTACACCATCCTTACTTTGAGTAAGAATTGCACCCAGACCAAACCCACTCGCATCAGCAGTGATAGTGCATTTTACATTGGGATCAAAAGGTTTCAAGATTTTAGATCTAGCCAATTGCGCTTTAATCCTCTCAAAGATAGCTTGATAGTTTTTATCCCACAAAAAGGGGACACTTCTTTTCAACATGTTCGTTAAAGGTTGGATCTTGGATGCATAATCTTTTACGAATCTGTAATAAAACTTGCATAACCCGATGAAGGATTTCAATCCAGCTTTGTCAATAGGTGGCTTAGCATACAAAATAGCACTTACCAATCCTGGTCTAGGCTCAACACCCAGCTCAGACACAACATGACCCAAAAACTCCACTTTTTTTTAAGGAAATGACATTACTCTCTGTTGAGTACCACACTTTTATCTTGTAATACTCTCAAAACCTATAAAATGTTCCATCATGTTCCTCTCTAGTGTCACCAAAAATTAAGACATCATCTTGGAACACTGCCATAACTTTGATGTCCTTCAAACAATTGTACATGACCCTCTGAAAAACTGCCGCAGCAGATGCCAGACCAAAAGGCATCCTGCAATACTGGTACGTACCGATGGGAGACACAAATGCTGTAAAGTGTCTTGATAATGGCTCAAGAAGCACTTGATGGTAAGCTGCTGCCAAATCCAATTTTGTGAACCATTTAGAAAACCAATCTTATTCAATAATTCCTAAATTCTGGGTAGAGGATATGAATCTACTCATATGTTCTTATTGAGACTGCGGAGGTCCACACAAACTCGCAGGTCCCCATTTTTCTTGTTAGCTACAACCAAAGGTGAAAGCCATAATGCTGATTCAATGGAATTGAATTCTAAGACATCTTCAAAAAATCCAGCCAGGTCTATCCTACGTCCTTCATAAGAAACTGGTGCTCTGTCTGGCGTTTAAGTGGTCTATTTTCCCATAATTCATTAAACAATTCTTGAGTAATCATGGTTATCAATGCACCAAAGTCAACTAACAAATTTGCTTTCTTCTCCCTTATACCCACTTCAATGTAAGGGTCAACACACAAAGACATATCACCAGCATCATCCACAACCATCACCATCTCTCTCAAATCTTCTTAGATTTTCGGAATGTTATCTATGTTGTCACACACAGATTCTGAAACATTAGCTACATCAATGGTCTTGTTCTGTGTTTTGTACATTGGCCATTACTTCCAAGACAGTTCCCACTCTGACACACTTTGGCAAAGTGACCAACTTTGTCACACGTTCTGCAGGGCAAGACTTAAAGTTTTTGTTATGTTCCACATTCCCACATCAAAAACAAATATTAGTTTGTTTGAAGAAAGGAGTACTGTCATTTCTTGAATGTGAAAGTGCCTTTGACTCTTTAGATTTAACAGCACCAACCACTTCAGAAGTTTTCTCTTCGAACTCCTTTACAGAAATTTTGGATAGCTCAATGCTTTTTGCTGTGCGAATAGTCTCCTCAAGAGAAGGATTACCCATGGAAAGGAGTTTCTGTTGAATTGTTTTATCTGAGTTCTTGCAAATGTACTGGTCCCTGACTAGTTGTTCAGTGAAATTTTCAAATTGACAGTCAGCACTCATTTTTCTAAGAGCCGATATGAAAGAGTCCACGTCCTCTCCAGTCCTTTGCTCTCTTTAGAAAAATGTATGTCTTAAAACCACCAGGCTTGGCTGAATGTCAAAACGTAATTCTAATTTTTTTAATGCTTCATCATAGTCATCAAACTCTTTTTCGTCTTCATTATTCCTTCCCAGAGGTGGCAAATGTTTAAAAATGGACCTTCCTTCAAATCCTAATGACTGAAGCAGCATAATTTTTTTTCCTTTCTGGTCTGAAACGTGTTGTGCCAATAGCTCCAAGATAAGTAACAAAAGCGTCAAACCAATTCTTCCACAGGACAGGTGGCGATCCAGGGACTTCCAGAAAAGGTGGCGATGATGTTACTGATTGCATTCTGAATTATATTTTCAATAATGTCACTGAACAATGCACAAGGCTGAATTTATTCCCCAAATGAGAAACCCAAAATGTGTACCTCAGCCTGCCCAACTCTCCTTTAAGCGTGAAAATCCAACTCTATTATAACTGAATACATTTTCCAGCTGAAAATATATCAACTGTGGATATCACAGTCAGATTTCATTAAATCCACTGTACATACAAGAAGTTTAAATTGTCAAATGTGAATTCACTTGTAAGTTAAGACAAAGGGCCTCATTCTGACCCTGGCGGTGTCTCACCGCCAGGGCAGAGGGCAGAGGAAGCACCGCCAACAGGCTGGCGGTGCTTCCGGGGCATTCTGACCGCAGCGGTAAAGCCGCGGTCAGAAAAGGGGAACCGGCGGTTTCCCGCCGGTTTTCCCCTGCCCCAGGGAATCCTCCATGGCGGCGATGCATGCAGCGCCGCCATGGGGATTCCGACCCCCTTCCCGCCAGCCTGGTTCTGGCGGTTTTCACCGCCAGAACCAGGCTGGCGGGAACAGGTGTCGTGGGGCCCCTGGGGGCCCCTGCAGTGCCCATGCCACTGGCATGGGCACTGCAGGGGCCCCCTAGCAGGGCCCCAACAAGATTTTCCGTGTCTGCAAGCAGACACTGAAAATCGCGACGGGTGCAACTGCACCCGTCGCACCCCTTCCACTCCGCCGGCTCCATTCGGAGCCGGCATCCTCATGGAAGGGGGTTTCCCGCTGGGCTGGGCTGGGCTGGCGGCCTTCTGGCGGTCGCCCGCCAGCCCAGCGGGAAACTCAGAATTACCGCGGCGGTCTTTTGACCGCGCAGCGGTCTTCTGACGGCGGTACTTTGGCGGGCGGCCTCTGCCGCCCGCCAAAGTCAGAATGAGGCCCAAAATGTTCAAAAACTGAAATTTAACAGATCAGCACATTTTTTTCTTCAAAAAAGGATCTAAGTGAATACAGTGTTTTACAAATAAATATTTTGTATTTTTTTATAATTTCCTCATAAAACAATCCTTTTGAATTCTACCAATTGGTGAGCGTATCACTGTGCGGAGAAAATATGTCCACCAGGAGATAAGCAGGTTCTAAATCATTAACCTGCAGACCCCAATATGGCCATTGATAATTGTCAAACTCACCAAATGACGTCGGTCTAGCAGTCAGCCTTGGGGAGAGGAAGAAGAAAAAAAAAACTCTTGAACACACCCACCGCACCGTCTTTCTGTTCAATAGAAGCTTCGTTCACTAGCAACACCTCGCGTTGTTAGGAAGTTGTTTGAGGTATAGACAAACCTTGAACTACGAGGCCTCCTCCTTGACATTGGACGACAAGATTCCATTGACACCAGAGTAGCCAAACCCTCATATGCCTCCTGATGGCAAGACTCTCCGTTGTAATCAAACAAGACAGAAACGGCATGCACTTGGGTCCTGCGGCATCTGTCGTATCCTATCAACTCGTCGGCAACAAATTTGTGGCAATAATGGCAGGAATCCATTTTAATTGAAGTAAGATTTATTACTACAACAGATGCCGCGTTGGAGCACAGAAACCTCCGCTCAACATCTCGCCACCACCAACTGTAATTTCTCTCAAGTACATCACCCAACGCTACCATTCCGAACGCTGTCTCCCCTGAGACTCCCACGAGCCCAGCAGAGACAGCACACAAAGTATAAGAGAATATTACACAGTCCTGTAGCAGCACAGCAGTCCTTCTTCCTGGCAAAGTATCCACAGGTCCAGAAGTGTACTGAAGTGGTGGTGCTTGATGTCCAGTATTTATACTTTGGTGCCCTGGTTCTGGAAAGTGGGAGAAGCTTCTAGACAGTGGCTTTGAAGTGCAAGGAATTTCCTCCCTCTCCTGACCTGGCTCCAATCTGGCTGGAGTGACAATACAAGGTCATTAAGGCCTCTGTGTGTGGATAGGACACAGCCTATTCTGGTCTGTGTGAAGCTGTGGCTAGCTCCTCCCTCCTATCCTGTCAGGATGGCCCTTTAAGGCCCATCAAGTCACACCTAAGTTCCCATTGTGTGTGACTGTCTAGAGGGGATACACAAAGCCCAGCTGTCACTCACCCCAGACAAGTGACCAGGGTCAGCCTGTGGGTACACAGGGCTAAGAGCACAAAAATTCCAACTTTCAAAAAGTGACATTTTCAAAATTGTACCAATAAATACAATTTTACCATTAAAGAGGATTTATCAATACAATTCTAGACGTACTAACCATGACAGATCTACCACCTTGCATTCAGGAATTACAGCTTATTCAATGTAATATGGAATCCTCAATGTGGAAACCAAATTTGAGGGGTTTTCACTACCAGGACAGGTCAAACTAGGAAGTGCATGCCCTACTTTTTAATTGCACCATACCCTGCCCTATGGGCTATCTAGAACATACCCTAGGGGTAACTTATCTGTAAGAAAAGGAAAACTTAAGGCTTGGCAAGGGCTTTTAAATGCCAGGTCCACATGGCAGGTTAAGCTGCACAAACAAGCTCTGCTATGGCAGGCCTGAGACACGTTTAAAGGGCCACTTAAGTGGATGGCGCAATCAGTGCAGCAGGCCCACTAGTAGCATTTAGTTTATATGTTTTAAGGAGTGAGCACATGCATGTTTGCCCTGGTTAGCAGTAGCAAAGTGCTAAGAGTTCTGAGGCCAACAAAAATAGGTCCAGGAAAAATGAAGGAGGAGTGGCAAAAAGTCTGGGGGAAGGCCACCCTAAGCCTGACAGGTCTAACACGTGTTCTCCCAGCTGAAAGTGGGTAGAAATACCCACCCCTTTTGAAGTTCCTTTTTACAAAGGAGAAAAAACCTGAATAGACCATCAGCATTGGCGTGGTCTGACCTAGGATAGTGTTCCACCATAACGCCCAGTGCCTGTAGGGAAATGGACCACCTCAATAATTTTGGATTTTTACCTCTCATTTGCATTAGCCACCTGAGGGGTCTGTGGTCTGTCTGAACTTGGAAGTGAGCCCCAAACAGGTATAGACGCAGCTTCTTCAGTGCCCAGACCACAACAAAGGCTTCTCTCTCAGTAGCTCTCCACCTCTGTTCCTAGGGAAGTAGCCTCATAGAGATGAATAGCAATAGGCTGCTCTAGGCCATCCTCATTTACCTATGATAGAACTTTACCTATCCCATGCTCTGAGACATGTGTTTGAATAATGACCTGTGCACATGGCTTGTTTTAGTGAGTCAAAGGCTTTTTGACAGGCTGTCATCTAGATCACCTTCTTGGGCTGCTTCCTGGAATCAGCTCAGTCAAGGGGTCAACAATGGTGTCATACCCCTTGACAAACCTCTTGTAGTAGCCAGTGAGGCTCAGGAAGACCCTCACTTCTGTTTGTGTTTTGGGGGGTTCCCATGCAGGCTGTCTGTGGTATCTATATAATGGTTACAAAACTATGTAGGCCCAGGAGCGAGGGAAAACAGGAAGGAAAACTCTCCAAGTAACTGGTGATAGTTCCTCTGCTGCCCTGGGGTCTGAGTAGGGGAGAGGTTAACATCTTCCATTGACCCATCCTTCTCCTTGGATGACAGGAGTGGTTCAATCTCCTCCTCCCCATCATCTGTCAATAGCAGTATGGTGACCTCATACCTCTCATAGAAGTGATTGAGATGGAGCACCCCTAAGGGGGTTACTAGGGGTTTAGAGGTCCACCAGTAAGGTGGACTCCCTTTTCCTCTCCACCATCTCATATGGTCCAATCCAGGGATCCTGGGGAGCCCTGGGCTCCACTGGCTCCATCACCCATACTTTCTGTCCAGGTTGGAATTTTACAGAGGTAGCCAAATGGTCATACTACTGCTTCATAACCTTGTGGCTAGCCTCCAGGTTCTTGGAAGCTTTCTTCCAGAACTTGGCCATCTGGTTCCGGAGGGCTAGCATGTAACTAGCCACATCATAGGGGTTTTCTTTGGAGCTTGCTCCCACCCTTCTTTAACCAGACTGAGAGGTCTCCTCACAGGGTGATTGCACAGCATTTCAAATGGGTTAAAGCCCACTGCCTTCTGTGGCACCTCTTTATAAGCAAAGAGCAGGCATGGTAAGAGGACGTCTGTCCCACTTCTGCCTCATAAGTTCAGGCAGGCCCACAATCATGCCTTTCAGGGTCTTGTTGGACCTTCCAAGAAGCCCATTGGCTTGTGAATGATAGGGTGTGGAGAACCTATAGGTAACTCCACATTCCTTCCACATAAACTTCATGTATGAAGACATGAAGTTGGTGCCCCTGTCTGCCACCACTTTTTTGGGGAAACCCACTCTAGTGAAAATCCTAATTAGGGCGCTGGCTACTACAAGGGCAGAAATGGTCCTCAGGGTGATTGCTTCTGAGTCCCTAGTGGCATGATTCACCAAGGCTAGGATAAACCCATTGCTTAAGGCTCTCTTGGGGTCCACAGGTCTTATAATACCAATCCCTGCCTTCTCAAATGGTATGCCAAAAAGGGCATGGGAGTCTTGGGAGCTTGCAGCTTTTTCCCAGTCTTCCTACTAACCTGGCAGGTGAGACAGAGGCTGTCCTCATCTGGGGGCAATAGAAGTGGGAGACTGACCTGGCAACGGTATTGTTGTGACCCAGATGTCCTGCCAAGAGTATCTCATAAGCTACTCCAGTAGGAAGGCCCTGTAGCACTGGGCAACTACCAACACATGAATTGCCACATGCTGATAAACCTTAGACTCACTGCACACAAGCTCATTCTCCCAGTATATGAAGTGGTCTCTGAAGGTGTCACCAGCTGCCTGGGCTTCGGCTTGCCACATCATGCCCTCTAAGGCTGAACACTTCTTCTGTGCCTTGCATAACTCCTCCCCGGTGGGCCACCCCATTGAACTTGTGATCCATCAAGTTCAGGCAGGGTACCAAGGGAGGCCATGTCCTCCCAAGTAGGCTCCAGGGTGGCCTTCTCTGGCGTCTCATCCACGTGTGCTGGGGGACATCCAGGGGATGGCTTCCAATGCCTCATGCCCATCTCTTTCCTGGCAGCTGTCTGGGCCATTATTCTAGGCTCCAGACCTTCTTGACTGCCCTCCTGGGCAGGCATCGACCTGGTGGTCACACAGACCCACTCAGGAAGCCCTAACTTCCCATGTGTGAGCTAAGCTCCACTTCCTTCCAGGCAGAGTGCTCCAAGTCATTTCCCAACAGACAGTCCAAGTTCATAACAGGGCTCACAAAAACCTTCAGAAGACCTCAGATCGCTCTCACCTGCCCCTGCTCAAAGGGAACAAAAGACATGGGGTAATGGCCCTCCAGGCTGTTTGCTACTACAACCTGGTGAAATGTATTGTGTCTCACCTGCTCTGAGGACACCAGATGACACCCGACAGTAGTCATACTGGCTCCTGTGTCCCTCAGAGTGCCCCCTTGTACCCATTGATGGTAACCCCCTGCATAATACTTTGAAGTATTGGAAAGCATGTGGACCTTGAACACCATCTCTACACCCAGGGACACAAGGGTTACCTCATTAGTTGCCTCCACACTAACTGGGGACATCTCCTCCCAAAGCACTACACTGGCAATCCTCTCTGAGTGACCACCACTGGAGGGTGGTGCCCTCTTGGATAAATTGGCATCTCCCTTGAGATGCCCATACTCCTTGCACTCATAACACCTGGGGACAAACTTTCCAGTTTTCTTATCTGTGAAGCATTTCTTATGGTGGCCAGATTGGGTTTGGGAACCTTTCCCCTTTGAACTGTTTTGGGGGCCTTGAGAGAACTTTGGCCCTCATTTAAGAAAGGTGATGCTGCACCCAATGAGGCCCACTTTTCTTGCACCCCTTAGTTCCCCCCAAATTCCACCATGTGTGTGCCCTATCTAAGAGGCTAGTTCGGAGGTTTGCAGGATTAGTGTAAAAAATGTTGATGCTAATCCTGCAAATCCCATTGAGGCCCATTGAAAACAATGGCATGCCTCCTTTTAATACCAGCTGCTTTGAGCAGGCATGAAAAGTGCCGAAAACAATGATGCAAAGAAATCTTTTAGATTTGTTTGTGCCATTTTTTCGGCCCCCTAATGGGGAAAAGCCCCCTTTGCATACATTATGCCTGGTGCAGGCATAATGTAGCGCGAGGGTTACAAAGTGACGCAATGCATGCATTGCAACACTTTGTAGATTTGGCGCACCAATTTTGGCCTCGTTGGGCCACATTAGCGTAAAACAAAATAATGCTAATAATGTGGTGCAAGGAGGCTCTCCAATCAGCCCCTTCTTGTTTTTATTTTTATCTCCTCCCTCTTTCTTCTGTTAGGAATCCTGACCACCCTTCTGGGAGTTCTCCCAGACACCTTCTTAGACAGTCTGGTGCTGACTCAGAGGTCTGTCTCCTCAGCACTTTTCCTATGATCAGTAAGCTTGCTTTCCAGAAGGTGCTGGTGCAGCTTTGGAAAACAAGTATTGAGCATGTGCTCCCTCAGCATTAGCTTATACAGCCCATTAAAAGCATCCACTTGGCGCCACTCACCCATCCCTTCAGCGCTTTGCTGGCATAATCTATAAAATCCACCAAGGACTGATTTGGGAACTTGTGGCTGTCACTGAACCTCTGATGGTACTTCTCAGGGGTCTTTCCAAACTTAGCAATAAGGTTTGCCTTCTTTGGGGTGTACCTAGTTTGGTCTTCTGCCTCTAGTGTTGAGTGCATCCCTCCCCACGGTGTCTATGTAATTCCACAGCCTATCCTCTCGGTACTCCTCTGGGACCTCATGTACCCTGAGTGCAACTTCATAAGCAGCAAACGACTTGTCTATATCATCTCCCACCACATACTAAGGCACCAGCTCCTGAAGTACGCAGACACTCACTTCACCAGCAGACACTCTTAGTACACTGCCACCATCATTTTTGGGTCCTGTGGATTGCTTTGCTTTTAGCTCCAGCTCCCCCATGTGTTTCCCACTCTCCAGCAGTAGTTTTTCTCAACCAAGGCCCTCCAAGCCTCAGCCTTCTCCCTTGTCAAGGCCCACACAGCTGCTTGGCCTCTTTCTTCTTCTTTAGTTTGGCCAGCTCTGGCCTGAGTTTCCTTTCTTCCATCCTGTCTTCCAATTCCTCTATGGTCAGACCCCTGGAAGACACACTGGTCCCTGCACAAGAGTGAACTTTCAATCCTGGGAGTAGGTTTCCCCCCTCCTCAACAGGCTGCATTCCAAGGTTCTCCTGCTGCTCCTGCTCTGATCCTTCCTTCTCATCCAACTCTTCCTCCTCCTCATCTGTTGGGGTCTGGTGGGAGTCTGCCCATGCCCTCATGGCCTTTTGGAGCTAAGCCTTTTTAGTGCACCTATTGGCAAGTAATCCCCTATCCTGGCACAATTCCTTGAGCTGGGCCACGGTGTAGCTCTCTAGGTTAGACAGCTCAAACTCCATTCTTGAAGGTGAGGTCACAGTAACAACAACCAGACAGAGAGAGGATACATTTTGAAAAATCAAAAAGGCCAATCAGGGGGAATTTACACAAAATTTTCTTAGGTGTGGACTGGTAGTGAACACCAATTTACTGTATGGCACTGAACAAACACAAGCCATATCCTCATCATTGATCACCTATGTTAGAAATTGGGGTTTCTGGTTGCGAGAGCTATGCACTCTGAGCAAAAATATGCCATAAAGAAACCCATGCTCACCCCCTGGTAGCTTGGCACAGAGCATTCAGGTTTAACTTAAGAGGCAATGTATAAAGTGTTTGTTCAACACTTCCAACAGTAGAATGGTAAAAGAAAAACACACAAAAAGATACTACACCTGGTTAGAAAAATAGAACCTGATTTAATAAATAAAACAAGACTAAAACAACAAAACTCCAATAAGTAGAACTTGAGTTATGAATTTTTAAAACTAAACTGTAGAAAAGCACTTAGAAGTAAAAAGTGCCAACAGGGGCTATCTAGTCGTGCTGGACTGGGACAAAGGTAAACATTCAGGTTGACTGCGTTGGACCACGGGTTGGCTGCAGGGACCCACTTCGGTCCTCTGTACCAAAGTACCCTAATCCTTGTTGCGTCTATGTCAAAGATGTAGGGAGCAAGCTGAAGTGATGCGTCAGACCCGCAGTGGCTTTGAGGCATAAATCCTTCCCACGCAGTAGTGAAAATGTATTCATTTTCTCCACAAAAAAGTGGCAATTCATCGGGTCCAAGATGTTTAGTACCTACTGAGTTATGATGATAAATCCTCTTTAATGGTAAACCCGGATTTATTACTACCATTTTGAAAATTATGTTTTAGAAAACTGGCATTTTCTGAAGTCAGTGCGCCCATGTCGGTCCATGCTGGAAAGGCAATGATTAACTCTGATCCAAGCAAGAGGGTTGATGCACTGGTTCTGATCCATGCAAGAGGGGTGATGCTCCGGTTCTGCTCTGTGCAGCAGTGGCAATGTGTTGTTTCATCTGCAGCAAACACCTTAGGCTCACTTGCAAGGGTCCAGGACTCGAGTGGCACCACTTGGCAGGACAGATTCACAGATGTCAGAGTCCAGGTGTAGATGTAGGTTGGTTGGAAGTTTTTTGGGTCCCTGAGGCTTCAATCAGGAAACCAGTCAGCTGGCCTTTAGAGTCACTGTGGGTTCTGGGTTGGAGAGATGCAGGTCCAGTCCTTCTCACTCCTACTCATGAGGCCAGCAGGCAGCAGATCAGCATAGCAAAACAGAAGTCCAGCAAAGTAGCTGTACAGCAGAGTGGCAGTCCTTTCCTTGTAGCAGCACAGCAGTCCTTCCTGGTTGAGATTCTGCAGGTTCAGAAGTATACTAAAGTGGTAGTGTCTGAGGTCCAGTATTTATAATTTGGTGCCTTGGTTCTGGAAAGTGAGAGAAGCTTTTAGACAATGGCTATAAAGTGGAATTAATTCCCTTCCTCCCCTGCCCTAACTCCAAGCTCGCTGGCGTGACAATAGAGGATCATTAAGCCTTTTGTGTGTGAACAGGACACAGTCTATTTGAATGTGAGTGTGAGGATGTGGCGAGCTACTCCCTCATATCCTGTCAGGATGACCCATCAGGGTCCATCAAGTCGCACCTAAGTGACCATTCTGTGTGGCTGTCTAGAGGGAATACACAAAGCCCAGTTGTCACCTACCCCAGACAAATGATCAGAAATAGGCTGCAGGCCCACAGGGCTAAGCACAGGAAAATTCCAACTTTCTAAAAGTGGCATCTTCAAAATTGTAATAATAAATCTGACTTTACCATTAAAGAGGATTTATCATTATAATTCCATATGTACTAGACATGACAGAGCTACCTCCTCTCAATTGGGAATTGCAGCTTATTAAATGCAATAAGGACTCCCAAATGTTATCCTATGAAAGGGGTAGGCCTCACAGTAGTGAAAAACAAATTTAGGAGTTTTTCACTTCCAGGACATGTAAAACTTCAAAGTACATGTCCTGCCTTTTAATTACCCTGCACCGTGCCCTTTGGGCTACATAGGGCCTACATGAGCAGTGACTTATATGTAAGAAAAGGAGAGCTTAAGCCTTGGCAAGAGGTTTTAAATGCAAAAACGACATGGCAGTTTAAGCTGCACACACAGGCTCTGCGATGGCAGGTCCGAGACATGTTTAAAGGGTTCCTCAAGTAGATGGCACAATCAGTTCTGCAGGCCCACAAGTAATATGTAATTTATAGGCCCTGGGCACACGTAGTGCACTTTACTAGGGACTTATAAGTGAATGAAATATGCCAGTATTTCCATGTTTTAAGGAATTAACACATGCATTTTAGCGCTGGTTAGCAGTGGTAAAGTGCTTAGCGTCCTAAGGTCGACAAAATAGGTCCAGCAAAATGGATGAGGAGAGGTAAAAAGTCTGGCGGAACACTACCCTAAGACTGACAGGTCAAATATACCCCATAATAAAATGTGCTAAATTGGAGGGAACTAGTGGGTTCCAAGGGGAACTCTGGCATCCACTGCCTTCTTATGACCATTTTATTTTAAGTCGATGCCACGGAGCGAGTGACACAAGAATATTCAGAGATATACCTTGGGAGGCTTGGCGTATGTTGTCACGTCTGTGGGTTTTATTCCTGGGTTGTACCTATTTGGTGTAGCATGCCTTGTTAATGGTTGCTTTATTGTTACATTAGTTTGTAGTTCACATGAGGTAATGGTGGGCTGAGAGCGTTTGTACATGTACATACTTGGATGAGATTATTTTTTAATCCGCACAACTGGCGAGAGTCAAGGCAGTCATGCATCGTTTTTGGCTTCCAGTTTCCTTATGTATGTGTCCCAACTCTTTGCCCCTGCTCCCCGCTTCCCCAAGTCTGCGTTTGGGACATGATATTTAGTTTGAATTTCACTCATCTCAATAAGATAATAAGCCATCTCTTCTGATCATGGGGTACAGAAGACTTCCAGGACATCACTATCTGTCACTTGAAGAGCCCAAAGGCAGTCCCATATCATGTGGAAAAGGCCTGCATCAAGCACCATCACCTGGGACAGTTAGATGCTGCCCTGGGGAACATTTGCTAAATACTTCTGAGTATGAAGTATATCTGGTGCACTTATTTGAATTGTGTATAGCAAAGCCGTGGGTTACGCAAGACCCCTTTAACTTGTATGATCCTAGCCTCTGTGCCTCTTGGTGGGTGTGGCCATGCCCCTCACATTCCACATCAGCAAGTTATAACACAGTGGTGAGGAAGTTGTTTGTGTACCCATCATGGATCACCATGTAGGTCATCTTTCTTGGCCCTTGTGATTGGTATCTCAGTGGTGTGCATTTTTGAGGTGTCTCCTCCTCATTATTAGTGCAGTTGGAGAGTGCTGTTTGGCATAGTGGGATCTTTGTAAAGTTCTCTACCCAAATAAAAAAAATAAAACAACAATCTCAACCCCCCTCTCCTCATCAAGGCCTCCTGCTTGGGCCCAACTATGTGGATGTAAAGCACATTGTCCTGCCAATGTGCCCATTGTGGTAAGGTGGATGAGTGGCATAGCTGCCCCACTGTCCATGCCCTGGCAGGCCCTGAAAAATGAATGATATAGTCTATGGTCTTCCTCCCAGCTATCCCCTCCCACAGACCCTCAAAGCCACCAGCATTTACCCCTGGTGTCCAGTATGCAGCATATGGTGGGGTGTCAGGCAGTTCCTCCCAAATCTTCTGCCAGGCTTTAGTATCAGTCTGTGCCCGATCTCTTTGGGCAAGCCCCGTTTGAGTCAAACATGTGGTCTGATTTCAGGGCAGCAAAGGAGATTTGACTATGTTGCAGAACTTTAGCCACCAGTGGTGGCCTCACCTTTGCCACTTGGTCCATCAAGGTCCATCAAGGGACGTTGTGTGGTCTCTTGTGTTGCGTCCACTTTGGGCTCAGTGTGAGCCATTCACCATTGGTGTTGGTCTGTGGTGGAAGGCACTTCAATACCTTAAGAGTGCAACCTTTCCAAAGCCTCTGCATGTGTTTGGAAAAAGTGGATAATTTCGCCCTACACTGGAGAAGTGGAGTGAATATTTCAGGCCCATGGAGAGCAGCTGCTGTTTGACTCCTGCATGGCATTGTGTCGCTGCTGTACCTCTCCAGTTTAGTCCAGGCAGGCAATGGTAACACAACCTTCAAATGGCTCTGACCTTTCATCCAAAACAGCTGTAGGATGAAGTCCCAGTAGTTGCGCAGTAGGCCTGGACGTAGTTTGCAGAGTTGCGCCACGAAGTGGCCAAAAAACTCTGCCACGCTACGTGGAGTTCCTCAAACGGCAGAGTGCATTAGGTCATGCCGTTCATGCTGATTTTTAGCGCCAGGTATATGTCTGGTGCTGAAAAATCTGAGCGAATGGCTCCCTGGGCAGCGCAAGAGGGTGCTGGCTCTTTTCCGCCGCTCGAGTAGATTTTCTACTTGAGTGGCAGCTACCTCAATACGAACGGAAGGTTTCTCAATGCGGGCGGTCGCAGATGGTTGAGAAATCTTGCCAACAGGTGGTCTTGAGTAAAAATGTTCTTGCTCGCACTCGACAACTCACAGTTGACAAGCGCGAATGAGGAAAAAACTCTGCTCCGCTCCACTATGCTCCAAGCGCAGTGCGGAGTGGGAAAAACTCTGCAAACTCTGCAAGCGGTGCGGATTTCAATGCACACCCCTATTTAGCAGTCTCACAATCTCGGGACGTGGCTTGTCCTCAGGTGGTGGCGGTCTCTGCCGTGTTCTGTGTGCCCATTTGATGGGAAATAATTTCAGTATCTTTCCAGCCAGTACTGACAACATGAGCCATTGTTATAGGAAAAGTTCCATGTCTGGGCCCTCCGAGCATTCCAGGAAGCCCAGGAAGCACACATTGTTGCACCTTGAGAGGCCTTCTGCGTCTTCCGCCCTCCATTGCAGAGATGCAATGAGCTGGTACATCTCCCGCATCTGCCCCTGCACCTCCCATAGTATGGCTTGCATCATTGTTAAGGATAATTTCACCTCAGTTTTAATGCAGTACACATGGAGCAGGTTAAGTTCTAGAGACACCCTATTAATCTTGCCCTCCAAAGTGGTTTTGGCATAGAGAACTGCCTGAAGTAACCTTTAAAACTGCACAGAGTGTTTCTCAAGAGTGGCATAAAGATGCTCAGGGAACCCCTACCTGGCGTGGATGCTGTGTGGTGTGCTGCCAACTCATTAGTAGGGGCATTTTGGTGTTCTTGGGTTTTACCATTATGTCTGCTGTGGTAAGATCAATGATAGGCCACATCACACCCCAGTCTGGAATGCCCCCAGTGCTCCTGGGCCAATCAGTGTTAGTTTTTGATGATAAGGCTCTGCTACATTGAGTGTCAGCAGCTCTGAATTGGGGCTGCACCTTGCGATGCGTTTGAGGAGTCAGGCAGTACCCACTGTGCTATGATCTGGTCTTGGCCAGACCCAGATGGGCTCTTCAGGTCCCCGGGGCTGTCACTTGCAGCCCCCTACGTGTGCAAGGGCAGCTTTTTACATTCACTACATCTCCGGGGGCTTGTGCCTCTTGTACAGCTATGTTGGACATTGTCTTCTTAAGGGGATTTCCCTGAAACGTTTTGCTTTATCCTCACGGCTTTTTGCTGACTCTCTTAGCATGGTCTTAGGGCTCTGGGCACTTTACCACCTTACTGCAGTAGGAAAGTGTGCATGCCATTCCTCGTTAGTCCAGGAAGGGACACGTACATGGGAAGTTGAGGTTCTGTGCCCAGGACTGCCCTGTAAAAAGGTACACCACATACACAGGGCAGGTACGGCCATACCTACTGATGGGGCACTGCAGTAAGTGTGCCACCCACCGGAATCGCCTGACCCAAACATATCAGGCCTGACAGTGCAGGCCTGTGGTGGTACAGGAGCAACTGCACCCAGGGTGGCATCTCTCATGCCTTGACCAACCCTGAGCACATCTTAAACTACCCCTAGGGTGCCCCCTGAATGGTGGCAAGGGTGGTAGGCATAAGGCAGGGCAGGGACACCAGGGTGTTCCCTGTCTAGGCAGGGAAAACCCCCATGTGGGTTCTCACTATCTAGGGGGTCAGCCTCTCTTGTAGGTTTTGCTGATTCTCTGGGAGTGCCCTTAGGGCCCAGGGCACTGTCCCACTGTTAGTGTAGTGTGTAAGTACCAGCACCCTTCCCACGCATGATGGGAAGTGGCACTAACCAATGTGTACTGGACTTCCCACTGCGGGCCAGAGTGGGCACTCTTGCAATGGTAGACTGACATGTGGTGATCCTGGCCTGGCAGGCCAGTATGTGCACACTGGCCCCATAGTGTCCAATAAGGGTCTGCTATTGCTTACCAGTATGTGCACACTTGCACAATAGTTTTTCAATGTACACTGAGCCTGACAAAGCAGGTAAGTGGGTGTGTGCTTGCACAATCAGGTTTAAGGTGGCTTTGGGGCCCTAGGCACTTTCCCACTGTTAATACAGTGTAAAGCATGCATGCCTTCCTATCTATGCCCGGAAAATGGCACTCACCAGTATGTGCACATATGCACACAAGTGTGCTCCTATGTACTTGGCCCTGTCACAGCAGGCCTGAATGCGCACACCTGCACACGTGTGGTGTCCTTTAACTTGTGTCCAACCTGCCCCTGCAGGCTTGTACGTGTGCCAAGGCACATTTGCCCATGTAGTGAAAGAATACCCATGTGTGTTTTCACTACACATGAGAGCTGCTCTGCCAAGAGATTAACATGGGGATAGGTTACAATTGATCCTGAACTGCCACAGTGGATTGCAGTGGAGCAGCCTCATGGTGTTTACTATCACTGGATTCACAATGACAAACCCCTTCCCATGGTAAAGGCGGTTTTGTCAGTAATGCTCTAGAATTGCCACTTCTAAGAAGTGGGCATTTCTATGTTCTAAAAACTGTCTTTTGATGCCTTTTAATTCAAACTCCATTCCACTGGAGGCTGGGGAAAGTACATCTGTGTATTTGCCACTTTAGCACCCGGAACGAAAGGCCTCTGCCAATTGAGAGCCCAGTGGGATAGATTGGAGTGAGAGGTCTTGACACTTCGCCTCTCAGAGCCAGATCATGGCCCACTAAAGATAATGATCTACATTCCATGTCCCCATGGCAGACAGGACTAAAATTTAGGGGAGACATCTGTGGTTCAAAGGGGAACCTTCTGAACCACCCCCAACTTCAAAGGCACACTTCAGTATATCTACTGGTATCACACTTTAGCAACCTAGAGCTATGCTTGCAAAAACATAGGACTGAGACGCTGGACCGCATGGTGCACTCTACCAGAGGACTCTGCCCCAGGAAGGGACGGCACACCATCATTGTGGTTGGCCTGGGAAAACTGGTTGCTGCAGATTGGCACTCTGAAGTGTGCTCTCCAAGGGTAGGACAGTGTTCCCCCTGTTCTTATGTGGAGGTCTCAGGGACATCAGGGACCTCCCGTGAGAGACCTACATCTTCTACCGGTGTCATCTGGAGAGCAGTGCCCTCATAAGTACTTGCATCATCACTTGGCCTTCATCAGGCAGCAGATTTGCAAGCGCTGAAGCTAGTATACTATCTGGAGACCAGTTTTTGCCTGGTGCGGTGCCTTCAAAGTATTGCCTGCATTTCAAGGAGTGTGGCCCTCCATCGTTGGGCCACGACACGCAGAAGTGGCTGGTTTGTTGTGAGCAGATTCACCAATGCGGGACCCCACGTTGCTCGCCTTTGTCGAGTGTGTCGCGTATCTCTCATTCGAGTGCCGACTGTATGCTCATTGTGTGCGGTGGCCATGTCATCGGTGATGACACTCTGAGGTGTAGGTGTCCAAGAAGCAGTGCTGTATCCTGCTTATTGTGGCCCCACTGAACTTGTGTCTTTTGTTTGTGTAACCGGATCATCTGGTGTGACTCAAGTCATTGTACACCAGATGTTGTGCCTCATTTCAGGGAGGCACAGAATTGGAATCCTTCATGTGCTTGCCCAAGCATTGTCTTGTGTGGCTCAAGTCATCGCACACCAGATGCTGTGTCTCATTCCAGGGAGGTACGGAATTCGAATCCTTTGTGTGCTTGCTCAAGGATTGTCTGGTGCGGATCAAGTCATCATGCACCAGACATTGTGCCTCATTCCAGTGAGACATGACATCGAACACAGTATGTTTGTGATCAGAAGTGTATGGTGCGACTCAAGTCATTGCGCAACAGACTTTGTGCTTCATTTCAAGGAGGTATGGCATTGAGCACTTTGTGGTTCTGTTCGGAATAGTCTGGTGCAACTCAACTCATTGCACACCTGATGTAGCACCTACATCCAGGGAGGTGCAGATTGGTATCCCTTTGGGTGCAACTGGGACCACCTGGGGCTTCTCAAGTCATTGTGTCCCAGAAGTTGCACTTCCTCTCAGGGAGGTGCGAGATTTTCTAACTATTGTGTAATAGAGTGCCTGGCTCAGCTGGGCACCACTGTGACCAGCGCATGTCCCCCAATGACCCTCCCCCCATGCTTTGCAGGCCTGGGCCTGTGCTGGAAGGTACAGTGCTGAGACCTTTCAGTGAACTTCCTTAGTGGTGGCCAAACCTCCTTCATTGACTATTACCTGCTCCGCTGGTCTCTTCCTTTTTCCCATATTGTCTCAGAGTGCCTGAACAAGTGCGACTCTGGCCATGTGCGGCCTAGCCCCCAGGGAAAGGCTGTTTGTATCTTCAGCTAGTGGGGGGTGGGGTATTAGGGCCCAGTGGTTAATTTGTAAATAAAATCATGCCAGTGCTCAAAATTTCCTCTGAAACACACAGCTGCTGCATTTAAATGTGCGAGCACAGAATACTGAGGCAGCATAATCCTAAAGCCATCTTGGGCCACTTTAATCCATATACTGTCACTCCATGCCCTGCAGCTTGCTTTTGCAGCTTTATGTTTTCTCCCTTTGTGATGATTTTCCATCTTTCTTTTCTCTGTCTTTCCCATATGTGTCTTTTGCTCTCATTAATTTCCTGATGCAGAAAAATAAATGCTGGCCCTCAAAACCAAGTGCTGGCCCCCCCACTAGCAACCACTGGGGCAAATGAGGGCCTTGTAGGGCCATTTGAAGGGTGGGAGAAGGGTTTGGGGCCCAAGGAGTAGTCTGCAAGCACAGTGACAGCTAACCTGCTGGATATCCGTGGCACCACTTGCCGGTGAAGAGTGAGTGTGTGGGAGTGATCGTGGGTGATTGTTACACCATACAACGTTGTTGTCAGACATGTTAATTCTTGCCAGAGGACTTACACGGTTGACATTAGATTTTACATGTGCGGCCGAGGCTGCAGAGCTACTTTTAAGTGCTGCATTACTCTGTATGCACATATTGCTGCTATTGGTGTGAACCAGGGTGCACCTGAGGACTGTGTATGACTGAATTGGGGTAATCGCTAGGGTAGATCTCATGCTGACAACGGTTGACACCTTATGTGGGTGCCGGGAAGGAATGTATTATTTTTCTCACATGTGCATACTGCAAATGTCGTTTTAACACAGTTGGACCTGGTACTACTAGTGCTGTCTCAAATGGTGATTCTTGCCCAGAATTACATTATTCATTCTGTGTTAATTGATGTGTGTGATGAATACACCTTGTGTGAATTCTCTTTTGTGACACTCAGTGTGATTGTTGTGTGGTATTGCTGTGCCATTGCTTTACACATTGCCCCTGTGATAAGCCTGACTGCTCTATGCCAAGCTACCCAAGGGTAAATGCAGGTTATACAGTGAGTGTAATCACCCACCTGTGACAGGAGTGGTGATTTCTAATTTGCTTGGGGCCAGCCTCAGCCAACCAGAATGTGCCGCTTCCAACAAGCTGGGTCCTGAATTGTCTTCCATCTCCGATTCAACAGTTCCTTGAATCCGCATTGACGGCTGGGTCAAGGCTTCCTTCCTCCTAAAGCTCCATTCAATGGGCCCTGTTGGTGTCTTCTGCTGCTTCACATCCCTGCTGTTCGCGGTCCACGCTCCGGCATTCAGGCTGGGTTGGCAAAAGCAGGGCAGGGGTCACCTACTTGTCGCCTCTCACAAGCCACACAGCTGCATCAGGGTGCACCACAGGGTCTCTGGCTGCCAGCTGTCACATGCCCAACACGTCCCACTTGGGGCCACAGCTCGGCTGGATTGTTCATTTTCTGGAATCCTCGATGCCGTCCGGTGCAGTTCTGAGTCTGTCATGTGTCACAGAGGGAGGCCTATCCATCTGGACAAGCCCCCGCTCAGAGACCAGGAAGGAGTTTACATGATGAAAACCGGCCCTGGCCAGACGCTCACTGGGACATGTCCGAGGCAGCTGTCATCTTGACCACACACCAATGTTACACCTGGTTAAACCCAACCTACTGCTGTCTCATACAACTGGACTCTAACTCGTAGCTGTTTTATGGGCACTGAATGTTTTTTAACCCAAGGTCTGATTGATGAGGAGTTACTTTCCTTCTGTGACAAGTAGCTCATGGCCAGAGTTACACAGTGCACCTTTCAAAAAAGAGGACCGCAGTGTACGTGATGGCAGGGGTTACAAGAAGCAGAGTGAAAAGTCAGACCCATTGTAGAGCCATGGGTGGTGCAACAAAGTACGTAACAGTTGTAAACTGCAAAGTCAACAAGACTCCTAGGTTATTGCTATTGTTGAAGTAGGGAGGTCCGTTGGTTTTGTAACCTTGACTGGAAGAGTGATAGCTGGCACCAGCTGGCCTACCTCACCCACTCAAGGGGACACAGGCTCATGTGAAATACCTGTTTGGGCATGGCCTCCCTTTCTGTTCTGGAGGCATGAAGAGGAATGTGTTCCTGCAGCCCCGGGTGCACCTCACGCTGGAGCCACTTAAATAGAAAAATGAACCAGGCTTGCTGCCCGGTGCGGCTGTTTAGATCTGTCTCTGGAACTCTTTCTTTCTCACACTCTCTTTTCCTGTCTTTAGCTTTCTCTCCCTTCCTGTCTCACCTACCTCTCTCTTCCACTTCTGCTGGCACGTGCTGCGGTGGAGGGAGCTGAAGCTGCTGGGACACATTTACCAGCACCAGCCTCCACCTATGCCTCATCGCAGGTCCCTTATCCGTGGCACCTCCAGGTGGTCCCATACCGCGCGAGACACCTGAGGTTAGCCCTGATTTTTTGCCAATAGCCCATTCCACACTGGAAATGTCAAACTTATAAATATATTGCTAATTCTACAAGCCTTAGACTCACAGGCTGCCGGCATCAAAGGCCAGAGCCTTGCTGGTTTAAAGCTGCTTCAGTGTAGGCGCTCACATTTGTCCTTACTGTCATCACTAACGTTAAAAGCACGTTTCTAAACGTGTGCACTTGTAAAAGATATCTTTGGTACTGCTGCTCCGCCCTTCATTTGCTATATTGCGTGTATGTAATTTATAAAGAGCTAATAACTATTGAAATTGCATCATAGTGCATATTCTATCTGGGAGCACTTTTGTGCGTTTCTGGGAAAGCCATCAATTGATTTTGTCTGTGGCTTGTTGGTGTTTGGTTGAATTAAGTTAGTATTTATATGTATATTTATTAAATGTGTAGTTTAGAACTGGTTTGTATAGGTAAGTGTGAATGTAACTTGTATCGGTGGGCCTGGCAAATGACAGCTGATTTTTTTCTCTGAAATAAGATGTCCGGTTCTCCATTGTCAGTCAAAATAAAGTATTCTTTATCTTTGAATTGAATTGTTTACCTTTGAATTTATTTAGGCAATCGTGATGCAGTGATGTGCAATTGAGGGTTTAGTACGTCTAAGTTAACTCTTTCTCAGATGGTGTAGTGCGGGGGAGGCGGTACTGTTGAGTTGGTAACACTTAGCCACCCATGGCCCTTATTCCGAGTACAGTGGAAATACTAATTCGGGAAGACACAGGAGTTTTCGCCAAACTGGTATTTCAAACCATGCAGTGATCCTCCAGGGTTATCAGAAGTAAAACCTGGTGGAATAGGCCCTACATGTGGGATTTATATGTAGAAATTGTTACATAAAATACAGATTTCAACAGTGAATGTGTCTTCCTCTGAGGACAACTTGGAATAGTGCGTTTTAATCCCAATTCAAATTACCCACATATTGGATGTTCCGGGTGAAGAATTAGTGCACCGGTAGTCCTGTGGCACTAGGAAAGAGGGCCTTGACTGCTGTACTGCTATGTTATATGCATGAAGGCTTCAGGGAATATGTGCAGCATGTTCTGAAGAACAAAAGCAAATTACAGTTGTGATCAGAAAAGGACTGGGTGGTAAGTAATGTATGGTGGAGGTGACGTGTGCTGCTAGGTGCTAAATTACATGACATATTTGTTCTGATAGAAGTTAGTGTGTTGTGTGTCATGGTAGCGAGTGCTTGCTTTGTTAGCTGTACGCAAATGTTTCTTCTTTTGGTGATTTTTGTGTTGCTGCCACCTGTACTTCAGCATTTATTACTGCCTGATATGAGGCCTTTTGGCTGTAGCATCCTTATAGTTTGCAAAACACTCACCCTAAACACACACTTCTATACAGCTCTCAGGCTTCTTGCATGATTACAGTAAGCACGCACTGTCCCACCACATTTCTCCTGCTCGTGGAGAATAATGTGTGAGAAAAACTAAGTGCAGATGCCGAAAGCTGTTCTCGTGTACCCACCATTGGTGCTGGTGAATGCTGGGGCTGTCAAATTCCAAGGCAGCCTACCCTTGATGCCACCTGACCACCAGCATACAATTTCCATATTTACATCCCACTCTTCAAGGTTATTTTTCATCCCTGCTTTTGCCATTTGTCACTGGTTTTATAGATTTCCTACTTCCTTCTTCCTTTTCTCTCTCTTGCTCTAAGTCACAGTATGATGATGAAAAATACATAGCAGTTTGCAAAAATGAGTGCCAGTGCCACCCACATGAAATTACAGGCAAACGTTACGCTCTGGATGCCTAACATATGCAGGGATGTGGAGGGACATCCATCCGGCCGCCCGAGGACACCTAGCACAACTCAACCCAGAATGCAGTGCTTTCAAGGGACAGGTACTGTCCAGTACTGAGTACGTGCACTTCTATCATTCGAAAGGAAGAGTACCTTCACTTCCCAGCAGTGCTGCAATACATGTAATGGGAGACTACTGGCACTTCTCTGGAGCAAATAGGCCTCTGGATAGTGAGTACCTGCACGTCCATATTTCTAATTAAAGCACAGGCAGAATGTAAGTCGGCAGCACGTAATGCATAGGGCAGCATGACAACGATGGGATGTGTCACTCCTGCGCCTGTGCTGGTCACTGCGCTCCAAGTGCACTCCTGCGCCTCTGCTGGTCACTGCGCTCCAAGTGCACTCCTGCGCCTCTGCTGGTCACTGCGCTCCAAGTGCACTCCTGCGCCTCTGCTGGTCACTGCGCTCCAAGTGCACTTCTGCAGCCTCTGCTTTCTTCTTTCTACGGACAGAATTATGCTTATGTCCGCTTGCGGTATCACACACTACATATTTGCCTCCATCAAATTACTTTCTGAAGTTTTCAAATACATTTTGTGCATTTCAAAGTAACAGGGCGAGTGGTGGCCTTGGAGTGAAAAACAACCCTGGAAAAGAGGTTCACACCAGCCCTTCATTGCTGCAGTGAGTAAGCCCAACTACCTCCAGAAGGAGTTTGGATAATTAAATTTTACATGTGGTGTCTACGCAAAAATGTTTGTCTTCTCTTTAAGAGGCTTGTTAGCTAAGTGCCTCTTTGTCCTTCACCCTAAAATGCAGCCCTTCGGACGTCAGCCTACTGGGATATCCCTGTGTGACACTTGGCCTGTCCAGCTCTGAACAGGGCACAGTTTCTTAAACCCAGTGCCACAGATGAAAGCTGTACATGCAACTGGTGCTTGGCTCTGCCCCTCTTCTTGCACCACCTTCCCTTTCCCACACCACGCCCACCGTCCCTCTCCCACACCACGCCCACCGTCCCTCTCCCACATATGCCCACAGCTTATTAAAGCCTCACTTTGAGCTTTTCCTGTCACCAGGTCTGGAAATGGGTGGGATGGGGGGGTGGGGCAGTTGGGGGCCCGACATGCCCATACTTTTTTTAATTTATGAAAAACCGTTCCCCTTTTTGTGAAAAGACAACTGCAGACAGATAAACAAGAAACAAGCCTTCTTCCCAGAATGCCTGCTTGCCCGAAAGAAAAGGATATGTGTCCCTACCCGGTCAATATGCAAATGTAAAAGATGCTTGGGAGTCAGTACTTTCTTTAATGTATGGAATCACTTAAAGCTTGGTGATGATGACGATTTATGGGCATATTTAACACACAGTTTTGCGTCAAAATCCTTAGCACCTGCTAGTGCCATTTCATAGCGGCAGCCAGGCACCATATCTATGGAATGGCGCATGCTAGCGCTAAGGAATGGCTAGCATCTAAAAAAAGATGCTAGCCGGGGGTGAGGGAGATGGCGGTAGGGAAAAAAGTGCGAGTGGGTCAGAAATGATGCTAGGCTGGTTAGTGGCAACAAATATGCCGTTAACCAGCCTAGCGTCATTTTCTGACGCATTACCACCCAAAAATTACTCCTGTCTTGGTAAAGACAGGAGTCATGCCCATCACACCAATGGCCAGCACAGGGGACCAGTGTCCCCTGGGATAGGTCATAGGACCCAAAGCCAGGCAGAGGGACCCATGTCAGGCACCAAAAAAAAAAGAAAAAACTATACTTACCCAGGATGGGGTCCCCCATCCTGTGGTGTCCCTCTGATGTGGGTGGCGGTGTTTCTGGGGCTTGGAGTGGGCATCTGTGGGCCCATTCCATGGTGGTTGGCTATGGAAGTGGGTCCACAGGTACCCTAAAGCCTCGTCTGACCCAGGCATTAAATAATGGCGCTAAGAAGGCTTGGTGCCATTATTTGGGTCCGCCTACTCCGTGCTCGTCATTTCTGCACCAGAGTATAAATATGGCGGTAGGGTGTTAACATCATATTGTGGACGGGAACGCCTACCTTGCATCTAATTAGCACAAGGTAGTTTGCTGCATCCATAAAAAAAATTACGTTAACGCTACGCAAACCAACCATAAATACCAACCCGAAATATGGGCCTAATTCTTTTTTTATGTAGTGCAAGAGGGTAACCAGCTGAGCTGTGATGCGTGTGCTTTTAAGGGACAAATATTTGAAAAAATAGATTCTGTACAATCTGGGTACTACTAAAATCTATATTTTAGAAGCATCATTTTATTTTAAAACGTTTTGTGTACTATGTAGCAGTCTATCTTACACTGTGTGTAATGTAAATGTAAAATAACGCCTTACATGTTCAGCATTTTCTGTTACGGGCTGGAACCCTGTAGCACTAAAAATACACATCACTATTCTCCAGCGCACCAAACAATCTTTAATTCTGTGGCTCTCTGATTACACGCATTCCCCTCAGTGCATTAACTACCAGAGATTTCATAATGTACGAAAGTGCACTGCCAACTGATTAACAACCTTTTTAATGTATGTGTCATATAGGTTGGCGTTATATTAAAGTAAGCTACTAGAAGGTGAAAGACCTAAAAAAAAAATACAAAATAGTTTATTTTTAGCCACACTTTTGACCCGCCCCCACTGCACGCAGCATCACAGTTCCCAAGCTTTTTTTATGCGCTGCCTGTAGCAGCCCAAGGCTTGGGCAGAGACATTCTTGGTGAGCCTGGTTAATAAACTTTCCCCACCTCACTTTAACCTCAGGTGATTGTCAGTTCTGAATTTCTCAAACGATTTTGTTGAATAACAGCTGCAGTCATGCCTGGCCCCGGGGCTCGGCTCTGTTTTTGCATTCCCGTCGCTATGTCTTGTGACATCTTGTGACTTTTCTGAGAAACACGGAGCAGTTAGCGAGAACTGAGTAAAGTCATTTTAATCAGTAATCGGCTTAGAGGCTAATGACAAATGAGAAGCCAAAGCCAGTTTTTGAAAGCACTGGCCTCTCTCCTGCGTGGCTGGGTAATGTAATCCCAGATCTAAGGCTTTCACGTTTTGATCAATGCAGTTTAAGGTCAGGGCATGCTTCTAGGGTGGTAAGAGTAGGATTTGTCGGGTCTCAATATTAGTATTTAGCAAAATGTTAACATCACAGAAAAATAATTTTGTGACCCCGGTGAGAGGGAATTAGTGTGTGACCTCAAATACAGACGACGTCTTCGGAAATGAGAACACAAAATGAGTGATATCCCAGTAAGACTTCACTTCATCATCAATAGGGCCAGGTGCAATAAAAGAGCAGGAGTCCATAACAACCACTTTTCAGGAACTGTTTATGCTAACTGTATAGTTACATGAACATAGAGAAAAGACTATCTAGCTTTCTGATTGAGAGGTTGAATCGGCCCCAATATACCTGTCTTAATCTCCAGCCTTAGGGGATAGACCCGTCACTCAGGTTGCGCACATTTTACATGTTCAGTTTTGGATTGCTGAGCAGTCCCACAGGTTCCACGAATCTTAACAATGGCTTGGGCTTCAGACAGAAAACATATTTCTTGTGTCAAACAAATCTCACGACTGATGTCTTAACCAGCAAGGTTTTTTCTCAGGCTGCCATGACTCTATAGGCTTTGGGATTAAATGACTGACAATATTTCTTCCTACCCGAGGTTTTCTTAGCACAGGCCTTGGAAGTAAATTGCTTTGGAATAGATATGTCTTCGGAGGCTGTTTAAAGACAATTAGTGAGGAGCAATAGTGTGGATCAAGCTTTGAGGTGTCTTGAAACTTAACTCCTTGTGGTAAAAAGACCTTAACCCTTTGGAGATAATTATTGCTTGGTATACAGTGTTTAGAGAGATCATGGTTCTTGGTCAGTCACTGCTTGCCCCCAAGGCCTCACTGGCTACTGGGTGTTTTGCTCTAAATAAACAATGAAAAACAGATGGTTTTAAAGTAGCTTTAAGCACGCTTTAAAACGATTTGTTTTTGCATTGTTTATGTAGAAGCGCTGCAAGTAGGAACGTGGCCAGCAGGTCCTAAGCAACACAAATGACGCTCACCAGCAGTGAGACTGTCCCCTGGCCCGACAGCTCCCCAAAGCGCCCGGCAGGGAGTCTGGCTCTGCTTGTCACCAGTGTGAGGCCACTTCTTCAGGGTCCTTTGTGACTTAAGGGCAGGTGCTACCTCAAGCCCTCTAAATGGCCGAGCATTTGTCCCTTAGGATTTGACTTTCAGTGAAGTCAAACAGTTGAGAAGGCTGGTGGGAGTGGAATGTCTAGTTCAGGCAGCACATATATCACTTTCGATAAATACAGTATCCAAGGTGTGTTATTCTTTTAGAAAAAGACATTGATTAGCAAGATAACATGATCCGACATCATAAGTTTGTATTGCCTTAACGAATCTTCTGAATGTGTACTTATGTTAATTTGTGATTTTTGCCTACGGGCACCTGTCAGTGGCTACAGTACTGTGGCTAAACCCAAGTCTATAGCCAAAAGCATCTTCTTTGTAGATTTTTGTCAGCACAGTTCAAAACCTGATTCTATTCTCTTCGATGGCTGCGCAAAAGGCCTGGACTGCATTGCCTCACTCGTTCTGGTAAGCAGCTGTTGCACGATCTGAGTCCACTGCAGGAAGTTGCAATTTCAGCTTACAGATATACATCTTTAAGCAGCCACAGTGGACGGTGGTACATGGACCTTGTTGCAAGGGGAGACTGCGCAAAGAATAAAGGTCACAGTGGGACTGTGGGTACTTCAGCACTCTGGCCTCACAGGGACATCAATATTGCAAAAGGAAAAGTTGAACAGTGATAAAGGGCACAGGCACATGCCCTCACACAGGTGACGAGGGATGCAAGGGCAAAGGCTTTATATAGACTACACAACTTCAAGAAAGCTGCACGGTAATCCACATTGAAGAACCGGGCCATCAGTGCAGCTAAAATAATATGTGGCAGTGCAAGGGTGCAGAGACATGGCCCTCACATGAGCGCTTTAATGAGACCACTAAGAATTCTGCCTCTATTCTCACCTTCCTCAGGTATGTAGAACTTCTTAAAGTAAAAGGAGAACACTCGATTGCAGCAGAGGTAAACCTATCCTCGTTCCTGATTGGAAGAATGGTGCGTGTTTTTTTTATTGGACGGAAAGCACGGAAGTCCAATGAACGACAATTATGGGTTGTTTTACGTATGTTTACTGCATGCGGTATGTCTACTGTGTGCTGATAGTGTGGTAATGTGGTATATTGGCATCATAATATTAGTAGACAATTTGCTAAACCTGAGCTGCTTATAAATTGTGGCATATTATGTCAGGTTGGGCTGTTTAATGTTGGGTTGTCTTGTGGAAGCGTAGAAAGTCTAGGCAGACAGTATATACAAGTGCAAGTTTTTGAAAAATCAGTGCACAGCTTAAATGTGATAAGGCAAACTGTTTACAATACTACAAGCTTTAAAAACAAGACTGCACAGCCCTTAACATGGCCAATAAAACTGGATAACATTTGTGTGGTGTTTGAAATATAAGGTATAATGTGTTAGGCGTGTGTGTGTGGGGGGTCCTGTGTGTGTGTGTGTGGGTGTGTTTGTGTGTGTGTATGTGTGTTTGAGAGACAGAGAAAGAAGCAAGATAGAAAAATAGAGACAGAGAAATTGAAGTCATCACAATTAGGCATAACGAAGATATCCCTGAAGCACTGGATGCACCAGAGGTATTCTTTCTACCATATTCTGTAGGCTTTCCTGTGGGAGACGAGCAGACAGAGAATAGTGTTGCAGTCTTCAAAGTTAGAGATGCATCAGCACATTAGCAATTCTTTAGATGAGAGACATTGCCTAAATATTGGATTAGCAAGGTTGTGCATTATTTGCAATTTCACCAGGAAAGAGCAGACGAAGGACTGTTGAGTAGCAATGCCAATCTTGTCTCTCTCTCGCTCTCTCTCTCTCTATCTCTATGTAGTGTCAGCACTACTCTGTTAACACAGGTCTGTAATGTACTCAAGCTTAGGTCATTCAGTTTTAGGGTGCTGCGGAGACACTCATGACCCGTATGTCTTCCCCTCTTCCAGAGAGAGGGTTCATTAAGGTCATCTAAGGTCGGCAGTGAGAGGATGGACTGGAAGACAGGACAACATAGAGACGGTCCTACAGAGGAACACATCATAGGCACTGGGGAGAAAGGACAACAAATGACCAACCGAAACTGGGAGCTGAGGCCCGGTCCCCTGTTACCGGCACAGAGAGCTACCTCTTACCCGTGGTGGTATCACGAATGGCCGAGGGCATGTGTAGAGGTCCAAGATGGTCTCCTCTCCATTCCCACAGGCGATTAGACAGATTGCCACCCTCCAGGATTATCCTTCCACATTTACGCTTGCACCTGGGCGGAAAAGGTGGGTTAATGGGGGAAGGACAGACAAGACAGACTGCACAGGGGGAATAAGAGCCGCAGTTTGCTGAAAAGGGTTAATCATGGAGCAGTATGTGGCCAAGTTTTTGAAGAAATATGAGACTCCTTGGAGCTGTCAGAAGAAGGCCCTTCTGCACTTCCTTCTACTGTTTTGTCACAAGATTGCAAGGGGCAGTGAGGGGAGATGTTTGGACACCTGACTGTCCTCCTTGGCTCAAGTATCAGTCCTATCTAGACAGAGCCAGTTATTTCCACTGAAGAATGGGCGATTTGCATTTGCTTCACAATGAACTGCGTGAGATCCTCTCTTGTGGTATTGTTTGTTATCATGGCCGCATTCTCTCTCCTTCCTGGGAGGTACAGGTAGCAGCCAAACCTGTCCTGTGACATAACCATTGTGAAATGTTTTTATCTTGTGACCACGACGGCGTTGTTCAAAAACGCTGTATAACTGAACGCAACCGATCACGTCATATGCACCATAAACCAAGCAGTTCCCCGTGTCTATATTCACAACTCTAGACCTGGCTTCACGCAGCCTGTCTTGTGATGCGTTTGTGCTAAAATATGTACATGTAAAATGAATCACAAAAGGCATTTTATTTTCATGTTTGACTAGAACAAAAAACCCTTTCAGCTATGTGTATTTGAAGTGAAGTGTGGATATAGAATTCTGGAAAGGTAACAGCGAATTAGGAATATGTTTTTCACCGAGAGGTCCCGAGTGACATAAAATAGACAACGAGCTAAATTCGAGTTGCCTATAATGTTACTCAGATCTCCCAGGTGAAAAACATCCCTGTAATTCAGTTTTTACCCATCCATAATTTTATGTCATGTAATCCCCCCCTCCCAAAACCATCTGTCCCTGCTTTCTGCTACTAAGCAGGGGCAGAGCAGTAATGGGAGAGCCATATATTACATGGAATCCCCGCTCTGTCCCAAATTAAAAAAAAAAAACTGCCCTCCTACTACTCACCCCAACCACTCTCTGTGCCTTCTCTTCCGAAGCTGGGTTCCCTGCTCTCTAACACTGCTCTGACAGGCTCCAGTGGCGTAACAAAGGGTCCTGTAACCCCCCCATGATGCAGAGGGGGGAGCTCCAGGGATCCCCCTCAGCACAGTACCCTGGCCTGTAAGCTCCTGAGGGGGTTCGGAAGGTACTACCTGCATGCACTTTACAGGGAGGTCACCTCAAGTTTCATTATGATACTGACAGGCCCTTAGTTAGGCCCATCATACATCATGGCATTTCTTTATGACCTAGCAGTAGTGGGTAATAGATTTTGTTAAGAACTGTTGTTACATCATAAGAGTGAGTAACTGGATCTAAATCCAACCTTCACCATAGTATACATAACATACCATTCTATGTTGGTTAGTACTCTCACTGTAGTCCTGTGTTCAAGGGTGTTAACAAGAAGTCTCACTTTTATGTCTGTGACTTTTCCCTGTATTTTTGTTTTAAAAATCTGGTGACCCCCATTCTTGTTGAATTTTTCTGAGCTAGTGGGAGGCTGTCCACCGATTCCATTAAGTTAAGGTGTCAATTTCCTTAAAGGCTAATAGGAAATAATGTTGTGCCTGGTGTGCTTTGACCGGCAACAAATTGGCTTACGATTCCCATGGAGTCCACACAACTCAACACACTACTGGAAGGGAAGAAACTAGAGGTGTTTCTCTACTTCACCTATCAGCGTGTGGGATGGGTGGCAGAGGGGGCAGGATGGTGACTGAAGGTACCAGAGAGGCCCAGAAGCAGCTAGAATCTAAGAGGAACCTGTTAAATGTAGAGAAATATGAGAGAACAGGGAGAAGGGAATCAATAGAGAAATCACTTTTCCTTATTTCTAATAGATGAACACACAGGAGAGCTGGAAGAAGGTAAATGAGGACTGGTATCCCTGTCTGAAGGTCCAGTAGGGCCCAAAACCTTGTAAGGTGCGATCTCATGCAACAGCTGATGATCATAACATCCCAAGGGTGCCATGATGTTACCTAGGAGGCTGCAAAGATGCAACGTTTTTTTCTCACAACCGCAGTGTACTTCTTGCAAAAACTATGAAAAATATGTGAAGGCTGCGAATTTCTACCTGAGATGGGCTGTTGTCTGAAAATATGGACTTTTGCAGTGCTCTAAATTCAATACTACCCATTTGCAACACTTTGTATTTGAGTTTAATATGACACACCATTCCCTTATGAGTGTTGAACCACCCACAAGGAAAAGGTAAGCAAGGTATGTACTCATGTACAAATTACTTGCAATGTACTTCTTTAACAGTTTCACCATACTCATGAAAAAGAGGCACATCTGGTTTCAGTGACAACTAACACTCATGACAGAAAAGTATCCACGAGTGTAGGAAAATGCAGGTTAGGAAACTGTGCCATCTTGCTTGAAACAAATAATCGGGAACTACTCAAACGTTTACTCTAATGATAACACCAAGTTGTTGTTAGAAAGCACTAAACTAGTAGTATAAATACAGTGGGAGCGATGAATGCTACTGCACTTCTCTGAATTTGCAGCCAACCATACATAATAGGGATGTGTTGTTTAGCAGTCGACCCAGGGAAAGGGGACTGGGGCAAGAGAGAAAACCAAGACAATGGATATCGCCACTTTGACTTTTCACTTTGCTGGGCACTGGTTTCTGCTGCATCGGTGCCCATCGTAGCGGATAGTTAAAGGCATTATTAATGTGTTTAATATCTTACCAATGCATTGAAGTGTCAGACACTTGCTATAACAAATGATTTACAATGAGAATATCACTATGCTTCAGTCTCTCTCTGTATTATATTAGAACTCTGGTATTCCTGGAATTCAAACATAATATTGATGTCATAAAGGTCATATGAGCTTTGGAATTATCTCACTCCATTCTCTGATAAATGTAATTACCTCTAGTTTGTGACAACAAGCTCCCCGCTTTGAATATATATTCAAGGGTATTTTCATAAACTACATGTATAATTATTCATCAGAAATATGGAATTCAAAATGTTATCAAATAATCGATTCCCTAATATGAGGTCACTAGCTTAATACAATAAATTCATCATGAAAAATTATTTTAAATGGATGAGGATTTATTCCATTCCTAATGTAGATTAGCAAAAAAAGGGGAAAACAAAATTTGAGGATGTTCTGTTTTGAAACACTACTTTCACAAAAAAAGTTTGTTTCCACAATAGAACTGGATTTATAAGACTACTTCTCTGTACTTAGTTAAGACTTCGAACACTTCCAAAATATGAACAAACAGTCTCCAAGGTTTTCCGCAAGCTCTTGTAACGAGGACCTTACTGCCACCTTGAATACTGGTGACCACAAGGAATTTATACACAATAATTTTAAAATGGCTGCCACCATTTGCAAACAGCATGACAGTTCTGTGGCTTTATGGGAAATGTAGTTTCATGGATTACACAAGGTACCTTGCAATGTGCAGTCTTCAAGGATGCGAAGCCTTTCTCCAAAAGGTGCTAATGCTCCATGAATACTGCCAGCCTTACCTTCCGTTGAATGTGCACAGGACCTGCAAGTTCAGAGTATAACCCTTGTACTTCTCTCTAGTGCAGAATAGTAAGTGCAGGCCACAATTGATGACCGCCTCCCAAAGATAGTTGTTGCAGCAGTGAAGCACCTGGTTTATCTGGATTCTTGGAATAAAATCTATGCCACAAGCGTGGAACATGTAGATTGTAGAGTAGTTCGCATATTCTCTCTTTAGGGTCCAACCCCTTCCAATTTACTAGATACTGCAATTGTTTTCAAACAAATTGTGCATTTAGAATCTTATGTAGTTCATATTATTTTTCAGCATTCACCTGAATCAGCACAGGATTTGGAGCAAGATTTGTTTTAGCAGAATACGTTTTATAGAAAAATATTTGGTTCATTTACAATTAGCATATGACTTATATTAAGCTTTGGCTTTTTCTAATGTATCCTGAGATAACCTTTGAATTTTCTTCAGCTCATTTAATTGTAGAAACCGGTGTGAACAATGACAAATCTAATGGTATTATTCTAGGAGGATGTCTACTTCTTGTTGCAAGGCTTGACATCTCCAATGTTGTTCAACACACTGGGTTAATCTTTCCATATGCCTTCCATCTCAAATAGATAACTTGTAGAAAGAGGTCCACTATTTATTTCTTTACACAAAGGTGACCAAAATCTTTAAACAAAGGTAACCAAAACCATCTGTCCCTGCTTTCTACTGCTACGCAGGGGCAGAGCAGTAATGGGAGTGTCATACATTACATGGCATCTCCTCTCTGTCCCAAATAAAAAAAAAATACCTGCCCTCCTACTACTCACCACAACCACTCTCTGTGCCTTCTCTTCTGAAGCTGGGTTCCCTGCTCTCCAACACTGCTCTGACAGGCTCCAGTGGCGTAACAAAGGCCCCTGCAAACACCCCCTGATGCAGTGGGGTGGGGCTCCAGGGAGTCCTCTCAGCACAGTAGCCTGGCCTGTAAGCTCCTGTGTGAATTTGGAAGGTACACCCTGGACCCTTCTCCATTATTAAGTCTTGTGGAATTTTGTAATTGTAATTGTATTTATATATCGCTTACTACCCCTGATGAGGCGTCATCGTGCTGTTGGCGAGTAGCATGCTACTCTGGAACCAAAAAGGATTAGTGGTAGATTAGTATAGGAAAATATGAGTTCATTTGAGCAGTTGACATATGAGTCTGTTAGCTGGATTGAATAAAATAGGGAAGAATCTAGAAAGTGTTAATTGAGAGATCATAGTAGTCAGATGAAGTTTGGGATTTGTAAAAGGAGAGCTGGAGGAGGTAAGAGTCTGTAGAAAGGGATTAGGTAAGTGAAAGTAGTAAAATGAATTTTTGGATCAGTCAGAGGAGAGATACATGACGGAAAGATTTAGAAGGGTTGTTTGGGAGATCATAGTAGTAAAATTAGGTTTAAGGAGAGCCAGGAGGGATAGAGAAGAGAAGAGTCTAGAAAGGGTTTGTGACCGGGTATGTCAGTGACGACACGAAGGCAGTGGGATGTGAGGTCAGGTGAGTTTTATTTATTCTGTTTAGTCTGTTAATTCTGGCGTGACATATACGTTATTGATGTAGTATTGTTCGCTCGTCGTCTGTCTTCCGCTGGATTTCACATCTCCTTCGTTTCCTCTTTCTTACAGGGCTCCCAGGAGGCGCATGTGGGAAAGAACAAGAGAAAGCTTTGGTAAGTGCCTTTCCTTTATCACCCTGTTTGTTCTTTTCCTACCCTTCCCTATTTCTTCCTTTGTTTTTGGTCTGAGGAGTTGTCCTCCCTCTCTTCTCTAGTACTTTCCTGTTCTTCTATCTTCTGTTTGGGTCTTCTCTGTAGTTTGTTGCCGACTTCTGTTTTGTTTCTTTCTCTATCCACACTTTCTGTTGTTCTGTCCTTTATTTATCTCTTTATCTCAGCCCTCTAGAGTTGTCCTTCCTTTCTATCTTTATCCTCTTGTCTTCCTCTCTCTCTTTCTGACCACTTTTTGCTTTCTGTCTCTTTAGGATTTCCTCCGCTCTTTGCTGGTATCCTTTCTACTTTCTTGTTGCCTTTAGTTTCTCTATCTCTTTGTCTTTATCTGTTTTCTCCTACCCTCCTTTTTCAGTCTTTCTGCTTCAGTCCCGCTCCTGAGTGTCTTTCCTCCCCACTCCCCCTCTTACTTCCCCTCTGTTCCTCCACCCAACAACCCCTGTTCCCCTATCTTGATTTCTGGATGCACCTGTGTATGCCACGCTTCTCCTGAAGCATGGCTGGCAGTTTTGATGTGCGCCTCCTGCGCCGCGACCGGTGTTGCCGATAGCCCCAGGCACTTTTCATCAGGTTCCCACCTCCATCCGCGTCTTTGCTCCTCTTCAGTTGCTGTGTCGGTCGTCCGTCTTTGTTCTGCCGCCGTCTTGCTTCTTCCTCTTCTCTCCTTCTCCCCGCCGTCCGTCCACTTCCCCTTTTCTGTCTCCACTGGCGCACGATTCCATTGTGGTGGCCCCTCTGACGCCGGAAGTCCAAGGGGACTGGCTGCTCCGTCGAAACGGTTCCGGGGTAGAGCGGGCAGCGACAGTACAGGTTGCGTTCACGGACAGGGCGAACAGCGCCGGCCCGTCACAGACACTGCCCCTTGCGAGCGGATGTTAGAGGCGCTCAGAAACAGGATACCTAGACAGGTAATTGGCATTTATCTTGAGGGTGCCAGGTGAATGACGAATCTGGAAGGAAAAAGGCTGGAGTGAGAGAAACCACCTGAGCACTCGAGCGTTGGTGTCATTGTGTTGCGCAAGCCAGGTCAAAGGAGCATGGTCTGTCAACAGTGTGAAAGTTCTTCCTGCAAGATAATACCGTAGGGACTCCACTGCCCATTTAATCGCCAAACATTCTTTTTCCAAGGTGGGGTAGTGCTGTTCCCGAGGAAGGAGCTTGCGGCTAATGTAGACAATGGGATGTGACGCCCCTTCCTCTTTTTCTTGGAATAGCACGGCCCCCAGTCCCACATCCGAGGCATCGGTCTGTACCACAAAAGGTTTAGTGAAGTCGGGACAACATAGAACCGGTCCGGACGTCAGGAAGTGTTTTAATGTCTCAAAACTTTTTACTTCTGCAGCAGTGAGAGGGGGTAATCTGTTAGGACATGTTTTCTGCAATAAGTCCGTAAGGGGCCTGGCTATAGTGGAAAATTGGGGCATGAACCTCCGATAATACCCTACCAGGCCCAAAAAGGCCCGTACATCTTTTTTTGTACGGGGATGGGGTATTTGGGTGATCGCTTGGATTTTTTCTATCTGCGGTTTTACGTGTCCCACTCCTAGGACATATCCCAAGTACTTAATTACTGTGTGGCCTAACTTGCATTTCTCCAGATTTGCTGTGAGATTGGCTTCTCTTAATGCCTGTAGAATGTCTCTGAGGTGTCCTAAGTGTTCCTCCCAAGTAGTGCTGTAGACCACTATATCATCCAGATACGCTGCAGCATACCGGTGATTTGGTCTGAGTATCTTATCAATAAGTCTTTGGAAGACGGCAGGAGCTCCATGGAGACCAAAAGGAAGAACCGTGAAGTGATAAAGGTCAGAGGGGGTAGCAGACGCAGTTTTTTCTTTATCCTCCGGTCCTAACAGTATCTGCCAATACCCTTTAGTTAAGTCCAGGGTGGACATGTACCGGGCTTGGCCTAACCGATCTAGGAGTTCGTCTATGCGTGGCATGGGGTAACAGTCAAACTGTGATAGTGCGTTGACTCGTCTAAAATCGACACAGAATCTGGTGCTTTCATCCGGTTTTGGTACTAGTACTACCGGGGAGCACCAAGGACTAGTGGATGGCTCAATAATACTTGCTTCTAACATGGCTTCGACTTCTTGTTCTATAACTTGTTTTTTTGCCTCAGGCATACGGTTTGGACGTTGTCGGGATACCATGTTTGCGTTGGTGCGAATAGAGTGTTGGACTAAGGATGTTCGTCCCGGAAGTTTTGAAAAGACGTCTAGATTGTTTTTCACCAGTGTGTTAAGCTGGTTAAGTTTGGATTCAGAGAGGGCAGAATTTACGTGAGGGGTAGGACTAGTAGTTTGTGAACTGGTTGGGAGAGGGTGGAGGGGTATGTCTTCTTCAGGTTCTTTTGCTATGTATAGAGTGGGATGTTCATCCATCGACTCGCACCACTTCTTCAACAGATTGATATGATAGATTTGTTCCCGGTCAGTGCCCGGGGTTATCGCAAGTTTTTACGTGGTGGGATTGATTTGTTCTATAACTTCGTATGGACCTTGCCATCGGGCCAATATTTTGTTTTCACAACTGGGCAACAATACCAACGCTTCATCTCCCACTCTCAGACTACGGAGGGTACTTTTGGCATCATATACTCTTTTCTGTTTGTTTTGGGCCTCTCTTAAAGCGGTGTGGGCTTCCTCCCATACCGTCTGTAAGTTATCCCTCAACTCTCTGGTGTATGTAAGGATATCTTTGACCTCGCCCTCGGATGCTTCCCAGTGTTCTGCTAACATTTCTAAAAGTGTACGAGGTTGCCTCCCAAACAACAACTCAAAAGGGCTATGTCCTGTGGAGGCCTGGACATGTGTGCCTATGGCATAAAGAACCAATGGTAGCTTCTTTTCCCAGTCCTTGCCTGCTTCAGAAATACTTTTACGTAGTAGTGTTTTGATAGTCTTATTATACCGTTCTTCTAACCCGTCGGTTTGGGGATGATATACCGAGGTTCTTATCTGTTTGACCCCTAGGGAGTGGCATATTTCAGCCATTAGTCGCGACATAAATGGAGTTCCCTGGTCTGTAAGTATTTCTTTTGGAAAACCTACACAGGAGAAAAACTTGATCATGGCCTGCGCAATGGTTTTCGTATGCATGCTGGAGATAGGAATAGCCTCAGGATACCTGGTCGCTTAGTCGACCAGGACTAGGAGATACTGGCGTCCTTTCACCGACGGGGTTAAGGGGCCTACAATGTCTAGTCCGACTCGAGAAAAAGGGGCTTCAATAATAGGGAGGGGTTGTAGTGGGGCTGGCCCAAGGGGAATGGATTAATTCATTGACACTTGGGGCATTCATAACAATATTTCCTAATATCCCCAAATATCCCCAGCCAGTAGAACCGTAGTAATATCGCTGCCGCACTCTTTTCTCTCCCCATATGTCCCTCCCCATTATCCCCATGTGCTAAGTGTAAGACCTGTTGTCTATGTGTTTGGGGAACTACCAGCTGAGACGCTCTTCCTACTGTGTTGGGGTTACATCTATACAACAAGTTATTTTCTATTTTGAAGGTAGGACCTACCGATCGTCCATCCGGGTGTAGGGCCTGTTGCCAGGCGTTTTTCAGGGTGGGGTCCTCTCGTTGTGCTTGTCTAAAGTCCCCCCGATAGTTAGAACCGTAGCGGTTTGTGGTACGGTTTCGGGGTTCTCCAGAGTCTGGGATTTTTTAATATTCTGGTCGTTGTTCCCTCTTTTGTTTTCGGCTCAGTTTATTTCTCAGGGGTCTCGCTTCTATCTCGGTTGTTACAAACGGGGCTTCTTCCCACCAGGTGTTGGTTATATGTTCTTGGCAGGCCTTTTCTAAGAGAGGGGTAAAGTTCACATAGTCCGTACCGAGGATAAGATCCTCACCCAAGTTTGGTATCATCCCCACGGTAATTGTTTCATCGGTCCCTTTCCAATTGAGACAGACCATAGCCACAGGATATAGCCGTTGGTCTCCATGGACGTATCTTATCAAGATTTGGGATTGAGGGATCCATTGCTCGGGTGTACTAGATCCTGTCTCACCACACTTTAGCTACACCCTGAATCTACTAGAGCCTTCCTTTATCTGTCATTAAGATAGACCGTTAGCGTATATTTGGGCCTCTTATTGCCAGACCATAGTACTCGACCCTTCATCATTCCGATCTCCATAAGCTCCTCTGTTTCTTTCTTCAATGGGCAGTTACGAGCGATATGTCTCCATTCTGAACAATGGAAACACTGGGGTCCGGTTGTGGGATGACTTGGAGTAGAGGAAGAGATAGGGGTTGCCCGATCAGAGCCATGAAGCGTCACGGTTCATAGATGTACAGGTTTCACTGGGCCCAACCGTGGGGTGGTGGTGGTTGTTGGTTTGGAGGGGACACCCCGAAAATCAGGGGCCCTATGATAGGCACAGGCGAGGTCTATTGTGGTGTGATTGGTTAGACCAGGGTGTTGATGGACCCAATTTCGGGTGTTGGGAAGAAGGGCCTCCAAATACTGTTTGAGTATTATCGTATCAAACATCTCCTCTTTTGTAGTCTCCGTGGGATGCAACCATTTTCCCCCAGCATGGTGTACCCGGTAATACAAAGTGCAGGGATTCTCCTGGTGTTGCCACTTAGTCTGTCTAAACTTATCTCTATAACTTTCCTTATCTAGTCCTATATGCTCTAGGATTGCCTTCTTTATCTCATTGTCGGGGGTGGTCCCTCCCGAATTTATCGCTTGATAGGCGGCTTGTAGTTGCCCGGTTAGTAAGGGTGCTATGTACTGTCCCCACTTATCCTCAGGCCAATTGGCAGTACTTGTTACCCTCTCAAAATTCGTATAAAACAAATCGGGATCCTCCTGTTCTTGGTACTTCTGAAGGACACTGCTAGGCACGTTAGGATGTACTTTGGTGTGCACAATAGTATCGGTCAATTTTCCCAAGGCAGTCTCATGGACCAATTGATTGTTGGCCATGATGGTGGCCTGACCTTTCAGTGCTGTTTGTAGTGCCTCTCGCTCTTCTTTGGCTTCCTTGAGTTGTTGTTCCCAGACCAATTGTAAATGGTGTTGACCTTCGGCCAGTTGTGCTATCATGTCCGCCAGTGTGGGTTTCTCCTCCATGGCGTCGGGCTTCTTATGACCAATAAATCCCACTTCTGACACCACTTGTGACCGGGTATGTCAGTGACGACACAAAGGCAGTGGGATTTATTTATTCTGTTAAGTCTGTTAATTCTGGCGTGACATATGCGTTATTGATGTAGTATTGTTCGCTCTTCGTCTGTCTTCCGCTGGATTTCACATTTCTTTCTTACAGGGCTCCCAGGAGGCGCATGTGGGGAAGAACAAGAGAAAGCTTTGGTAAGTGCCTTTCCTTTATCACCCTTTTGTTCTTTTCCTACTCTTCCCTATTTCTTCTTTTGTTTTTGGTCTGAGGAGTTGTCCTCCCTCTCTTCTCTAGTACTTTCCTGTTCTTCTATCTCCTGTTTGGGTCTTCTCTGTAGTTTGTTGCCGACTTTTGTTTTGCTTCTTTCTCTATCCACACTTTCTGTTGTTCTGTCCTTCATTTATCTCTTTATCTCAGCCCTCTAGAGTTGTCCTTCCTTTCTATCTTTATCCTATTGTCTTCCTCTCGCTCATTCTGACCACTTTTTGCTTTCTGTTTCTTGAGGATTTCCTCCGCTCTTTGCTAGTATCCTTTCTTCTTTCTTGTTGCCTTTTGTTTCTCTATCTCTTTGTCTTTATCTGTTTTCTCCTACCCTCCTTTTTCAGTCTTTCTGCTTCCGTCCCGCTCCTGTGTGTCTTTCCTCCCCACTCCCCCTCTTACTTCCCCACCGTTCCTCCACCCAACAACCCTTGTTCCTCTATCTTGATTTCTGGATGCACCCGAGTATGCCACGCTTCTCCTTAAGTGTGGCTGGCAGTTTCGCTGTGCGCCTCCTGCGCCACGACCGGTGTTGCCGGTAGCCCCAGGCACTTTCCTTCAGGTTCCCGCCTCCGTCCGCGTCTTTGCTCCTCTTCAGTTGCCGTGTCGGTCATCCGTCTTTGTTCCGCCGCCGTCTTGCTTCTCCCGCTTCTCTCCTTCTCCCCGCCATCCGTCCACTTCCCCTTTTCTATCTCCTCTGGCGCGTGATTCCGTTGTGGTGGCCCCTCTGACGCCAGAAGTCCAAGGGTACTGGCTGCTCCATCGACAATTTCCTGGGTAGAGGGGGCAGTGACAGTACAGGTTGCGTTCACTGACGGACCCAACCGCGCCGGCCCGTCACAGGGTTATTTTGGAGAGCATAGTAGTAGAATGAGGTTTGGCATGAGTCAGAGAGTGGAGATTGAGGACAGATTGAGAATGCTATAGGGTTAGACAGAGTAGTACACTGGAGAGAGTGAACGTTTTTTTCTCTTCTGCAGTAGGAGTGAAGTAAATAAATATATAGATACAAGACTACATAGAAAGGGTATATATGTATGAGAAAGATAATACATTGAGATTTACAGTTGTGATGTATAAAAGCATTGAACAATTTATATATATTTAACCATTACATTTGTTAAGCAGACCTAAAGAGTATCTATATAATAAAAAAAACATAGTAATTATACATACTTGTGCAAAGAAATACACATATTTATAATCAAATAATAAATGTTTACATACACAGGGATATGCTGTAAATTAGTGTTTGAATATGGTGGTTTTGTAGGGAAAAGCCAACTCTTGGGTAGTCTTCTGAAGAAGAGATAGTTATCTGTGGATCTTATTTTTGGGGGTAATGAATTCTATAGATTAGCGGCTTGAATAGAGAAATATATACTGCCTACTGTCTTTTTCTTGTATGGTGGGGCTTTGAGGCAAGACTGCCAATCTTGAGTGGAGATTCCTTTGTTGAATGTATTTGATGATTTTATTCCTAATGAAAAGCGGTCCATGTATTGCTTTGTGGGTGATACAAAGCAGCTTAAATTTGGATCTTCTGGCAACTGGTAACCAATGTAGAGCCCTCAAGGCAGAGGAGATGTGGGTTTGTGGCTTTATATGTGGAACTAGTCTGGCAGCAGAGTTCTGAGTCCATTGTAGTCTTTTCTTAGTTGATAGAGATGATCAGTGGTAGAGGCCATTGGCATAATCTAGTTTAGACAGTACAAGAGAGATAATAGCCTGGACATGTGTGGAAATCCCTGGAGGGGAAGGTGTGTCCCAGAGTTTTCATGGTGATGAAGCTTGATCTTGCTAATTTGTCCATTTAGACATTCATTGTTAACTTGAACTCCATGGTAATTCCAGGGTTTCTTACTTCGGTTTCTTACTTTCTTAGGCACTTTAGGAGGTGTTCCCAGATTGTCAGGCCAGGTGCAGAGTGGATCCTAATTTTTCCATTCGTCATGTGTGAGCATTTTTGTTTTGGAAGCATTCCATTTGAAATGCCAACATGTCATCCAATGGTCAACGGCTCTGAAGCAACTGAAGATTTCTGAGTTTCAAGCTCATTAGGTCTTTCCAGTTTTAGGAGTATTTGTGTGTCACCTGCATGGTTGTATCATGTAAGATGAAATTCATTGATCATTGCCGAAAATGACTTCATGTAGATGTTAAAAAGCATGGGTGAGATGAATGAGCCTTGAAGGACCCCTGCTTTTGTGAAGTATGGTTTGGATGAGAATGGGGAGTATGGATGAACATTTGTTCTGTTTTGAAGGTAGGATGTGATCCAGTTGAGAGCAGTCCCCTCTATGCTGGCTTTCTTAAATTGTTTGTATTAGGGTGTCATGGTTAACTGTGTCAAAGGCAGCCAAGAGGTCCAAGAGAAGTAGTGCAGCAACCCCATTGTGCTGTTCTGTGTTTTTAAGGTCATCCCAGATGGCAATGAGGGCAAAATCTGTGCCTCTTCCTGGGTGTAATCCAGTTTGGTAGTCTGAAAGTATGAAGTTATCTTCAATGAATTGTGACCTCTGGGTGAATGCTGCTCTTTCTATCAGTTTGCCCAGGAAAGTCCTTTTGTAATTGGTCTGTAGTTGTTAGGGTCATACTGGTCCAGGTTTGTTTCTTTAATAATGGACATATGTATGCCTTTTTTAGTTCTTCTGGAAAGATTCCCGTAGTTAAAGAATTATTGATGCTTCTTCTTACTGGTGTGGCAGCAGAGGTAGATAAAAGAATGTTCTTGAAAATGTGTGGTGGACAAGGGTCAGAAAGGCAGCCGGAAGGCCTGCTAGTTTCGATCCATAAATTTACTTTTTGATATTTGTTTGAAGGACTGCAGAGGCTGGGTTTCTTACTCTTGGAGTGGCTTTGTGAAAATGGGTTGGTGCTGGTGGTTTTCTTTTGTTTTAAATAGGGGTATAATGTGCCTGCTTTGATTGTGTAACGATTTGCCAGTTTGTCTGGGAATTCTTGAGAAATGGGATGAGTCCCTTCCATGCATTTAGGTTTATGAAATTCAGTGACAATCATATAAAAATCTTTATTTGCACATTTAGCATTGTGAATTCTGTTTGAATAGTAACTTTGTGAGCTTTACTGTTTGTTGGTTTGCATATTCTGTTGTTTGCGTAGGTGAAGTTTGTCTTGAGCTCTGTTTCTTTTGAGCACAGATCCTTGCAGCCTTCTGATTTGTTGTTTTATCTTTTTCAGTTCTTTATTTCTCCAAGGTGCTTGTTTTCTTTTGTCCTGTTTTGTTGTTTTTAGTGGTATTAGGATATCAAAAGCTTCATGTAGCCACTCATAATGTTTTTGAACAGAATCTATTGTGTCTAGATCTGTATTGGCTGTTAGTTGTTTCTAAGTATTCAAAATCGAGTTACTTCCATGGCCGATAGGTGGATGCATGCAAGGTGGTCTTGGGTGTGTTGGTTTGTTGGTTTTATGTTGGGAAGCTAGCAAATGGTGGTAGGACCCTGTGACTGGAGTAATGTTTTGCAAAGTAACTAGTTCTGGTTTTGCAAAAATTACATCGAGGATGTGTCTAGCTATGTCTGTGGGTTTATGTACGATTTGATGTAAGTTCAGTGTGACTAGGCCAGTGGTGATAGTTTTTTGATGGGGCATATTGGGCTTGTCAAACCAAATGTTTAGGTTGCCAAGAATGCCTAGGTTGGAGTGTAGTGTTATAAGGTTTGAAACTGTGTCAAGAAACGTTGCATTGCATGGGAATGTTGCTGTTAGAAATGGGGTCTTTCGTTGACAGTCAGGTTACCCCCTGTTCAAGCAAGGACCCTCACTCTAGTCAGGGTAAAAGAGAATTACCCTCAGCTAACCCCTGCTTACCCCCTTGGTAGTTTGGCAGAGCAGTAGGCTTAACTTCAGAGTGCTAGGTATAAAGTAGTTGTACCAACACACACAGTAACTTAATGAAAACACTACAAAATGACACAACACAGGTTTAGAAAAATAGAAAATATTTATCTAAACAAAACAAGACCAAAACAACAAAAATCCACAATACACAAGTCAAGTTATCAATCAAAAAGCAAAAAGAGTCTTTATGTAGTTTTAAACACACACTAACACTGTTAGCGTGAAAATGTACCTTGGGTGCGTCAATAATAACCCTACACCAGTGAGTGTGCGTCAAAAAGGGCTTGTGATGCATCAGTTTCACTTACGAGCGAGACCTTGCGTTGTTTCTCCTTTTGTCGGGTCGTGGCGCATCTTTTCTTCTCTCTGCAGGAGAGCGATGCATCAATATGGTCAGCACACTTGGGTCTGGGCAGGCCTTGCGTTGTTTTTAAACTTCCAGCGGTGTTTGCGTCAGAAATCCAGCCGCACGATGATCCGAAAACCATGCAGCGTGGGTTGCTATCTCCAAGCCTCCGTCAGCGATGCTGCGCATCGTTTGTCTAGCTCCGTCCATCGATTCTTCAGTCGTGTTTCAGGCGAGCGAGCATCTATTTTCAGCCGCGAAGCCGGTGGCACGTCGTTTCTTCAGCCGGAGATCGGAGTTGCGTCGATCTTTTCCCCGCACAGCGTTCTTTGTGTGGATTTCTTCCTCTTAGGCTGCCAGCTTCTCCTTTCAGGGTCCCAGGAAATGGATGGGCACCACAGGGCAGTGTAGGAGTCTCTCCAGAGACTCCAGGTGCTGGCAGAGAGAAGTCTTTGCTGTCCCTGAGACTTCAAACAACAGGAGGCAAGCTCTAAATCAAGCCCTTGGAGAGTTCTTCTCAAGATGGAAGGCACACAAAGTCCAGTCTTTGCCCTCTTACTCTGGCAGAAGCAGCAACTGCAGGATAGCTCCACAAAGCACAGTCACAGGAAGGGCAGCTCTTCTTCCTCAGCTTTTCAGCTCTTCTCCAGGCAGAGGTTCCTCTTGGTTTCCAGACGTGTTTTAAAGTCTGTGGTTTTGGGTGCCCTATTTATACCCAATTTCTCCTTTAAAGTAGGCCTACTTCAAATTAAAGTCTCTTTTGAATGTGAAATCCTGCCTTGCCTAGGCCATTCCCCAAACACTCACAAGGGGGTTGGAGACTTCATTGTGTGAGGGCAGGCACAGCCCTTTTAGGTGTGAGTGGCCACTCCTCCCCTCCCTCCAAGCACAGATGGCTCATCAGGAAATGCAGCCTACACCCCAGCCCCTTTATGTCACTGTCTAGTGTGAGGTGCAACCAGCCCAGCTGTCAAACTGACCCAGACAGGGAATCCGTAAACAGGCAGAGTCACAGAAATGGTATAAGCAAGAAAATGCTCACTTTCTAAAAGTGGCATTTTCAAACACACAATCTTAAAATCAACTTTACTAAAAGATGAATTTTAAGTTGTGAGCTCAGAGACCCCAACTCCACATGTCCATCCGCTCCCAAAGGGAATCTACACTTTAATCAGATTTAAAGGTAGCCCCATGTTAACCTACGAGAGGGACAGGCCTTGCAACAGTGAAACACGAATTTAGCAATATTTCACTGTCAGGACATATCAAACATATTACTATATGTCCTACCTTAACCATACACTGCACCCTGCCTTTGGGGCTACCTTGGGCCTACCTTAGGGGTACCTTACATGTAAGAAAAGGGAAGGTTTAGGCCTGGCAAGTGGGAACACTTGCCAAGTCGAATTTACAGTTAAAACTGCACACATAGACACTGCAGTGGCAGGTCTGAGACATGTTACAGAGCTACTTATGTGGGTGGCACAACCAGTGCTGCAGGCCCACTAGTAGCATTTAATTTACAGGGCCTGGGCACCTCTAGTGCACTTTACTAGGGACTTACCAGTAAATCAAATATGCCAATCATGGATAACCCAAGGAACCATATAATTTACACCGAGATCATATGCACTTTAGCACTGGTTAGCAGTGGTAAAGTGCTCATAGTTCAAAAGCCAACAGCAACAGGTCAGAAAAAATAGGAGGCAGGAGGCAAAAAGATTGGGGAAGACCCTGCATAAGCAAAAAAGTCCAACAGTTGCATTGCTCGGTAGTGGTCTGTAAAGGAGGAGGAAGTTACAGGAGGAAGTTGGTGTAAGGTTGCATCTGGTGATGAGGGCCTCACAACTTTGTATGGAAATATCATCAGTTTTGGTGAGATTAATTGTTTTCTTGAAAATAACAGCCGGTCCACCTCCGCTTTTGCCTGTATGGTTTGAGGTGATAGTTTGATAGACTGGGGAAAGGCTTCATGCAACACTGGAGCCATGTCATATCCCAATCATGAATTAGTTATGAAGATTTGGTGCTGGTTTTTAGAGAGTGATCATGCATTTTTTAGTAAGCAGTTTAGAGATTGTGTTTTGGTGATGGTGTGACTTTGCTTTCTGAAAGAGTGAGCAGTATAATTTGAACTTGTAGCAGGTGTGTCATTAGTGCTGGTTCTAACTGTATGAGGATTGCAATAGTGTTGTTTTTCTATATCGAATACCTCATTCAGCTGGCTAAGAAGGCATTTTTTGGGGTCTGTGTCTGTGGTGGAGATGGTGGTTGAGAGTGAGATGGTGAGTGTTACAAATTGGGTCTCTGCTTGTTGCCAGAGGCATGCACCCTGTCCAAGTAGTGACCACAATCCTAGTCAGGGTAACGCGAATACATGACCTAAATGAACTTGTGCTCACCTTCTGGTAGCTTGGCATAGAGCAGGAAGGCTTAACTTAGAAGGCAATGTGTAAAGTATTTATGCAACCTTCCCAAAGTAATCACAATATGAACACCACAAAAAGACTCCACCCAGAACTAGGAAAATGTACACTCTTTATCTATTTATAGGATAAGACCAAAGCAACAAAAATCCAATTAAGATCTCTCACTCTTCAAAGTTAACAAAAGCAGTGTTTGTAGCAGGTTACATGGTGAAAAGATGATGTGGTGCACTTTGTGATGCAAGTCTGCTTTGTTTAGGTACAGTACAGTAACATTCTGGTTATGTTCTCGAACAAACCTCTCCCCATCACAGTGGGAAGGAAGCTGTCAAGACTGTGGGGTGGCAGTTAGGGGGGGGGGGGGCAACAGCAGTAGGGAAATCACTGCTGTGGCCATGGGTTGAGAGATAAGGAGGGAGTGTGGCAGTCAGTCAAACTGAAGCTGCTCTATGGTCTTTGACAAAGCAGGCGGCAGACCATAGGGAAGCCTCTCTGAGATCCTTGATAACAGTGGGTGAAGAGCTGCAGGGAAGCCGCTCTGCGATCCTTCATAAAAGCAGGCAGCAAGCTGCAGGGAAGCAGCTCTGAAATCCTTGGCAGAGGGGGCAGTAAGCTGCAGGGAAACAGGTCTGTGATCCTTGATAAAAGCGGGCAGTGAGCTGCAGGGAAGCTGCTCTGTAATCCTTGGCAAAGCGGGCGGTGAGCTGTAGGGAAGCCGCTGAGTGATCCTGGATAAAAGTGGGCAGTGAGCTGCAGGTAAGCTGCTCTGCAATCCTTGGCAAAGCGGGCGCCGATCTACAGGGAAGCCGCTCTGCTATCCTTGATAAAAATGGGTGGCAGGTTCCAAGGAAGCTGCTCGGGGTCTTTGATGTCCCAGAGACCCTTACTAAAACAGGAGGTAGATCAGAAAGCCCTTGGAGTCACTCTGGGGTTAGTTGATGATTCTTGGGCTGCAAGGCAAAGATCAGCAGGCAACTAGGCAGCACAATGAAGTGACGCAGCAGTTCCTGGGAACAGTTAATCCTGACAAGGTGGCGATCCTGGCACACAGCACTCTTTACTCCAGCAGGTTCCTGAAGTCCAGAAGTGCACTGATTTGTTAGGAGTCAGAGACTCAGTACTTATACGAAAAAAGTGCCTTTGATGTGGGGGATGACTTCAAAAGGTTTCTGTGAAGTGCACTGGTCTCTCTTTCAGCCCAGCCCCAGCTGTAAGCTCTGGCCACTACTGTGAGAAAGTAGCCTCTTTCTAGCCTTGTTACCCCCACTTTTGGCCTGTTTGTGAGTGTATGTCAAGGTGTTTTCACTGTCTCACTGGGATCCTGCTAGCCAGGGCCCAGTGCTCCTAGTGAAAACCCTATGTTTCCAGTATGTTTGTTATGTGTCACTGGGACTCTGCTAGCCAGGACCCCAGTGCTCATAAGTCTGTGACCTATATGTATGTGTTCCCTGTGTGATGCCTAACTGTCTCACTGAGGCTCTGCTAACCAGAACCTCAGTGGTTATGCTCTCTCTTTACAAATTGTCACTAACAGGCTAGTGACCAATTTCACCAATTCAGATTGGCATACTGGAACACCCTTATAATTCCCTAGTATATGGTACTGAGGTACCCAGGGTATTGGGGTTCCAGGAGATCCCTATGGGCTGCAGCATTTCTTTTGCCACCCATAGGGAGCTCTGACAATTCTTACACAGGCCTGCCACTGCAGCCTGAGTGAAATAACATCCACGTTATTTCACAGCCATTTACCACTGCACTTAAGTAACATATAAGTCACCTATATGTCTAACCTTTACCTGGTAAAGGTTGGGTGCTATGTTACTTAGTGTGTGGGCACCCTGGCACTAGCCAAGGTGCCCCCACATTGTTCAGGGCAAATTCCCCGGACTTTGTGAGTGGGGGGACAACATTACACGCGTGCACTATACATAGGTCACTACCTATGTATAGCTTCACAATGGTAACTCCGAACATGGCCATGTAACATGTCCAAGATCATGGAATTGCCCCCCCAATGCCATCCTGGCATTGGTGAGACAATCCCATGATCCCCCGGGTCTCTAGCACAGAACCCGGGTATTGCCAAACTGCCTTTTCAGGGTTTGCACTGCAGCTGCTGCTGCTGCCAGCCCCTCAAGACAGGTTTCTGCCCCCCTGGGGTCCAGGCAGCCCTGGCCCAGGAAGGCAGAACAAAGGATTTCCTTTGAGAGAGGGTGTGACACCCTCTCCCTTTGGAATTAGGTGTGAAGGCTGGGGAGGAGTAGCCTCCCCCAGCCTCTGGAAATGCTTTGATGGGCACAGATGCTGCCCATCTCTGCATAAGCCAGTCTACATCGGTTTAGGGATCCCCCAGCCCTGCTCTGGCGCGAAACTGGACAAAGGAAAGGGGAGTGACCACTCCCCTGACCTGCACCTCCCAGGAGAGGTGCCCAGAGCTCCTCCAGTGTGCTCCAGACCTCTGCCATTTTGGAAACAGAGGTGCTGCTGGCACACTGGACTGCTCTGAGTGGCCAGGGCCAGCATGTGACGTCAGAGACTCCTTCTGATAGGCTCCTCCAGGTGTTGCTAGCCTATCCTCTCTCCTAGGTAGCCAAACCTCCTTTTCTGGCTATTTAGGGTCTCTGCTTTCGGGAATTCTTTAGATAACGAATGCAAGAGCTCATCAGAGTTCCTCTGCATCTCTCTCTTCACCTTCTGCCAAGGAATCGACTGCTGACCGCGCTGGAAGCCTGCAAAACTGCAACAAAGTAGCAAAGACGACTACTGCGACCTTGTAACGCTGATCCTGCCGCCTTCTCGACTGTTTTCCTGGTGGTGCATGCTGTGGGGGTAGTCTGCCTCCTCTCTGCACTAGAAGCTCCGAAGAAATCTCCCGTGGGTCGACGGAATCTTCCCCCTGCAACCGCAGGCACCAAAGAACTGCATCACCAGTCCTCTGGGTCTCCTCTCAGCACAACGAGCGAGGTCCCTTGAACTCAGCAACTCTGTCCAAGTGACTCCCACAGTCCAGTGACTCTTCAGTCCAAGTTTGGTGGAGGTAAGTCCTTGCCTCCCCACGCTAGACTGCATTGCTGGGAACCGCGTGTTTTGCAGCTGCTCCGGCTCCTGTGCACTCTTCCAGGATTTCCTTTGTGCACAGCCAAGCCTGGGTCCCCAGCACTCTAACCTGCAGTGCACGACCTCCTGAGTTGTCCTCCGGCGTCGTGGGACCTTACTTTGTGACTTCGGGTGAGCTCCGGTTCACTCCACTTTGTAGTGCCTGTTCTGGCACTTCTGTGGGTGCCGTGTGCTTCTGAGGGGGCTCCTTTTCTTGCTGGATGCCCCCTCTGTCTCCTCACGCAATTGGCTACATCCTGGTCCCTCCTGGGCCACAGCAGCATCCAAAAACCCTAACCGCGACCCTTGCAGCTAGCAAGGCTTGTTAGTGGTCTTTCTGCACGGAAACACCTATGCACGACTCTTCCCGAAGTGGGACATCCATCCTCCAAAGGGGAAGTTTCTAGCCCTTGTCGTGCTTGCAGAATCCACAGCTTCTACCATCCAGTGGCAGCTTCTTTGCACCCACAGCTGGCATTTCCTGGGCATCTGCCCACTCCCGACTTGATTGTGACTCTTGGACTTGGTCCCCTTGTTCCACAGGTACTCTCGTCAGGAAATCCATCGTTGTTGCATTGTTGGTGTTGGTCTTCCTTGCAGAATTCCCCTATCACGACTTCTGTGCTCTTTGGGGAACTTAGGTGCACTTTGCACCCACTTTTCAGGGTCTTGGGGTGGGCTATTTTTCTAACCCTCACTGTTTTCTTACAGTCCCAGCGACCCTCTACGAGCTCACATAGGTTTGGGGTCCATTCGTGGTTCGCATTCCACTTCTAGAGTGTATGGTTTGTGTTGCCCCTATCCCTATGTGCTCCCATTGCATTCTATTGTGACTATACATTGTCTGCACTGTTTTCTATTGCTATTACTGCATATTTTGGTATTGTGTACATATATCTTGTGTATATTTGCTATCCTCATACTGAGGGTACTCACTGAGATACTTTGGCATATTGTCATAAAAATAAAGTACCTTTATTTTTAGTATAACTGTGTATTGTGTTTTCTTATGATATTGTGCAAGTGACACTAGTGGTACTGTAGGAGCTTCACTCGTCTCCTAGTTCAGCCTAAGCTCCTCTGCTAAGCTACCTTTTCTATCAGCAGCCTAAGCTGCTAGACACCCCTCTACACTAATAAGGGATACCTGGGCCTGGTGCAAGGTGTACATACCCCTTGGTACTCACTACAAGCCAGTCCAGCCTCCTACAACTACCCTTTTGAAATGTGAGTGGGGGGCCCTTCCCATCCTCCTGCCCAGGAAGACCTTTCAGTATGCAGATGGAGCTGAGTATCCTGTTTTGTAGGTGTCTGGAGAGAATGCACAAGTGTGGCTGTCACCTAGCCCAGGTCAGACCTGTATTTGAGACAGGCAGTAGGCCCACAGGACAGTGAGGGCAGAGAAATGCCCACTTTCTAAAAGTGGCATTTATAAAAAAGTAATATTGAATCCGGCTTTACCAGTAAGGAGTATTTATCATTATCATTCCAATGATACTAAACATGATGCAGCTACTCCTCTCTGATCAGGAATTACTGCCTAAAAGTATATTACGGAATTCCCAATGCTGGCGTATGGGCGGATCAGGCATCACAGTAATGAAAAATGACTTTGTGAGTATTTCATTACCAGGACATGAAAACTGAGAAGTACATGTCCTGCTTTTATTTACATGACACCCTGCCTATGGGCTACCTAGGGGCCTACTTAAGGGGTGACTTACATGTAAGAAAAGGGGAGTTTAAGGATTAGCAAGAGGTTTTAAATGCCATATCGAGGTGGTAGTGAAACTGCACACTCAGGCTCTTCAGTGGCAGGCCTGAATCATTTTTACAGGGCTACTTATGTGGGTGGAACAATTAGTGCTGCAGGCCCACTAGTAGCATTTAATTTACAGACCCTATGTATATGGTCTACCACTTTACAAGGGGCTTACAGGTAAGTAGTAATCAGGGAAACCTTTCCTCATCATTTAAAAAGTGACAGTTGTCTCGCCCCAGAAATGACGTCACATCCATTAGCGGATCTTCCGGTGACCCCCTGGGAGCCCACCCCGGAACTGACATAGGTGTAGGTGAGTCACGTGTGTTGTGACATGGTATAATGACGTGTTAGTCACATGCCCTGTTGCTGTCCCTAGTTTCTATGTGCATGTGTTATATAAAATGGTGGCAGTGCCGGTTTGCACCGTGTTTTGTGCGCCTAAGAGGACAAGTCTGGGCATGTTCATGCCGTCAGGCTGTTTGGGTGGTTGCGCTGCAGTGTGGCTCCTCAGAGGGAGGTGGGGTGGAACTACAGAGCCCCCACTTACCATCCCCAGAGCCTTTCATAACAATCCTGGAACTGACGGTGTGGAGGATGGGCAGTGGGATTGTGACACTGGCTGAACATGTGTAGGCATGTGGCTAGGTCCTAATACGGGAGGGTGCAGGCTCATGCAACATTCCCCCAACGAATAGGAGTCCCTTTGGAGAGCATGTGTCACGTTGGAGAGGAATACGCCCTTTCTGACCCTCAGAATGCATATAAGGGGCCGTCTAAGAGACCTGTGCAAAACCCGGAGCATCTAGCTGGAAGAGATTATTCTGTCACTATGAAGAGATACACCCCCCTCATCAAAAACGCGGCCTCAGAGGGTTGCTTGAACACTATTGACTAATATTATCAAACCCTAAAACATCTGTATTGTATGAGAACGGCCAGCAGGGTACTCCTGAAGATGAGGGATGCGATGTTACAGGCTTTCAAGAGGATCTTTGCCATAGGCTTGAAAAGCTCAGCCTCTAGGATTTACTGCAGCTGATATCCCCTATTAAGTGCGAAAGCAGTGGCGGCGATGCATTGAGTGAAGAGTTAAATGTTGGAAACATTTTCACCAATGTTGACGATGTAGAAGAATCTATAGCGCCTCCCAATACCCCCGTCTATGAAGATATGGGGTTTCTGGAGGAAAAGGTGATGGACACAGTTATCGTGCAGCATCGGCATCTAAACACTGACGACGGTTATGCATCGATGGATATGTGCAATTCTCAAGATTTCAGAGGTGCAGCTGAGTGTCAAGAAAATGAAGAGGTTAGTAAAAAGTATGATGTAGACACTTAACACATATATGAGTATACTTTGTTACCTTTAACTAATAGTATGTTTTTCTTTCTGATTGAACCGTAGAAAATATCAACAAAAAGCCCCGCTGGTGAAGGGTCATCATCAAAGGTTAAAGATGTAAATTTTTACTGCTTATGTTGTTCAAAACAGTCTGAAAGTTCAACAAACCAGAACAAAGAGATGTGTAAGAATTGTGTTTGTACCTATAGTGGTGGCGCTTTCGAAAAGGGAAATAAGAGCGTCCCTCAAGATTCAGTATGGCCTGTTAAAGGTTTTGCAGCGACTGTTGTGAACACTTGTATGAAACTCACCTATTATAATCTTTGTTATGGGCATAAAATTAACGAACCACAACCGGAGGCTCACGAGTGTCTATATGAGTCGTACACACCAAGAACAATTCGACATATATGTACAAGCTAGACCCATGCAAGGTGTATAAAATGTTAAGAGTTGTGTATGTGATGTCAGATGAAAAGAAAAATGTACACCCCGATATGGTTAAGATTGTAGCAGCAGCGCTCAAAGAGATCCAAAACTCGAATGAGCCCAGTTCAAAACTTGAGCGTATGCAGGGATTGTGTACATATTTTGAGAGAAAAAGTATAGAAAGGGATATAGGAAGACGTTTTTGTGATGTTTATTTTAAAAATAGAATAATCGGTCCGTTACCCTGTGAAGACTGTTTAAAAAAAAAATATGTATTGTCCTGAGTAGAGGGTCAACATGCTGTTATTTAACATACATATTTACTCACTTTTAGGATGTGTATCAGAATGCCGAGGTGCAAGATGTCTATGAGTTACACTCCAGATACATATGCATTGGCAGAATGGTATATGTGCTGATTAAAGAAAGAATAGCTGAAATAAACCCAGTAACTATGCATTATTTGAACATTTCTGAGCAGCCCGATGCGATGATGTGCGACAGTTCTGAATGTATAACCAAATGGTGTATCAATGTGTGGATGCCCAAGGCTGATAAATATTGGAGCGTGTAAAAAAGGCGTATGCATGAGTTAAGACTTTTGCCGACAATGGCGTTACGCACAGCCTTGGAGCTTCTGACAGATGATTATTTCACAAAGAAGGGTTTAGGATTGTCGGGCATTGAACTGTATGAACTTATGAATGCTCTCAGTATCCTGTGTGTACAGAATTATAGGAGGGGTGAGAGGGAAGTCGTGTCTAGAGCTATCAAGTGTATATCTATAAAAATAGCAAAACTCGTGACTCAATTAGCAGCATGGCGCCTAGTAACGTATGTAGCGAGTGTAGTAGTATGTACACGTAGTCAAAAGACAACCTAATGTCTAACAATACCCCACCATAAGATCTGTATATAGAAATGTAAAGTATATCGTTTTATTCCGTGCTAATATTTATTTACTTTTAATAAAAGGGCATTACACAAAACTGGTGTCATTCATTTCATGGTTTGTAACAGATGGCAACATGTTGAGTGATGGATTAAGAAAGCTTTATTACGATACAAGCAGGGTTGGTAGCTTCAGGGGTGCCAAAGCACTGTTTAGAAGGGCTCTAGTTGGAAATGAACTGGTAAACAGAGCACTGGTGAATACGTGGCTATCTGGGAAAGAGGCGTATTCACTCCATAAACTTGCAGGAAATGTTTTAAGAGAAGACCTACCATTGTTAATGCGCAAGTAGATTATCAATGGCAGGCAGACATAATCAGTCTTCAAGATTTAGCAAAGCATAATAGCGGTGTTCGATACATGTTAACGGTTATAGATGTATTGTATAAGTACACCTATGAAGAAGCGCTAAGCGATAAAAGTGGTTCCGTTGTAACTGAAGCCTTTAAAGCGATCTTCAGGAAAGAGTGAACCCCTCAAAAAACTACAAACAGACGCAGGCAATTTTTTTTTATACAAAGCGTTTCAGAAATTGTTAAAGCAGCATAATGTTAAACATTTTGTAACGCACACGGAAGTAAAAGCATCTGTTATAGAGCATTTTAACAGAACCATAAAGTCTAAGATGTAGAGATATTTCACGGCTTATAACACCTACCAGTACGTGGATGTTCTACAGGCTATTATAGACGTTTATAGCGCCATTTGCCGCAGAACCATCAAAATGTCCCCCGTAGACGTAACGGCTGATAATTCATTAAAGGTGTGGCGAACTGTGTATGGAGTCGAAACACTGCAGATGTAAAGAAGTCCGTTTCAAAAGAAGATGAACTTGTTAGGGTTTCAAAACTGAAAGAGGTCTTTATGAAGGGCTACCAACAGACTTTTAGTGATGAGATATTCATAGTGGAAAGTGTGGAGCTTAAAGAGGGTGTATATATTTACAGGCTAAAGGACTATGACGGGGAAAAGGTGTTGGGTGTCTTTTACAAGGAGGAGCTATAGAAGGTACCTACTGAACCGCACAGGGTGTACAGGGTTGAAAAGATTCTGAAAAGGAAAGATAGCAGAGCTAACCACCAGGGTTTTGTCAAATGGCAGGAGTGGCCCGAGAAATTTAACATTCGAGTACCGGCCAGTTCCGTGCAGGCTGTGTGAGTACTACTGGAGGTTCGTTGTAGACGCGAAGATGGATACAGCGCCATTTGATATCACTCTGCTGTTCAATGCCTCAAAGGACATGTTCCCTGACAATAGAATTTCTCATTATACAGTGAAATTGGTTAAACCTGTAGACCTGAAAGGGGATTGGGGGTAGCCCTAACAGAAATCCAATACCCCAGAACCTGGAATACGTTTTCAATGTACAATGCCATATTTAATATAAAGCGTGCCCAGGACGCCATGACCATGCACACCGGGTTTCCTCACAGATATTACCCATCTGTGGCCTCGGTGGTCGGAGCCATCAACAAAACCATAGCCATCATTGAGCCGTGTGCGAATATACATTTAGTGTTAGATAACGTTAGACGTTTGTTGAAGCTCCAAATCGCGATGCAGTGTTTAACTGTTCGGGTAGATTAAAAAGGGTTTTGGGAACAGTGCAGCATATCAGAAATCATGTAGAACTGGACCAGTCGTGCCCTGATATTAACAGCAGCTTCTATACACTCTACGTGTATAGCGATATCGTAGAGTCGCAGAGGATAGGGGATAGTTATTCACTGTTGCTGAGATGGGTCCAGGTAAAGGATGAAAAAAACACAATGGTTAATATATAATACAACGAACCAGACTACGTATCAATTTGTAAAAAACATTTTGACACCATTACGATCATGATCTATGACGATCAGGCTGAGCCGGTGTCCTTTAAATACGGGAAAGTTATTGTTAAGCTTCATTTAAGACCTCAACACAAGAGCGACTATAAACAAGTCATCATTGTGATTATGAAAACTTACGGCGACCCTGTCTATGTATAGGGATTATTACAGAAACCAGGCTGGATATGGAGCACCGCCACCATACTTTCAAGGGTCTCCGGTTATGTGGGGGCAGGGTTGGGGGGGTTTCTTCTGTAGTTTGTTTAGAAGAGCTATGCCGTTCTTGAGAAGAGGCTATGAAATTGCAAAACCACACATTAAAGTGGCTCCTATGAACACTGCATAGGACGAGGTGGGTTCCGTGGCATCTGCGATTCTTGAATGTATGAATTAGCAACCTCAAGAATGAGCGGGGCTGGTGTACAAGTCTTGCACACCTGTTAAAAGGAAGAGTGGTGCTTCAAAGCGCAGGGGTCCACCGGCCCCCTGTAAAAATAGACAGTGATCTTCAAATAGCGCTTACAAATGAAGATTCGTAAGTCAGAAGAGAGTTTTGAAGAAGAAGAAGAGAAGGGTCAATAACGTAAATAGTTGTTTAAAAGAAAAAAAGGCGATCAAACTGTAAACATGGCCTTCATACATTACGCATCTGGTGAATGCGCTAAATCAGAGTTAGACCTGTTTTCTCTAAAACCGATGCAGACTAGCATAGAAAACAGTTTTTTCATGAAAATATCACCGCTAGCCCCTTTAATACCTTTGGCACCAATAGAGATTTATGTGTCATAGTCCACGGATATGTATTTGGATCTCAACAACACGCTGATGCACCTCATCTGTAAAATTGTAAAAGCTGATGGTTCATATATAGAAAACGGATGGACATTACCCTCGGTGATCGCCTTATCATACAAAGTGATAACATGTACGCGTATAGGGCATACATTGAGAGTATTCTTAATTACAGCAGCAATGCTCTGGACACACAGCTTTCAGCGGGGCTCTTCTACAAAGATAATCATGGTCATTTCGAAGCTACTGCTCTGGACAGCCACAATCAGGGTTTTGTAAAAAGAGCGAGCTTCGCCACTGGCAGTAGGCAGTTCGACCTCCTAGGTTCCTCCAAGATAACCTACTCGTCAACGGCATCAATCTTAAGATCAAACTAACCCGCAACAAGGACTCATTCTGTTTCATCAGTGGGGATGCAGAACAGTATAAACTAGTTATACTGTCCGCCAGTTTGTTTGTAAAGAGAGTGAAAGTGTCACCAAGCGTCAGACTGGCTCACGCCGAGGCCTTACATCTATCAAATGCCAAGTACGCATTGGAACGGGTAGCCCTGAAGATATATAGCATTCTAACAGGTAACAGATTAACACAGCAGCAAAATGTATTTCTTGGACAGCTACCGAAACTTATTATTATAGGGTTTGTGGACAATACAGCTTTTAGCGGTCAGTATATCTCAAACCCATTCAATTTCCAACACTACGACATCAACTACGCGACGCTGGTACACGAGGGGGCAGTGATTCCGGTGAAACTGACACACCCAGTTTTAGAACATCGAGTTTTATCAGGGAATATCTTGGACTTGTGTCGATAACAGGAAAACATCTGAGGAACTCAGGAGTCGTCTTATCAAGAGAAGGACATGGGGACTGCTACACACTATTTGCTTTCGATCTGACGCCCGACATGGAAGATGGTCATCATTCTAATCTGATAAAAAACAGAAATCTTAAAGCTGAAATACGTTTAGTCAACCCTTGGCTACCAATGTGAACATGATTGTCTTTTCTGTGTTCGACAGCGTTATCCAGGTCCACCACGCCCGCCAAATCATGTTTGACTATCTTTAAAATATTGTACAGTGGACACTGTGCAGATATGTGAGTTCTTAAGGGGGCATAAATACGTAAGGAAATACTTTTTAGATATTTTTCTGAGCGACGGTGTACCCCAGGAAGCTGGTGTAGAAAGACCACGATCACTAGTCTTTAACTCAGACCCGCATTACAAGGGTGGAACACACTGTGTGGGAATGTTTTTCGATATTGACAAGGTTACAGTGTTTGACAGTTCAGCGGCGTTCCCCGAGCATACCATCTATACAAAACCCATATTCAAGTATCTAAAAAAAGCTGCTGGTAGGGTCGAGTATAACAAGATGCGGGTGCAGGGTTCTTTACTAGTTATATGTTGGGAACACTGTATATATTTTATTAGTAATATGTCTGAGGGTATGATGTTTAGAAATTTTCTAAATCTATATTTGTGCGATCTAGTAAATAACGACTGTATGGTTGTGAAGTATGTAAAAGAAAATGCAGGGTCTTTGGCCACTGTTGTTAAAACAGAATACGATGTGTGTCAAAAGTGTAAGGCTGTGTAATGCTTATATACGTGTAACTATAATTGTCACTGATAAAAGAATTTAAACTCAAAATCAAACTATACATTTGCATTGTTCCAATAGAGACCACATGTTAAAAAGACGACAGAAGAGTGGTGAAATGGTTAAAAAGTGTTTATTACATATAATTTTAGTACGAGCATTAAGCAACCAAACATACTAAAGAAAATAAATGATGAAAGAAACCAATAAATACATTAATCAATGTAAAACTATACACACACACAGTGTAAAACATATACATAGTTCAAAAAAGTAGAAGTATCAAACATGTTACCAAGTGTTCCCTTTGGACGATATTTTTATAGGCTTCAAAGGCAGAGGTGATGTGCTCCATGAGGGGGATAGCTGGGGCATAAGCAGGGCTGCGGGCACTGTAGGGCCGCATTTAAAAACAACAGGCGTTGGAGTACTTGGAGGGCTGTAAGTAGGATCTTTCAAACTTTCAAACAGCAGTCTGTGTTCAGCATTACCAATGATCGTAGAAGGAACATTGAGCTCTGCAGTGGCCTGTAGAAACTAGTCCCAGCCTCTAGGCACTTCCTGGAGCAATAGGGTTCTGGAGTGTGTGAAACCTTTGACGAAGTCGTACATATGAGACCCAACAATCGGCTGTCCTTTGTGTAGGAATTCACCCCGATTGTTCCACGAGGTTAGATTCTTAGAAGCAGCCATTTTACTTAGTAACATTTGCGCCGCACCTCTGTAACTCTCACTTATATTTTTTTAAAGTTCTTCAACAAAGACGTCTTGTGGCGGTGGTGACGGGACCAACGGATGTGGGGGCTGTTGAGCCTGAGGCGCGGCGAGGGCTGGTGGTGGCGAATCAGAGTTGGAGGGTATATAGAGTCAGCGTGTTTTTTTCTGACTGCCACTGCTTGTAATATTGTAGTAAGTTTTGAAGAACTCTGGAGTAAAGATCGGCTTTGTCGTAAGCTTTCAAATCAGTCCGGTTTAAAATGTTTTTAATTTCTGCATCTAGGCATAGTGTTTCATTTTTTTCGTATATCCCAAGTGTCGTTCATAGAAGGGCCCAGCTGTTGGCATGGTACCAAGTACACCTTTTGGGTGTAATCCATTAGTTCCCGGCTAGGAGGTTTGTAATTAAAGGAATCGCTATGCCCAGAAGCGCTCCTATAAAGCCACCCGACTGTTTAACAAGTTTTTTCTTAGAAACCAGGTAATCCCTTTTATTACTAAGCTTTTTGATAAGGTTACGCTTCTTCTCCTGCACACGGAACTGACTCTCTGATATAGGGTCATTGCCTTTTAGGGTGTTTAGGGGGATTTCTGAAATAGCAGCCACTAAGTTGTCCGAAGCCGCACAAAGGATGGGCTTCCTTTGTTGGGGACTTGCTGTGACCCGAATTTTTAGGAGGGCTAAATTAAGGCATAGACGTGTGGACATGGTCAGCACCTTCTATTATAAGGCTTAGAGTGTAAATGTTGCAAAAGTATTTTTAACAATTCTTTTTATACAATTTAGGTTTGGTTTTAGGAATGTAAGCGACGGGAGGTCGGGTGGGAAAATAACACATAGTCTGTAGTCTTCTAGAGTGTTGGGTTTCAAGTCTACATGCAGGTAGCCGTGAGGTTTAGTGGTAGCAGCGTTAAAGGCTTCCAAGAAAAACTGGGTGTTTACGGTGTACATCAGTTTAGCGATGATGTAAATCTTCTTTTTGTCACTGGGGTTTTTAAATAGGATCAGGTATGAGGCGTTTAGAGCTATAGAATGACTGCTCTTACCCTTGTAAAACAAGCTCTGCACAATGTAACATATGCTTAGATTACGATGGTGTGAATATTGGGTAAAAGCTTTTTCTATTTTGGGATGGTCTCCATCCTCGCGCATAAGATCATTTACAATCACCATGCTTATAATGTGTTTAGGTAACAAGGCATCATCGTTGAGAGTGTTGGGTATGCCTTCTATAAATTTAATCTGGGGGAACCTTAGGGATAGTTCTGTATAAAGATCTTGCCAGCATGAATGAAGCCATACGATATTGTTCGGGGTGTGCGATAAAACCCCTGGGGCGTTTTCTAACAACTTCTTTATAAAATAACTTTTACTGCAATTTGAGGGGCCTGCTAAAACTCAGGAGAACGGATGTTGCAATCCTGTGTCCATAGTCGTAGGGGCTTGGTATTCTAATGCAGCTTTAATAACCATATGGCAGGGTTTTGTAGTCTTTAATAAGGACCCTTTTATCAAACACTACCTGTAAGGTTTTATGTAAAGGCTGGGTTGTAATTTCCCACCGCTTTTTGGACCGCACTATGCCAGGCTGTTGTACAACAATGGTTTTATTGTTATAGCCATCTTTTAATATAGTGTATTCGTTCACCAAATCCTTTTGACTGTCAAAACTGATTTTAACTGTGTTATTAACATTTAGGGGGTCATTCCGACCCTGGCGGTTGTCTACCGCCAGGGCCGGGGACCGCGGATGCACCGCCAACAGGCTGGCGGTGCATCCATGGGCATTCTGACAGCCGCGGTCAGAAACGGGAAACCCGCGGTGTCCGGCCTGTTTCCCGCTGCCCTGGGGAATCCTCCATGGCGGCGCTGCAGGCAGTGCCGCCATGGGGATTCCGACCCCCTTACCGCCAGCCTGGTTCTGGCGGTTTTGACCGCCAGAACCTGGCTGGCGGTAACAGGTGTCGTGGGGCCCCTGGGGGCCCCTGCAGTGCCCATGCCAATGGCATGGGAACTGCAGGGGCCCCCTAACAGGGCCCCACCAAGATTTTCAGTGTCTGCCAAGCAGACACTGAAAATCGCGACGGGTGCAACTGCACCCGTCGCACCCCTTCCACTCCGCCGGCTCCATTCGGAGCCGGCATTCTCATGGAAGGGGGTTTCCCGCTGGGCTGGCGGGCGGCCTTCTGGCGGTCGCCCGCCAGCCCAGCGGGAAACTCAGAATTACCGCGGCGGTCTTTTGACCACGCAGCGGTATTCTGATGGTGGGACTTTGGCGGGCGGCCTCCACCGCCCGCCAAAGTCAGAATGACTGCCTTAATGTGATACCTTTCACTTTCATGCACACAATATTGTTTGCCGTTTTGTAGGAATAGGTCTTTGGTCCCGATGAAGTGAATTCTACTATGTAATCGTCCTTATCTAAATCGCTGATCAAATCTCCTAGATAATCACCTAGGGGCGGGTCTTCATCACCATCCTTCTCACAAAAATAACAGTATTGTGATACAGGCAGCGCTCCTGAAGTTTATCCAACACCCTGTAAAGCTCTAAACGAGCATAAGCCGTTGTGAAACAGGCTATGAAAATATTTATATTGTTACATGTTGTGGGGTACTCTTGAGCGTATTTACAGCAGACAGCAGCGATCTCATCATCAATAAACTCACAGCTCAACACATCACAACTAGGAAAAAAAAGGTACTTAAACAATTTGTCAGGATCTGTTATTATGGTAGTGTTTGGAAGGATTGTACATTTGGCAAATTTTCCCCATAAGGAGTTTAGGCAGAGCTTGGCTAACTGGCGCCTGACGGGTTGACTTCAATGAACTCAATCTTATGCCTTTGTGAGTGTGGTAATTGTCAATGTACTTTTGCTTAGAGGACGCATCAACACACCATTCAGGAAAGCCTGAAGCCTCCTGTTTGCCTCTCAGAAACAAATTGATATACTTAGAAAAGAGACGTGTTGATCTTCTTTCAAAGTGCCATACCTCCACTATTTTACAGAGTCCGTAGCCTTTCTCAACGGCCTTTTATACCTCGATTCTACACCAAGTACCGATGAGCATCCTCTGCTCGTCGGTGTTTCTACACTCTTTAGTCTCTTTGCTTTCAGCGCAGATACGAAATAACGGGAACATGAGCTTGCTGCCGCCTCTGTACGGTAGCACCAGGTAGTAAAGCCACAGTGGCGGGTAGATATGGCACTTAATGAGTCCAAAATATTCACCTATGGGTTTAAAATCCCTACAGATGAGGGTGGGGTGGCCTATAGGGTTTAACTTCCGTTTGTGCACAAATGGATACAAGCCTGTAGCCCTGTACAATTGTATAGCGTTTTTACGGCCTCCAAATAGGGCATCGCGGGGTTCCAAAGGCTCGGAAACTATTGCCTCTTAATAAAAGACACGAGTTCCGTATCCGAAGCTAGCATGTCTAACCACTTGTGTTCCCACAGGGTTCTCATTACAAAGCCACAGCTTTCAACATATTCAGCCTTCATCAGAGTACGGAGGTGTAAGTCTGCCCAACAGTCTGTTAAACTCATGGCCTTGTAACAGCGGGGACAACCGTGGTAAAAACAACTGTTGTACTCAAAAGTTACAGGCACACCGTTAATTATAGCATTCTAGATAAGGCCCCACTCAGTATTCACCACCCTGTAAGGCATGTTGAATGAAGATGTTTTCCCTGTCAGAGACGTACATGAGCCATTGGATGGAGGGGGTAGAATAGCGCTTCTGTTTGCCATTATAGAGGTCAAGTGGTACTAGAGCTATTATGCAGGGCTTCAGAAACGTGTTTGTAGATAGGCATACACATGGAAGCCAACATGATATTTTTCAAACAGACTATGCAGTGTGCGGTCTTTTTCACCATTCAGTTATTGCGCTTCGAAACCTTAACCCTTTTGCTCATTTCCACCACCATGTCTCTGAAGAGGTTGCAGGCTTTTCGTAATATAATTACAGCCACCTGACAGTACACTTTCAACTCTGTTTGAAAATGAAAGTGATTTTCACGGTTTTCATCATACCACTGTAGAAAGCTCTCTTTCTCAGCCGGCATCATATACTAAATACCGTAGCTGTCGCCTGGTGGCGTGAGTCCTTCATAATTCTGATTGGCCTAGGTGTTGAAAAAGTGGGGCAAATAACCTTTGCACCCTGGGAAACCAAAGGCTTTTGGTAATTTGCTCAGTTTCATGGGTACAAAATTTAGGGTATCGATTAACCTTATTTGAAAAGTCATCGCCTTTAACAACATCAGTTTGGAACCCTGGGTGATAAGTTCTGCAGCCATCTTTTCACCAATCGTGGTCTGCAACATAAAGAAGGAGTCGTACGCTTTTGAATTATGAGCCAGCATGGTGTACCCATAGAATTTCGGTTGCATGAAAGTGGTGAGAAAATCGTTCACACATGTGCACCCTTCAAACTCCTAGCTGTCATCGGAAGTTAGATGATGAGCATAAATATAATTAGGTCGATGTACTCCGTTTCCTGTGCACACTCTATATCGCACACGATGTAGTCTTCGGTTTTGGTCTGAGGAAACCCTTTAACCATGTAACACTTGTGTTCTGCCTCATGTGACAATATACCTTACATCTGGGGCATTTCATACCTTTTCATTTATGCTCATAGGTGACACAGTGTCTGCATCTCCTGCAGTCTATTTTAGAGACACAGCGAACAAGTCTGTTATGTATGCTCAAGCAATTTTGTGAACAACAAAACATATTACACGTTCGGCACTGTGCCTTCTGCCCTGCGATCTCAAAACACCTGTTTCTCTGCTAAATTTTAAAGTGCATTTCACATTGGTGAGCCGTCTGTGTGTTGTAGATGTGGTCGCAATGGATGCACACATACTTGGCTCCTAGAAAACCCCTCAGGTTCAAAATACTGTAAAAGTGATTTTCATGATGGAGAACATACACAGGGGGTGATTCTCACCCTGGCGGGCGGCGGAGGCCGCCCGCCAGAGTTCCCCCCTCCAGAATACCGCACCGCGGTCATAAGACCGCTGCGGGTATTCTGGGTTTTACACTGGGCTGGCGGGCGACCGCCAAAAGGCCGTCCGCCAGCCCAGTGTAAAACAACCTTCCCACGAGGACGCCGGCTCCGAATGGAGCCGGCGGAGTGGGAAGGTGCGACGGGTGCAGTGGCACCCGTCGCGAATTTCACTGTCTGCAATGCAGACAGTGAAATTCTTTGTGGGGCCCTCTTATGGGGGCCCCTGCAGTGCCCATGCCATTGGCATGGGCACTGCAGGGGCCCCCAGGGGCCCCACGACAACCCATACCGCCATCCTGTTCCTGGCGGGCGAACCGCCAGGAACAGGATGGCGGTATGGGCTGTCAGAATCCCCATGGCGGCGCAGCGAGCTGCGCCGCCATGGAGGATTCAAATGGGCAGCGGAAAACCGGCGGGAGACCACCGGTTTTCCACTTCTGACCGCGGTCAAACCGCTGCGGTCAGAATGCCCAGCGGGGCACCGCCAGCCTGTTGGCGGTGCCCCCGTCATTTTAGCCCTGGCGGTCTTGGACCGCCAGGGTTAGAATGACCTCCACAGTCTTGTTTTTTGTCCGCTCCTCTGTCGTGAAGTGCTTCCAGGAACCATTGAGGTAAAGAACTTTCACTGTAACGGACAAAATAGTTCTCAAAAAGACCTATGTCCCCAAAACCGACCATCCGGTTGTGCAGTATTTCAAGCGACCTATGGGCTTCAGCAGGTCTAGACAGAATGTGAGCATCGGGTGTAGCGCGATCTATCAGTAGCCCCGCTATGCTAGCAGCCAGACATGTGTTGGATACCCCTGTGTTAAAGTTGAGCAACCATCTTTGTTTCTTTCCAATAATCTCACTATACAAGATGCTTTTTAAAGGTCTGGAAACACCACTTTCGCGACCCCTAACAATGAGGGCAATGACTCTGAAGGTGTCATGTGCAACTATTTCAACCTTACTCTCTAGTAGGCTAGAGAGGTTTTCTAGAAATTCTACAGCGTCAAACACGTTGCGGGGTGTTTGACAGGCGAACAAGGGACTGTCAATACCCTGCCCCTGGAAGAGTAGTTGAAAGAAATCGTTAAGACCCACAACCTGTAACGGCCTTTCTATGAGCGTTTGTACAGCTTGATGGATAGCTATAATGCCGTGATCAGAGGAATTTATACGATCCAGGTTAACAAAACGGAATTCTTCATACTGCTTTGTAGCGTTAAACCTCTCTACAGTACGACTGTACCTTCTAACACTTTCTAAAAACACCTGTTCTGAATCCTCAGATTGACGATCGTCGCAGGATGGGGGGCTTACTGGTGTATCATTCACTGATAGTTGACTATGGCTCGGTGCTGGTGTATTTTTATACCTCCTTGTAACACTTAGGGGGTCATTATGAACACGGCGGGAATCCTCGCCGTGTTCATGCTGGCAGTCTTATCACAGACAGCCAGCCCCCTTGAGACCCCGTAGGCCGAATAATAAACATCCTGCTGGGCCGGGACATTGCCGACGGCTCCACATGGAGCTGTCGTCAATGCCGATGTGCGGCAGGTGCAGCAGCATCCGTCGCGCAGATCACTGCCCGTAAATCGGGCAGTGACCTGCGCGACAGGGCACTGCACGGGGGTCCCTGAACACCCCTTCTGCCAGCCTTTTCCTGGAGGGTGAACCCGCCAGGGAATGGCTGGCGGAAAAAGGGTTCTGTCGGATGAAGAATTCCGCCATCGTCAGGCTGCCTGTCGGCGGTAGCCTGGCGATCCCCACTGCCTTCATTATGTGGCGGTCGAGACCGACATGCCGGTGGCGGTAAATTCCGCAGCCATCGGCATGGCGATCTCGACCGCCAAGTTCATAATGACTGCCATAGTCTGGCTTTCTTTCATTTCTTTATTAAAAGATTACAGTTTCTAGCGCTACTAGCCCACTTCTGTTTCTTACAAGCCCAGCTGCCTTTAGGTAACCAACCGCAGCCTATTCGAACAATTTTCAATGTATTTACAAGCTGTGTCCTTGCCACTTTACCTACTAAGGGATGGGGTCTTGCAGGTTGTTAAGGGGTAACCATGCTCTGGGCTCTACCCCCTGAGGTCTTAAAAACCCCTATGTTTGTGATGTTTTCTCTTAACTTTATGTTTTGAAGCCTAGCGTAGGTCATTTTATATGTTACGGGTGTTGATTTTTGGGGTTTTACTCAGTTGATGGGTGTCTCTTGCGTTTTTTTTATTTTGAGCACTCGTAAGAACCATAGAGTTTTAGTGAGTATTTCCAGGATCCTCTTTTTATATTTAGACCTGTGGACACTAGTATTAATAAATGCGGTTCTTACACTACCTAGGCGACCCCTTACGCCTAGTCATCCCTGTATATTACTTATGTCTGCAGGGGTTGATTCACATGCTTGGACCACCTCCCTCCTACACAATGCCAAACTCTGGGTTAAAGCCATCAGGCCGGCTCTGGAGGACGCAGTATTACAATCCCCCTTCCTGAGTTTTAAAGTCTTCAGGGTCAGTCTGAATTTTAGCTTTCTAACAGATTGATGTATTTATTTTATATAGGTGTCCAGGACTGTAGTGTGGTCCAAAGTGCCATGTTCTGGGTCATTACATGAGGCGTTAGATGCATGGTTTATATTATATATAGGTGGAATAGGACAGGTCAAAAAAGCAGGGCCCCAATGCAAACACCCGGTGAAATGATCAATCACCCCAGTAAGAGACGAGGGTGTGGAAATTCAGGAGACAGAACGAGAGATTAACCCAGCAGTAGTGACAAGAGATCCATGCACAGGAGAGGGTCTCACAGTAACAAAGAGTGCTGAATCGCAAAGAGACCAAGTGCCAGAGCCTGAGGGGGAAAGAGTTGAGACAGGTCTAAGCCAACGTGATCTGATTCCTGAACCCGTTGCAGGACCATCAAAAGAAGGCACTACAGATAACATGAAGGAGAAGAGTCCGAGCTTGAAGAGATTGTTGACAGAAGGGGCAAGAAAAGGAGATCACTGGCCTGAATCTCAAATAGGCATGAAAAGGGACTTGGTTATAAATGAGACAATAGAGGAAGGACTGCTACTGCCTGTACTACTATCAGGGTATGTTGAAGAGGGAGAAGACTGGGGAACGTATACACTGGATGGGGGACTGGTGGAAACATACGCTACCGGAGGTGTGATTGGGGACATTAGATATGGGGAACTTAAATGGTGATCGTAATAGCTTCGGGCCTCGGTTGCATGGGACGTGCAGGGGTTAGGTTTGGGTGATTGCTGCCATGAAGATTGCTGCACCTCTGGGTCTACGCTAGAAGGTCCGTTGCGTTCAGTGGCTGCTATTGTTTCATAACCCTCAACCCCACCCGCCAGTGCCCTGAGAAGCCCTAGACAGGCGGCATGAGGGTCCTCTACAGGGTCCTCTGACCCGCTTTTAGGGTCTAGAGCTCGCTCCCCACGCGCGCAGCTCCACCAAGTTGTGCCGTGTCCCTCACCCCGCCCACGCTGCTGTCGCGTGCTCGAGGCCCTCCACCACCCGCAGGCACCCGCCTGCGCCTCATCCCTGGTGTCTAGTGGGCTGCTCTGGTAAGTGTTCCTAGTATTGTGCCTTTTTCTGTGCTTTTTTACTTTAGTGTACTTTATTGTGCCTTTTGTGCCTCTCCTGTGCCATTTTTTGCCCCTTTGCGCCCTGTGCCCCCTGCGCTCTGTTTTCGTCTCTCCTGAGCCATTTCTGCCTCCCGCCGCTGCGTCCCTGCGGCCCCGCCCCCTTGGGCCCCCATTCGCTCTTTCCTCCCGCCTCCCAGCTGATCCTCCCTCCCACCTCCCCTTCTTAAAGGTGGCCAGAGGCAAGCCTGTCTGTGCCTGTCCGCGCCTGGACCGCGCCCAGCGCCAGTCCCCATGGCCCACTGGGCCCCGCACCACCAGACGCCGCTACACAGTCAGTGACCTCCACGCCCTCAATCCAGGACGCCCCTCCGTCTGCTTCTAGTCCACCCCAAAGCACACCAAGGGACCCGTCTCCTGCAGAGCCTGCAGCTTCACCTGCACCCTAACTACCAAGCACAGCAACAGACCCGCCAACAACCACCTCAGCTGCATTCTCCTCAACACCCGCTCTGTCCACAAACACGTAATCGAACTATGGGATCTACTGACCTCATCATCACCAGACGTCGCTTTCCTCCAGACATAGCCATAGCCATCCCTAAAGGGTACAAAATCACAAGAAGAGACCGCACCAACAAACCAGGAGGAGGAATCGCCATAGTCCACAAAAACACCGTCAGAGTCCCAAGCAGCACCACCGACATCCTCGACCCCGCTGAGCACCTCCACTTCAAAATTCCCGTCAACGCCAACACCACCCTCAGAGGAACACTGGTCTACAGACCCCCATGCCCCCGACCTCACTTCTGCGATGCCATCGCCGACATCATCAGCACCCAAGCCCTCGCCTCAACAGATTACATCCTCCTCGGCGACCTGAACTTCCACTTAGAAAACAACAACAATATCAACACCACCAACCTGCTCAACAACCTCGCCAACCTCGGCCTTAAGCAACTCGTCACGTCGCCCATTCATACCGCAGGCCACACACTCAACCCCATCTTCTCAGCCAGCAGCCACGTCTCCTTCAGCCACACCACCGAACTCCATTGGACCGACCATCGCTGCATCCATTTTTCCTTCCAGAAGCCAGTCTCTCACCACCACCCAACACAACACCCCCGCCGCTACTGGAGCAAAATCTTGACAGAACAGCTGGTCTCCACCCTCGCCCAGGCCCCACCTCCTTGGATCCCGGACCCCAACACAGCCGCCACCAACCTGCATCAATGGATAAACGACTGCACCAACACCCTCGCGCCACCCAAACAACCCTCAGACATCCACACACAACCAAGGCGAGATGGTTCACCCCGACCTACAGGCCTTCAAACGGGAATGCAGAAGAATTGAGAAAACCTGGCGCCATGAACCTACTGAATCCAACCACATCCCTCAAGACTGCCATCCGCAAACATCACCAGCTGATCCGCACCACCAAAAGAACCTACTACAAAAGCTGCATATACACCAACGCTCACAACAGCAAAGAGCTCTTCGGCATCATCAAAGAGCTCTCCAACCCAAGGCCCTGCTCCAACGAACCCCCTCCATCACAGAAGCTCTGCAACTCCCTCGCCACCTACTTCCATCAAAAGTTCAAAAACATCCACAACAGCTTCAACCCCCAGACCCACCTGCCAACCACAGACACCAATTACCCCAACGCACCAAGCAACACAAACCTCCTATGCACCTGGACCCACGTCAACAATGAAGACACCATCAACACCATGGCCTCCATCCACTCCGGCTCCCACTCGGACCCCTGCCCACACCATATCTTCAATAAAGCCAGCAATATCATAGCCCCCCACCTCCTTTGAGACAGCCACCTTCCCGGAGAGCTGGAAACACGCCGATGTCAACGCCCTGTTGAAGAAACCCAAGGTGGACCCAGATGACCCCAAGAACTTTCGGCCCATCTCCCTCCTCCCCTTCCCAGCAAAGGTCATCGAGAAAATCGTGAATGGCCAATTATCTCGCTTCCTGGAAGACAACAAGGATCTCAACACCTCCCAATCCGGATTCCGCAAGAACCACAGAACTGAGACCGTGCTCATCGCTGCTGCAGATGACATCAGGACCATGCTCGACGCAGGCGAAACCGCAGCACTCATCCTCCTGGACCTCTCTGCAGGCTTTGACACCGTTTGTCACCATACCCTTCACACATGCCTCCACAACGCCGGGATCCGCGGCAAGGCTCTCGACTGGATCTCTTCATTCCTCTCCGGCAGAACCCAGAGAGTCCGCCTTCTGCCGTTTTTGGCCGAAGCCTCCAAGACCATCTGTGGCATCCCCCAAGGATCCTCCCTCAGCCCAACAGTCTTCAACGTCTATATGGCCCCACTCGCCAACATCGCACGAACCCACCACATCAACATAGTATCCTACGCAGATGACACCCAGCTGATCCTCTCCCTCACGAAAGACCCTGCAACCGTAAAAAACGACCTCCACAATGGACTTCACGCCATCGCCAACTGGATGGAATCAAGCCGCCTCAAATTAAACACAGACAAAACAGAGATCCTCATCTTCGGCACCAACCTTTCAGCTTGGAACGACTCCTGGTGGCCTACCTCCCTAAGAACCGCACCCACACCTACCACTCAAGCACGCAACCTAGGATTCATCCTGGACTCAGCACTCAGTATGACTCAGCAGGTCAATGCAATCTCCTCTTCCTGCAAAAACACCCTCCGCATGCTCTGCAAGATCTTCACATGGATCCCTGTCGAAACCAGAAAAACAGTCTCCCACGCTCTTATCAGCAGCCGATTAGACTATCGAAACGCACTCTACGCGGGAACCACAGCCAAACTCCAAACGAAAATGCAACGAATCCAAAACGCATCCGCCTGCCTTATCTTTGACGTCCCACCCCGCAACCACATCTCATCCCACCTCAGAGACCTACACTGGCTACCCGTAACAAAGAGGATCACCTTCAAACTCCTCACCCACGCACACAAAGCCCTCCACAACACTGGTCCGGCCTACCTCAACGACAGACCCACCTTCCACACTCCCACATGCCATCTCCGCTCCGCCAGCCTCGCCTCCGTCCCCCGCATCCGCTGCACCACTGCCAGAGGAAGATCCTTCTCTCACATTGCCGCCAAGACCTGGAACTCCCTACCGCTCCATCTACGCCAGACCCAGGACCTCCTGACATTCAGGAAATGCCTCAGAACATGGCTATTCGATCAGTAGCTTCCCCCTCCCCCAGCGCCTTGAGACCCTGACGGGTGAGTAGCGCGCTTTATAATTTACCTGATTGATTGATTGATCATTTTCAAACATAGGCCCTAATTTATACTTTTTTTGCGCTGCATTACTGTCATTTTTTGACGCAAAAGTGCGGCAAACTTACAAAATACAAAAGTATAACTCAGGGACCTAGAGTCCAAAATAGTTTTAGGAGTTTTTGGGACTAGTCTGTTGGGAACTGCCTCTACATTACCTGTTTCAGCATTAAAACACTATGGCCCTCATTCTGACCTTGGCGGGCGGCGGAGGCCGCCCGCCAAAGTCCCGCCGTCAGGTTACCGTTCCGCGGTCGAAAGACCGCGGCGGTAATTCTGACTTTCCCGCTGGGCTGGCGGGCGGTCGCCTTCAGACCGCCAGCCAGCCCAGCGGGAAAGAGGCTTCCACGATGAAGCCGGCTCGGAATCGAGCCGGCGGAGTGGAAGCTGTGCGACGGGTGCAGTTGCACCCGTCGCGTATTTCACTGTCTGCGCAGCAGACAGTGAAATACATGTAGGGGCCCTCTTACGGGGGCCCCTGCAATGCCCATGCCAGTGGCATGGGCACTGCAGGGGCCCCCAGGGGCCCCGCGACCCCCCCTACCGCCATCCGGATCTTGGCGGTCCGACCGCCGGGATCTGGATGGCGGTAGGGGGGGTCGGAATCCCCGCGGCGGTGCAGCAAGCTGCGCCGCCGCGGAGGATTCAATGGGGCCGCGGTACACTGGCGGGACCCCGCCAGTGGTGCCGGTCCGACCGCGGCTTTACCGCCGCGGTCGGAATCCCCATTGGAGCACCGCCGGCCTGTCGGCGGTGCTCCCGCGGTCCTCCGCCCTGGCGGTCAAAGACCGCCAGGGTCAGAATGACCACCTTAGGCCCTCATTACAACCCTGGCGGTCAGTGGTAGAGCGGCGGTAACATCGCCAACAGGCCAGCGGTAAAGAAATGGAATCATGACCACTGCGGAAAACGCGGTAGCAACAAACACCGCAGCGATAACCGCCAACAGTCAGGCAGAAGACAAGGTTCCGCCCACTGTATTACAAGAGGCCAGTCCGCCTCCTTTTCCGGGGGGGTACCAACGCCATCAAAAGCACGCCAGAAACAGTACACAGAAGGGAAACGACTCACCTCTCGACACTCAAATAAGAACCACGACGCCATGGAGCCCGAGCTGCACGTCTTTCCCATGCTGGTGTGTCTGCTCATATACCAGGAGTACCAACGCCGGCGATGACGACCATGGCGAGTACTGCACCTAGAACACAGGGGTGGGGGAGAGGAAAAAGAGAGTGACACACACACACCCAATACGCAACACCCCACCCCCACCCCGAACACCATACACACAAACACATGCAACAACATTACATATACACCCCGTAACCCTCAGGAATAACGCAAGGACAAAAGGAATTAAGTCAAATAAGTGTTATATTAGAAATAGTTATAAATATGTTTAGAACTCAAAAATAGCATTTAGAAAATATACAATATTTACAATGTCCACTCAAAATGTCCGTGGCCCACTGGGCCAAAACACATAGGATAAGACCACACTTGACTCCTGCCTTAATACGGAGAGAACACTGCAGGGGCATCAGGTCGAAAACACACAGGCACCTCAGGGGGATGAGGAAGTGGGGGGCACCTCAGCCGGAAGATGGGATAACGCCACTGCACCTGGAGGGGGCTCCATGCCCACTGCTTGATCCTGGGGTGTGCAAAGCCACAGTCTCTCAAGTGGGTGGTTTGCCCACTGCTTGGTCCTGGGGAGTGCAAAGCCACACTCTCTAGTGGATGGTTTGCCCACTGCTTGGTCCTGGGGAGTGCAAAGCCACAGTCTCTCAAGTGGGTGGTTTGCCCACTGCTTGTCCCTGGGGAGTGCAAAGCCACAGCCTCTCTAGTGGGTGGTTTGCCCACTGCTTGGTCCTAGGGAGTGCAAAGCCACAGTCTCTCAAGTGGGTGGTTTGCCCACTGCTTGGTCCTGGGGAGTGCAGAGCCACAGTCTCTCTAGTGGGTGATTTGCCCACTGCTTGGTCCTGAGGAGTGCAAAGCCACAGTCTCTCTACTGGATGGTTTGCCCACTGCTTGGTCCTGGGGAGTGCAAACCCACAGTCTTTCTAGTGGGTGGCTCCTACACTGGTTCTGGAGGGGGCTTCATGCCCAGTGTGCTTCATCCTGCCAAGGATAGGGTGAGTGGATGCCTTCTTCCACTGGTTGTGGAGGGGGCTTTGTGCACAGTGTGCTTCATCCTGCCAAGGATTGGGTGAGTGGATGCCTTTTTCCACTGGTTCTGGAGGGGGCTTTGTGCCCAGTCTGCTTCATCCTGCCAAGGATAGGATGAGTGGATGCCTTTCTCTACTGGTTCTGGAGGGGGCTTTGTGCCCAGTGATGCAGCACTTGGGGGGTGCCAGGACACAGTCCCTCACCTGGGTGTCAGAGCCAAAAGATTTGCAGAGTGCATGATACTCCATGGAGGCAGGACTACAGTCCATCCGCCGCTGGCTACAGCTGCACAGTGGTGGTAGTGCTGGTGCTGGTGGGGATTCTGCCAGTGGTTGGGGGAGGCTCTAGCCCTTCCCCTGCAGCCTCAGACGGCTGCCCACTGGGGCTGCTGCTGGTGGCAGTGGTGCTACTTTCAGCGGTGCAGGTGGTGGTGCTTGTGGGGGTGCTGGTGGCGGTGCTGTCCGCGGTGCAGGTGCCGGTGCTGCCAGTGGTGAGGGGAGGCTCCAGCCCTTCCCCTGCAGCCTCGGACAGCTGCCCACTGGGGCTGCTGCTGCTGACAGTAGTGGTGCTTGCGACGGTGCTTGTGACAATGCAGGTGGTGGTGCTTGTGGCGGTGCTGGCCTCGGTGCAGGTGGCGGTGCTGGCGGTTGTGCTGGTAGCCACCAGGCCTTCACCTACAGTCTCGTACGGCTGAAGTGCCTTGGCTGGTGTTCTGTGACCCTTCCTGCCCTTGGCAGATGGTGGTGTCACCTTGGGTCTGCCAGCTGGAGTCTTTGACGTGGCCTTGCTGGGTGGTTGTGGCTCCTTCTCCTTGCTGGATGCTGTCCCCTTCTTGACCTTGCCAGGTGGCGGAATCTTCTTGGCCTTGGCAGGGGTTGGTGTCACACTGGCTGGCATGACGGGTGCCCCCTTAGAGCCTCTGACAACTGCAGAAACCACAGCAGACGTGGACTTGGTGGCTGAGGTGCTGGGTTGGGTTCTGGCCACCCTGGCCCGAGTGAAGGACAGGGGAGGGGTAGGGAACAGGTCAATGTTGGCTAGGAAAAGCTCTTTAGGGGCATTGGGGCAGGAAGAGGGTGAAGGTTTGGGAGTGGAGGAAGAGGGACTGCTTGTAGGAGGTGTCAGTCTGCTGTGTTTGGGTGCAGGTGCATGAGCTGGATGCTGTTGTGAGGTGGATGGCTGTTGGGTGGGTGTGTGCTTGCGTTTGTGTACTTTGGGAGGAGGGGTCACAGACACAGTGGGAGAGGACACAGGGGACGTGTGCATGGATGTGGGGGTGGTGACTGCCAGTGAGGGGTGTGTAGTGATAGGCGTGCTGGTGATGGAGGTAGTGGATGAGGATATAGTGCATGCAGGTGTGAGTGGAGATGCTACTGGGAGGGAGGTGGATGAGGAGGAGGAGGGGGACACTGTGGAGGCAGTGGATGTTGGTGTGTCTGCATGAAGATGGTGCTTGTGTGAGTGCCTGTGTGAGTGCCTGTGAGATGAAGTGTGGTGCTTGTGTTTGCCTGAGCCACTTCTGTGTGTTGATTTGGGTGATTGCTGGTCTGAAGGTGTGCTTCCTATAGGCTGGGGTTGAGGGGATTGGGACTGTGTAGAGGAAGCTGGAGGGGGGAGGCTGGAGACAGGGACAATGGCTGCCATCAGTGTGGAGGCCAGAGCCTGAAATGCTCTCTGTTGGACCGCCACGCCAGAGTGAATGCCCTCCAGGTATGCATTTGTTTGTTGCAAATGCCTCTCAACACCCTGGATGGCATTCAGTATGGTTGACTGCCCAACAGTGAGGGATCTCAGGAGGTCAATAGCCTCCTCACTGAGGGCAGCAGGGCTGCCTGGGGCAGGGCCTAAGGTGCCTGGGGCGAAGGAGATTCCCACCCTCCTGGGTGAGCGGGCATGGGAAACACGCTGAGGGGCTGCTGGGAGGGCGGTGCTGCTAGGGAGGGTGGCGGATGTACCTGTTGTTGGGGTGGGCACAGAGTTGTCCGCCACTGCCAGGGAGCATCCATCAAAGGAGGAGTCGCTGTCTGTAGTGTCCCCTCCTGTCTCCGTCGTGGAGCTCCCCTCTCCCCCGTCCCACTGGTGCCCTCACCGTTGGTGGATTCGACCTCCAGGCCCATGTGAGATGCAACTCCCTACGTCGCCAGTGCCTCTGCTCCTCCGCCAGATGATGCTAATGTACACAAGGACAGGGTGACAAAACAAAAAGGGGAGAGAGACAGAGGATACACTTGGTCAATGCCAGGAACATCACTACCGTTGGCGTACAAAACACACAGGGAGCTTCCCTATGCACTAGACCATGCACTGCCAGTTACACAGCTAGTCACCAGCCCATGGGGTACAATGCCTAACGCCATTAGCTGTACACCTGAAACCCACAGTACCCTGCCCAGTAGTAGATGGCCACTAACACTATTGGGGTTGGAGTGCTTCAGAGTCTGCCCAACAAGGGACCTACCCTGCCATGTTCGCACCTGGCCTAGGGGCACCCACAGCCCACATTCCCCACCGAGGTAAAACCTTAACACGCGCAAAGTCAGGAATCTGAATCCATACTCAACCCCTTGTGGCTGCTGTGATGCCTTCAAGAGCCCATCCAACTCCAGATAGGCCACCGACAGGATGCAGAACATCAGAGGGGTCAGGGTACGATGGGCACTCCTTCCTCATTGGGAGGCCAGCCCCAGCACGCCAAATACCCTTTTTCTGATAGCCCCTCAGCCCCCACTACATGAGGCTGACACACACAGCACTCCATACATTCATGGCCCACACATCATGCTCGCAGTGTACTCACCTGTTTGTCTGGAGGACCAGAGAGTAAAGTGTACTGGGGCAGGACCCCATCCACCAGTCTCTCCAACTCCTCTGAAGTGAAGGCAGGGGCCCTTTCCCCAGATACTTGAGCCATTGTCGCTTCCAGACACAGGTCACAACAGCACTTGCAGTGTAGGTCCTCTCCTGTTAAAGGTCAGGTAGCAAGTGAGTGAACAGATAGAAAATGGTGGTTACGTCCGTGGCGGTGCGTACCGTCACCGCCGGTGTACATCGCCATTGGCTCCTGGAACCCTTAGGGCCCAGTGTTAACCAATGCGAAGTTGCGCAGCAGTCGTCGACCACAGACCGCTACAGCGCACAACGCCAGCGGAATTACCTTATTTCCACTTGTGTCTCCACAGAGGTCAGACAGCCGCCATTTCAGGGAGGCACAAGGAATGGCACCTAACTGGGTCACAGCAGACATTGGCACATCCACTGACTCTCAAATTCACATACTGTTTCTGTAAAGGAAGAGATGCATCATTATTTCACTAGATGTGTGAATATGTCCATCTGCTCACCGTTTTTCTCCCTAGACTTCAACCGCTGAGGATGAATATGAGATGCAGACATCCTCCCGTGTACAGACCCCTGGTGGACCTGGCGACAATGGAGGACAGACACATTATCCTAACCTACAGACTTGATTGGGCCACAATCCAAGATCTGTGTGCCCAATTGGAGCCCAACCTGATTTCAGCTATCCGCCAGCCCACAGGTATCCCCCCTCTAGTGCAGGTCCTGTCAGTGCTCCATTTCTTGGCAAGTGGTTCCTTCCAAGCGACAGTGGCCATGGCATCAGGGATGTCACAGCCTATGTTCTCAAACGTGTTGACCATAGTGTTGTCTGCCCTGCTGAAACACATGCGCAGCTACATCATATTCCCCCAGGTGGAGGATTTGGCCACAGTGAAAGTTGACTTACATGTCCTGGGACATATCCTCAACATCATTGGTGCCATTGATGGTACACATGTAGCATTTGTCCCCCCCCGAGGAATGAACAAGTGTTCATGAATTGAAAAAGCTATCACTCTCTGAATGTGCAGATGGTGTGTTTGGCGGACCAGTACATATCCCATGTGAATGCTAAGTATCCTGGCTCTGTGCATGATGCCTTTATCTTGAGGAAAAGCAGAATTCCATATGTGATGTCTCAACTCCAGAGGCACCGGGTGTGGCTAATAGGTGTGCCCATGGTCCCCATCCAGTTGATGTAGGTATATGGGTGTGGGGTTGTCCCTAAGGGTGAGTGTATGTCTAATAGGTATCCCTCGAATATTTGCAGGTGACTCTGGTTGCCCCTAATCTCTCATGGCTACTGACCCCAGTGAGGAATGCCAGGACAAGGGCAGAGAAACGTTACAATGAGGCACATGGGAGAACAAGGAGGATCATTGAAAGAACCTTTGGCCTCCTGAAGGCCAGGTTCCAGTGCCTCCCTCTGACAGGTGGATCCCTGTACTATACACCCAAGAAAGTGTGCCAGATCATCGTTGCATGTTGCCTGTTGCACAGCCTGCCTTGAGATGCCAGGTGCCTTTTCTGCAGGAAGATGAGCCTGGCGATGGTCTTGTGGCAGCGGTGGAGCCTGTGGACAGTGAGTAAGAGGAGGCAGAGGAAGAAGATGTGGACAACAGAAGCTCACTCATACAGCAGTACTTCCAGTGACACACAGGTAAGGCACTGTAACTTCACTTTCCATTGCAGTTTTGTGTTAGACATTGGACATGGCAGCCTGATTTCCCTATGTCTATGGCCACTTACTGTACCCTTTGGCATCTCTATTTTCAGTGGCCTACTCTGGCTTCTGGTGTGTTTACTGCTGCCCACTACAGGTCATACCAATGTATATATAACTGTACATATGATTTGAAATGTTTACAGGTTGTTGAACTAATACATATTTCAATCAATTGACAGACTTCATAGTTGTATTTGTTTCAAGGGTGTTTATTTAGGTGCCAAGAGGTGGAGGGGGATGTGCAATGGGCTGGGGTGATGGTGGAGGAATGTCCAGATAGAGTCCAGTCTCTTTGTATCATAGGTGCATTGTCCAATGGGGGAAAGGAAATGGAGCAATGTAGTTCAAGGTGGACAGGGTGACAGAGTGGGACAGAAGGGTGACAACAATAAGAGTCTTATTTCCTGGCGGGGGTCTTGGGAATGTTCTCTGGCTTCAGCCTAGATCGCAGGGACCGTTTGCGGGGTGGTGCTCCTTATGCAGGGGGTGGGGTGCTGGTGGCCTGTTGGTCCTGTGGCGGGGCCTCCTGTCCACTAGCCCGGGAGGGGTGGAGGGCTGTTCTTCGGTGTGGCTAGTGTCAGGGGCCCATTGGTGTGCCACTGCCTCCCTTATGGTGTTGGCCATGTCAGCCAGCACCCCTGCAATGGTGACCAGGATGGTGTGGATGTGTTTGAGGTCCTCCCTGATCCTGCAGCCGCTGGGTCTCCTGCAACTTGGCCAGTATCTGGCCCAAGGTCTTCTGGGAATGGTGGTATGCTCCCAGGATCCCTGCAAGTGCCTCGTGGAGAGTGGGTTCCCTGGGCCTGTCCTCCCCCGTCACACAGCAGTCATCCCAGCTTCCCTGTTGTCCTGTGCCTCTGTCCCCTGAACCGTCTGCCCACTTCCACTGACTGCAGGTCCCTGTTTGTCCAAGCCTTACCGTGAACCCGCGGAAGACATTGAGTCTGGGCCGGAACAGCGAGAGCCCAGCTAGAAGGCGTGTGCGGCGGGAGCGAGATTATTTTTTCGTACTAATGACAATAGCTGCCAGAAGTTTTCTCATAATGATTTGAACTAGCCTTGAAAAAGCCCCCGCTTACCCGCATAAGGGGCGAAACACGAGTTGGCTGTGGCTGTTCCGTCACCGAATTGTGCCCTTTGATTTAATTTTTTCTTACCTGGCTGCTTCGCTATTAAAACAATTTTTTGTTCACATGATACTTTTTCAACCTTGGTACTAGTTGACTGAACTATCGAACTGTTGGTCTCTGGATCTTATCTTCTGTCCAATGACTGCCATATAGTAACAAGAATTATAATTTCATGGAACTGATCTTTTCTTTTATTGTTCTGGATGCAAATAAATTATCATTGAGGCATTGTTCTTTTTATCAATGATTCCTTAAGTGAGAACTCACCACCTTTTTTCCCTGTTTGTCTTGGGTTTGTGGGGTTGCCTGGGGTCCCTGTAGTGGTGGACACACTGCTGATTGACGTGTCCTGAGGACAGAGGGATGCGCCCGCTGGGTGGGTGCTTTGGTGGTGTTTCCTGAGGGGGGAGGCTCTGTGGTGCTTTGGGATTGTAGCAGACTAATCAACTGTCCAGAGGTCCCTGATGGGCCAGGTTGGTCATTGTGATCCAGGCGTGCAGAGCTGCTGTCATCACTGTGGGCCTCTTCTGGGGGGACTGGATTTTGGTGGCACCTCCTCCCCGGTGATGTTGAGTGGGGGTCCTGTGGGGATGTAAATGCAGTGTTGTTGTATCTGCATGTGCCATCTTGTGCTTGAGTGTGTTTCCCTGTATGGTTGTGATTGCCCTGTCAGCTTTGCCTTGTATGAGTGGTGATTTTTTGGGCTAAGTGATTCTCTCTAATGTGCATGCTTTAGTGATGGGTGTCCATGCAGGTCTGTGATGGGTGTCTATGCATTGGTGTGGCATGCCGGGCTTGGTTTTGGGATGGGTGGGCTGTGATAGTGGGGTATATGTGAGGATGTGGAGTGATGGGGTGAGGGTAGGGGTAGGAGTTTGTGATGGCATGCAGGTAGGGTGGGGGATATAATAGTAAAGAGTTGACTTACCAGAGTCCAGTCCTCCTGCTAAACCAGCCAGGCCCTCAGGATGCATGATCGCCAAGACTTACTCCTCCCTTGTTGTTAGTTGTGGGGGAGGATGTGGGAGTCTACCACCACTCCTCTGTACAGCTACCTGGTGTCTTGCTACCACAGAATGCCCCTTCTCCTGTAGGTCATTGCACCTCTTCCTGATGTCATCCCTTGTTCTGGGGTGTTGTCCCACGGCGTTGACCCTGTCCACGACTCTCCGCCATAGCTCCATCTTCCTTGCAATGGACGTCTGCTGAACCTGTGATCCGAATAGCTGTAGCTCTACCTGGATGATATCCTCCACCATGACCCTTAGCTCCTCTTCTGAAAACCTGGGGTGTCTTTGGAGTTTCATGGATGTGGTGTGAGTGGTATGTGTGAGGGTGTGTGGGGTGCTGTGTTGGAGTATGTGCTGTGAGGTGTGTGGATGGTGTATGGGTGATGGTGTTCTGTGGCTCAGATTGGGTGGGTGCTCCTGGTTTGTCTCTCTCTCAGTTGCCAATCTTTTTTCTGTTGAAAGGGTTGTGGGTAAAGTGGGTGTGTGTTTTATAGTGTTGTGGGTGTGTGGGTGTGGTGTGTGTATGTGTTTCAAGTGTGTGTTGTTTGAATTGTCCAATGTGGTGTAGTTTTGTTAGTGTGTGTGTATTTTGAGTGCGGCGGTGTGTACCGCCAATGGTTTACTGCAGTTGAAAGACAGCCGTGGTGATTCGTGGGTCCTGATACTGTCAGCGTAGTTCTGTTGGCGTAACGGTGTGACGGTGTGGGTTTTGGTACCGCCAATTTATCACTGACCTTTGGTCTGGCAGACTTGTGTGTGTGTCTGTATAGTGGCGGATTTCTCTGTGTGGGTCATAATACCTGTAGCGGTATACCACCGCGGTCACGGTATGTTGGCACGGCGGTAGGCGGCATTTACCACCAATGTTGTAATGAGGGCCTTAGACCTCTGTGGACTATGGGGTACTGTCAGAGGCATAACTGTGTTTTTAACTGAGAGATCCAGAGGAACCGTTTGTAGCTCAGGGACCGGTTGCTTCTTATGATTCTTTAAGGAAAGATGGTTTTATTTAGGCTTGTTGCACTCTTTGGGATCCCCCTCAACGGTTTTAAACAGTACTTGATGTTGTGTGTCGGCGGGTGTGAAGGCTCCATCATCTGTGTGTCCCAACCCTTGCAGAAATGTACTTTCAGTAGAAGGGGTTGTTGTACCAGTGGCAGGGTTTATTTGTAAAGTGGTGCAGTGGTTAAGGGCTGTACCTAGTCTATGACGATTATCTGGAGACCTTGGTCATTGTTTGTCCTGACGCCCTGTGCCGATCTCCATGGATGTTGACGACTTTGTGTTTTTTAAGACTCCTGTGAGGTCCTTTAAAGGTGACGCTGACTACTTGGTCTTACGACGGTCTTCTGAGATCTTTTGTGACGGTTCTACAATGTGATAGTTAAAAACAAATAGGTATAGTAGAACCGCACTATCCTAGAGGAAAAAAAAAAATAGGTAGAGAGGTTAGGATTCTTTAGGCTCCACATTTTTAAAACACACCTGATGTGATCATGAGGTTGGGGCCTTTCTTTATAGGTGTTCCATGTTTAGGCGCTGTAGACTTCCGTTTCCTGCCTGCCTTTTTAACAACGTCTTCCACATTTTGCGCCGATGACACGCCACTCGTGGGCACCCCCAGGGGCTCTGTACAAAAGAAGAAATAAAATTAAAATAAATATAACACTTACAATATGAACCCTTGACTATTACCGTTCTCTGATGCATCGGATAATTTTATTTACCCGTAAGAGTTGTATCTTGTAGCGCTGAAGACTTTACGTCTTGAGCCTCTAAGATCCGCTGTAGAGCTCTGACAGCTGTCTGTACTTCGGCGTCATATCCTGTATAAAGAAAGAAGTATCCGAAAACATTGTTAGAAATAAAGCAAAATAGGTAATAAGAGTAGGTTGCTGACACAGGGGGTCATTCTGACCTCGGTGGTAAAAGGCGCTTACCGCCGGCCAGAAGACCGCCATAACACCGCCGCGGCCGCGGTAAACCACCACGGTCATTCTGACCCGCAACTGGCAAACCGCCAAAAACCCGACATCCACAAAAGTCCGCCACACCAAAGGTCAGCGTAAAAATGCCGATGACCAAACCTCCACCGTCACGCCAACAGAAATACGCCCATACCATTCCGACCCACAAATCCCTGCAGCGGTCTTTCAAACGCGGTATTCCATTGGCTGTACACACCGCTGCAGTCAAAATACACACACACATAGAAAACACAGCCACATTGGTCAGTTTGAAATACACACACCTGATCAGCATACTAACACCACTCCCACACACCCAACACAATATAAAACACACACCCACATCCCCCACATGCCCCTACGACCCAGAATCATTGACGAAGGCTAGAGACAGAGCACAGAATAGAGAATCCCACAACACAGAGGCACACAACACCATCACCCACACAGAATCCACGCACCAAACACCACACACCACCACACGCACCACACTCATCACCACAAACGCCACCCCACACCTCAACCACACCACCCCATGGCACCCCAAAGACACCCCAGGTTCAGTGACGCCGAACTCAGGGTCATGGTGGAGGAAATAGTCGGTGTAGAGCCCCAGCTCTTCGGGGCACAGGTGCAGCACACCACAATTGCCAGGAAGATGGAGCTATGGCAAAGGATAGTGGACAGGGTCAACACGGTGGGACTGAATCCATGCAATAGGGAGGACATCAGGAAGAGATGGAACGACCTACGGGGGAAGGTGCGTTCCATGGTCTCAAGGCACAACATTGCGGTGCAGAAGACTGGCGGCGGACCCCCACCTACTCCCCCAGAATTTACCGCGTGGGAGGAGGAAGTCTTGCACATCCTGCATCCTGAGGGCCTCGCAGGAGTAGGCAGAGGAATGGACTCTGGTAAGGCAAATCTTCACTACTGCTTCCCACCCCCACCCCACCTGCATGCCAAATCATACCCCCACCCTCACCCCCTCCCCCATCACACCAACCCTTAGCAAAAGGCTCACCATCACAACCCACCCATCCCAACACCAAGCCCTGCATGCGACCACAAAGCATGGACATCCATCACCAAACCATGCCCACTGCACACACACATCACCCCCACAAGCCACACTCACAAAAGCCCCCACAAGGAAATGCCTGCACATGGGTACACGGACACCCACCCAGCACACGAAATGCCACACACAGAAGCAATAACCATACCTTTCTACCCCTGCAGGACCCGAACGCCACCACACCGCCACGGAGGGTCCCGAGATGTCCATCCCACCCCCAGAAGAGGCCCCAGCGATGACAGCAGCTCTGTCTCCCTGGAGCCAGAGGACCAGCCCGGCCCATCGGGGACCTCTGGACAGTCGGTTCCCCACAGACAGCCACAGGCTACACCAGACCCAACCCCCGGGAACACCAGCACAGCTCCCACCCAGCGGGCCCATGCCTCTGTCTCCAGGACACGTCAATCAGCGGTGTGTCCACCACTACAGGGCACCCAGGTTGACCCACCACCCCAACAACAACAGGGACCTGAGGGCAGTGGTAGTGGGCACACCGTCTAGGGGACAGAGGCCCAGGAACACAGGGGAACTGGGAGGGCTGCTGTGCGACAGGGGGGGGACAGGCCAGGGGAACCCACTCTCCAAGAGGCCCTCTCCACCATCATGGGAGCATACCACCGCTCCCAGGAGACGATGGCGACGGTACTGGCCCGGTTCCAGGAGATCCAGGAACTGCAGGAGGAACAGTACATGGGGTTCAGGGAGGAACTGAGGAACATCGGTTCCGCAATGGGGACCATCGTCCTGGCCCTTACCCAGATCGTCACCACATTGCGGGACCATGTGGCACCCCAAAGGGCCCCTGTCACTAGCCCAGGCCAGGAACAGCCTACCACCTCCGCCGGCGCTAGTGGACAGGAGGCCCCCACACAACGACGGGCCACCAGAACCCCACCTCCTGCAGAAGAAGAACCACCCCGCAAGCGGAACCTGAGATCTCACAAGAAGACAGAGTAGGATTGCAAGACCCCCGCCAGCCTAAGATACCCCCTGATGTCATCCCACTGTCCCACATTGTCACCCTGTCCAACTTTGAACTGCCCCTGCTCCATCCTACCCCAGGCATATGGACAATGCACCTGTGCGACTGAGAACTGGACTCTGCCATGGACATTACTCCACCCCCACCCATCACCGTTTCCCAATCATATACCTATATGTAGCACTTAAAATAAATCACTTATTCCACCAAAAAAAACAGGAGTCTGCTTGTATTTTCAACAAATGTATTACACATAACGGTGCAATAATGTCCAGTTACTTTGTGATGACAACATACCAATCTCAATAAGCTTTAGTCCATGGGCACACAAAGCTGATGTCTGGCAGTGGGTCATACAGCTCTGAAAAGGGAAGGGAAAGTCACAAATCAGTTAACAGGAACTGGGGGGAAACACAGACAGTGGAGACGCATGAGGCCCTCAGTAAATGTAAAATGGGGTGGCTGATCCCTACCTGGGTGCTACTGAAAGTATTGTCGTATGACTGTCTCCCTGTTGTCCGTGTCGTCCCCGTCGTCTTCCTCCTCTTCACTCTCCACAGGCTCCACAGCTGCTGCAACACCACCATCTGGACCATCCTCCTGCAGAAAAGGCACCTGGCGTCGCAAAGCAAGATTGTGAAGCATACAGCAGGCCACGATGATATGGCACACCTTCTTTGGTGAGTACATGAGGGATCCCCCTGTCATATGCAGGCACCTAAACCTGGCCTTCAGGACCCCTAAGGTCCTTTCTATGATCCTCCTAGTTCGCCCATGGGCCTCATTGTACCGTTCCTCTGACCTGGTCCGGGGATTCCTCACTGGGGTCAGTAGCCACAACAGGTTGGGGTAACCAGAGTCACCTATTAGCCACACACGGTGTCTCTGTAGCTGTTCCATCACATAAGGGATGTTGCTATTTCGCATGACATACGCGTCATGCACTGACCCAGGGAACTTGGCATTTACATGGGAGATGTACTGGTCAGCCAAACAGACCACCTGGACATTCATCGAATGATAACTTTTTCTGTTTCTGTACACCTGCTCACTGTCTTTGGGGGGAACCAAAGCCACATGGGTCCCATCAATGGCACCAATGATGTTGGGGATATGTCCAAGGGCATAGGAATCACCCTTCACTGTAGCCAATTCGCCCACGTCAGGGAAAATAATGTAGCTCCGCATGTATTTCATCAGGGCAGACAACACTCTGGTCAAAACTTTAGAAAACATAGGCTGAGACATCCCAGATGATATGGCCACTGTTGTCTGAAAAGACCCACTTGCCCAAAAATGGAGTACTGACAGAACCTGCACCAGAGGGGGAATCCCTGTGGGTTGGCGGATGGGGGACATCAGGTCTGGCTCCAGCTGGGCACATAGTTCATGTATGGTTGCTCTGTCAAGCCGGTATGTAAGTATGATATGTCGTTCTTCCATTGTCGACAGGTCCACCAGCGGCCGGTACACGGGAGGATTCATCCTTCTCCTTGCAAGTCCCAGCGGACGGTGCCTAGGAAGGACAACATGGAGCACAGAGTCAAGCAACCCACAGGTTCGTTCACACAGCTTGCACAGTACACGAATCGCTATGCACTGAATGGCTTGTATGAGTGGCAATGCAAGGCCTAGGCCTGTGTGACGCAGTAGTAATCATGCCATGTGGGCCCTTGAAATGGCGGCTGCCTGACCTGTGAAGTGTGACAATGGGATGTGAGGTCAATGCGCTGGCGTGGCACACCGTGGCGGTAGGTGGGCGAAGACCGCGGCGCAAAGCAGCATTGGTTAACATTGAACCCTATGGCTCTCAGGAGCCAATGACGATGTGCGCCGGCGGTCGCGGTGCGCACCGCCGCAGGACGCACCGCCGCGGGCGTGACCGCCATTTTCTATCTGCTTAATCACTCGAGACCTGATCATCCACAGGAGAGGACCTATACTGCAAGTGCTGCTGTGACCTCGGTCTGGGAGATACAATGGCTGCTGCGACTGGGGAAAGGGCCCCTGCCTTCAGTTCCGAAGAATTGGAGAAACTTGTTGATGGGGTCCTCCCCCAGTGTGCGCTACTCTACGGTCCTCCAGACCAACAGGTTAGTACACAGGGTGCACGTTGAATGGGCTATGCCTGTGTTGAGTGGGGTGTATGTAAGATGGTGGGGAGGGGAGCGAATGAGGAGTGCAACGCACGAAAGATGAGAGCATGTGCCACATGGCAAGGTTGGGGTGGGGGGGGCACTCACATTGACCAGGCAGAAAACTGATGCGATTTCTTTTACCACCCTGTACATGTCACATAGGTCAGCGTCCATCAGAAGATCGACATTTGGCGTGCCATAGCCCAGGACGTCCGGGCCCTGGGGGTCCACAACAGACGGTGCACCCACTGCCGAAAGAGGTGGGAGGACATCCGCCGCGGGACCATAAAGACCGCCGAGTCTCTGCTGGGGATGGCCTCCAAACGTAGGAGGGGTGCCAGCCGCCAATTGACCCCCCTGATGTCCCGGATACTGGCGGTGGCCTACCCCGATTTGGATGGGCGCGTGAGGACATCGAAGCAGACACAAGGGGGTGAGTATCAGCACATTCTGCTATCTTTGCGCGCAGTGAAGGTGTCTGGGTGGGGGAGGAGGGCTGTGGCTATCTCCAGGCCAGGGCGCATTCTGTAGGCTAGGCCCCTCAGTTAGACACAGCCCTGTGCCCCCGCCCCCCACCTCTGTAGGGTGCCAAGTACAGCTATCCATGGTCCGGCCTCACCCATGTGTGCATTTGTCGTCCATAGACCCGTAGGACTAGTCTCAATAACTGAGTAGTGTACCCCCATTGCGCGGCCTAGTTCAGGGGGCTTCTGTGTCTGTCCTCTCCGACAACGGTGTTGCCAACCTGT